>NC_090021.1:236894575-237197606 GCF_037176765.1 Anolis sagrei
TATCAGTTTTACAACAGGCCCAGTAGGTTCAGTCTAGCTGAAGTGCCAATGCAGGTCTTACATGATGCCACCATGAGCTTGGAAATGTTACCTGTTGGACTGCAACTTCCAGAATTCACAGCAAGGATAGAGAAATCTAGGAATTGTGTTCAAAAGGTAACTATCCCCATCTCTCTACTTACTGATTTCTGGGTAGTCCCACAAAAGAGCTCATATCACAGGTCATATCATGAACCTCATGTCCAGCCCTAGCAGCATTATTTTTTTCTTGACTTTTTAAATATTACATGGTTGAAGGCAGGAGAAAAAGACTAGGTAGCTGCTATTGGCTATCAAATTAACTTCTATATAAGGTGACTCTATGAATGAGAGACCTCCAAGATCGCAGTCACCAGCTGTCCTGCTCAGGTCTTGCAAATTCAGGGCCATGGCTATCCAGTTTTAATTGTAGTTTCGTGAGGCACCATCTGTCTTTGGGTTTTGTTGTTGTTTTTTTATTCAGTTGCTTCCGACTCTTCCTGACCTCATGGACCAGCCCACGCCGGAGCTCCCTGTCAGTGGTGGCCACCTCGCAGCTCCTTCAAAGTCAAGCCAGTCACTTCAAGGATACCTTCCATCCGTCTTGCCCTTGGCCAGCCCCTCTTCCCTTTTCCTTCCCTTTTCCTCAACATCATTCTCTTCTCCAAGCTTTCCTGCCTTCTCATTATGTGGCCAAAGTACTTCATCTTTGCCTCTAATATCCTTCCCTCTAATGAGCAGCCAGGCTTTATTTCCTGGAGGATGGACAGGTTAGATCTTCTCATGATACAAGGCACTCTCAGAATTTTCCTCAAGCACCACAGTTCAAAAGCATTTATCTTCCTCTGCTCAGCCTTCCTTATGGTCCAGTTCTTACATCCATAGGTTACTACAGGGAATACCATTGCTTTAACTATGCGGATATTTATGTCTCTACTCTTCACTATTTTATCGAGATTGACCATTGCTTTCCTCCCAAGAAGTAAGTGTCTTCTAATTTTCTGGCTGCAGTCTGCGTCTGCAATAATCTTCGCTCATAGAAATACAAAGTCTGTTACTGCCTCCACGTTTTCTCCCTCTATTTCCCAGTTATCAATCAGTCTGGTTGTCATAATCTTGGGGTTTTTTAAAAAATGTTTAACTGCAACCCAGCTTTTGCACTTTCTTCTTTCACCTTCTTTCAGCTCCTCCTTACTCTCAGCCATCAAAGTGGTATCATCTGCATATCTAAGGTTGCTAATGTTTCTTCCGGGAATTTTAACTCCAGCCTTGGATTCATCAAGCCCTGTATGTCACATTATGTGTTCTGCATACCAGTTGAATAGGTAAGCTTTGGCAGAGAAAGCTTAAGAGACTGCAAAATTACAACTTCCAGGATTCCATAGAATGGAACCATGGCATTTAATGTCATCTCAAACTGCATTAATTCTACAGTGGAGATGCACCCTGAGAGACCCTGGAGCCCACAGTGGCCCAGTGGGTTAAACCCATGTGCCGGCAGGACTGAAGACTGACAGGTTGCAGGTTCGAATCCAGGGAGAGGCGGATGAGCTCCCTCTTTCAGCTCCAGCTCCTTCTGGAGCCAAGAAAGAACAGTGGATCAAGTTGATCACAGAGGTCGACATGGGCAGGAGCAGCCAGAAGGCGTGGAGGCTGCTAAGACGGTTGAGCAATGACCCCTCACAAACTAATACCCATGCCAACATAAAGGCAGATCAGATAACACACCAACTCCTGAAGAATGGGAAACCCAACTTTGCCACCAAAGATGGAAAGAAACCAATAGCCAGACAACCAGAGATTTAGAACAACAACCTCCATGAACCTTTTACATCTACTGAATTGGAATGGCTCTCAACAAATGTAAGAATGGCAAAGCAGCTGGCTTGGATGATCTACAGATGGAACAAATCAAGAACTTTGGTCCAAAAGCAAGGTGCGGGGTGCTGGAGCTGATAAACAACTGCACTGAATCTTGTCAGATCCCCAAAATCTGGAGGAAAGCAAGAGTCATCGCCATCTTGAAGCCAGGCAAAGACCGTAACAACCCAAAAAGCTACAGACCAATCTCCCTGTTGTGCCACCTCTACAAAGTTCTGGAGAGACTTATTTTGCATAGAATTATGGAAAATATAGACCCCTGTCTGATCCCACAGCAAGCTGGCTTCAGAAAAGGCAAAAGCTGCACATCGCAAGTGCTGAACCTGACCCAGCACATAGAAGATGGCTTTGAAAGGCAGCAGATCACAGGAGCTTTCTTCATAGACCTATCAGCAGCCTATGATACTGTGAACCACCGCCTCCTCCTGAGAAAAATGTATAATATCACAAAGGACTACCACCTCACCTGCCTCATAGGAAACCTGCTACAAAACAGGAGCTTTTTTGTTGAGTTTCAGGGCCAGAGAAGCAGATGGCGGAAACAGAAGAACGGCCTGCCTCAGGGGAGCGTGCTTGCTCCATCCATGTTCAACATCTACACAAATGACCAGCCACTGCCAGAAGGGACAGAGAGTTTCATCTATGCTGATGATCATGCCATTACTGCGCAAGCAGGGAGCTTTGAGATGGTAGAACAGAAGCTCTCCGAAGCTCTAGGTGCTCTTACTGCCTATTACAGGGAAAACCAACTGATCCCCAATCCATCTAAAACACAGACATGCGCCTTTCACCTTAAGAACAGACAAGCATCTCGAGCTCTGAGGATTACCTGGGAAGGGATCCCACTGGAGCATTGCAACACACCCAAATACCTGGGAGTCACTTTGGACCGTGCTCTGACCTACAAGAAGCACTGCCTGGACATCAAGCAAAAAGTGGGCGCTAGAAACAACATCATACGAAAGCTGACTGGCACAACCTGGGAATCACAACCAGACACAGTGAAGACATCTGCCCTTGCGCTATGCTACTCTGCTGCTGAGTATGCATGCCCAGTGTGGAACACATCTCACCATGCTAAAACAGTGGATGTGGCTCTTAATGAGACATGCCGCATTATCACAGGGTGTCTGCGCCCCACACCACTGGAGAAATTACACTGCTTAGCCAGTATTGCACCACCTGACAGTATTGCACCGGGAAGTAGCAGCTAACAGTGAAAGGACCAAGGCAGAGACATCTCCAGCTCATCCCCTGTTTGGGTATCAGCCAGCACGTCAACGACTTAAATCAATACATAGTTTTCTTAGATCTACAGAGACACTCGCTGGAACACCCCAGCAAGCGAGTGTCCAAAAGTGGCAGGCCCAAACCCAGCACCTCAATCCATGGGTGATACCAGATGAGAGACTCCCCCCTGGGCACACAGAAGACTGGGCGACTTGGAAGGCGCTGAACAGACTGCGCTCTGGCACCACGAGATGCAGAGCCAATCTTAAGAAATGGGGCCACAGGGTGGAATCCTCAGCATGCGAGTGCGGAGAAGAACAAACCACAGACCACCTGCTGCAATGCAACCTGAGCCCTGCCACATGCACAATGGAGGACCTTCTTGCGGCAACACCAGAGGCACTCCAAGTGGCCAGATACTGGTCAAAGGACATTTAACCAACTACCAAGTTTGCAAAATCTGTGTTTTTTTTTCTTTTTCTTTTTAATCTGTGTGTTTGTTTTGTTCTGTTAGAATTGTAACACAATGGTATGGTTGCTGATGACACGATATATAAATATCTCCAGCTCCTCATGCGGGGACATGAGAGAAGCCTCCCACAAGGATGATAAAAACATCAATTCATCTGGGTGTCCCCTGGGCAACGTCCTTGCAGACGGCCAATTCTCTCACACCAGAAGCAACTTACAGTTTCTCAAGTCGCTCCTGACACGACAAACAAACAAACACACAAAAAAACCCCGAGAGACCTTCCATACTGCAGAATTATAGAAGCTTGACACTTCTTTAACTGCCATGGCTCCATCCTATGGAATACTGGGATAAATAGTTTGTTGTTGCACCAGACCTCTCTCACAGAGAGAAGGGCAAATATCTCACAAGACTACAAACCCCAGGGTGGTGTCAAACTACCATAAACCTGCAGTGTGAGCCCACTTGAACTGTCCTGGCTCAATGCTATGGAGTCATGGGAGTGCAAGTCCTTTAGCTTTCTTTGCCAAAGAGTGCTTGTACCTCATCAAACTACAAATCTCATTATTCCATAGCATTCTGCCAGCACATTTGAAGTGGTCAAATTGCAATTGCATTTTAGTATCAATGCAGTCTTATTCTCCAAAACACTCCCATATCTATTTGCATAATAGCTGATGAATTTTAAATTCACATTTCATTAGTATTGATGTCAATCTTTGTTATGTGTATTTCAATACATTTCTTCCAGCAGGCCTAGCCAATTTTAAACTGTGGATTTTAACTTACTTTTAATTAGCATTCACACCCATTTTTGTACTTTAAAAAATATATGCCTTTTAATAGTATTGTATTTTATCTGTTTTTACTAGGCTGTACCCTGGCTTGATCCATGAGGAGACAAGTAACAAATCAATGGGGATGATCACAGAATCACAGAAGAGTTGGAAGAGACCACATGGGCCATCCAGTCCAACCTCCTTCTGCTCAATATAAACATGAAAAACATTAAATAATACAGTTTGGATTAAGATAAAAAAACAGATTAAAGTCTAATAAATACACTTGAAATATCCTTTGAAATTCACAGTCCTTCCCCAGCGAATCCTACCCACACATTTCCAGAAGCATGCCCCGTATTCTTCCCCAAATGCCTTCTGACACAAAAAGGTCTTGACCTGCTTGTAGAAGGCCAGCAGGGATGTGATACCCCGGTCTCCCTGTTCTGAGCTTTTAATACATGCATTTTATGGTTCTTTGTTTTATCTGTGTATTTATTAACTCTGGGTCCTTTCACACAACCACATAACACAGAATGTTAAGGCCAATAATCTACAACATCAGCTTTGAACTGGATTATCTGAGCCCACACTGCCATATAATCTAGTTTAATGTAGATTTTATACAGCTGTGTGGAAGGGACCTCTTTTTAATGATACAGGCATTCCCTGAGTTACAAACATCTGAGTTACAAATGACTCCTAGTTAAGAATGGGGATGAGACATCAGGAAGAGGGAAATCTACTCTTTGGATGGGAAATTAATTTCTAGAAGAGTTATCATGGGTAAAAAGGTGTCTCCACTGAAGCTTTAGCCCCAATCCTTGTTTCCACAACAAGCCATTTTTTTCAAAATCTAATTGTCACAGGTACAGAAAGTGAGGTGAAATTTTCTGAAGAGGGGTACAAACAGCAAAACAAACACCACAGGGGTGTTAGCCCTTTCCTATACTTTCCAAAAGCTTGTGCGCCATCTGTGCTTGTACCTTGAGACACCAGATCTGGCCATGGTGGTCCATGCTTTAGTCATATACTGTCTGGACTATTGCAATGCTCTCTACGTGTGTCTGCCTTTGAAGATAGTTTGGAAGCTTCAGTTGATCCTGAGATCAGCAGCCAGACTATTCACTGGAGCACCGTTCAGGGAGCGGACAACCCCCATATTACGTCAGCTCCATTGGCTGCCGGTGCACTTCTGGGCTAAATACAAAGTGCTGGTCATTAATTATAAAGCCCTAAACAGTTTTGGCCCAGGCTATTTGACAAACCACATCCCCACTTATAAATCTGTTCGGACATTACAATAATCAGAGGGGGGCCTCCTCTCAGTCCCACCCCCGTCTCAAATGTGGCTGGTGGGAATGAGAGAGGGGGCCTTCTCCGTGGTCGCTCCTTCCCTCTGGAACTCCCTACTTATGGAAATTAGGACAGACCTGTCATCCTCTCCTTTAAAAAAAAACCCAATTAAAACCCTATTTTTTCACTTTAGCTTTTGGAGAGGAAGATGACTATTCTCATTGATTTTACCTTGTGTGACAATGCTGACAGTAATTGCCTTAACTTACTGGAGAGCCACACCTTATATATATATTATTTTTATACAGATTTTAGCTGCTTAATGTGTTATTTATGAGGCCTGATTGATAATATGTTTTAAGCAATGTTGTTTTATCTTATCCTTACTCTATTTGTGTATTTTCAATCTGTTTATTTTATTTGGACTGTTTTGTTTGTTTTATTTTGTTACTGCATTTGGCATTGAATGTTTGCCATTTTTGTGTTTTGGAAGCCGCCCTGAGCCCCTATGGGGAGATAGGGCAGGTTAGAAATAAAGTATTATTGTTGTTGTTGTTATAAACATAAAGGTTTCCCCTCGCATTAAGTACAGTCGTGTCTGACTCTGGAAGTCAGTGCTCACCTCCATTTCTAAGCCAAAGAGCTGGCATTATCCGTAGATACCTCCAAGGTCATGTGGCCAGCATGACCGCATAAGCGCTGTTATCTTCCTGCCAAAGCGGTACCTATTGATCTACTCACATTTGCATGTTTTCAAACTGCTACCTTAGCAGAAGCTGGGGTTAACAGCGGGAGCTCACTCTGCTTCCCAGATTCAAACTGCTGACCTTTTACCCCACAAGTTCAGCACCTCAGTGGTTTAACCCACTGTGCCTAATACAGTAGATTCTCGTTTATCCAACCTTTGCTCATCCAGCCTTCTGTATTATCCAATGCAGTCTGTCTCCCGCAGGGATCCACAGCTGTTTCAATACCATGCAATGTTTTGGTGCTAAATTTGTAAATACAGTAATTACTACATAACGTTACTGTGTATTGAACTGCTTTTTCTGTTTCTGTTTCTGTTTCTTTTTTATTGTAAAACTTGATGTCTTGGTGCTTAATTTGTAAAATCATAACGAAATTTGACGTTTAATAGGCTTTTCCTTTTGTTGTTCATTCATTCAGTCACTTCTGACTCTTCATGACCTCATGAACCATGCCAGAGCTCCCTGTTGGTTGTCACCATGCCCAGCTCCTTCAAAGTCAATCCAGTCACTTCCACCACTTGCCATCCATCCATCTTACCCTTGGTTGGCCCCTCTTCCTTTTTCCTTCCATTTCCCCCAGCATCATTCTCTTCTCCAAGCTTTCCTGTCTTCTCATGATGTGGCCAAAATACTTCATCTTTGTCTCGAATATCCTTCCCTCCAGTGAGCAGCCGGGCTTTATTTCCTGAAGTATGGACTGGTTGGATCTTCTTGCGGTCCAAGGCACTCTCAGAACTTTCCTCCAACACAATTCAAAAGCATCCATCTACCTTTGCTCAGTTTTCCTTATGGTCCAGCTCTCACATCCATAGGTGACTACGGACAGTCCCGTAGCCAGGATTTTGTTTTGGGGGGAGCTGAGTTTGATTCGGGGGGGGGGGCTGAATCTGAGTGAAAGAGGGTCTACCTTAGCAAACCTTTTGTATCGTTACCCCAACACCCCCATGCATATGGGATATATTGAGCATGGGGATCAGATCATGATATGAATAAACATAACTGTTTAAATAATGTACCAGTAAGGCCTTCTTGCGGACCACCATGAGAATTTCGGGGGGGGGCTGAAACCCCCCAAGCCCCCCCCCCCCCGCTACATGCCTGACTACGGGGAATACCATTGCTTTGACTATGCAGATCTTCGTTGCCAGTGTCATGTCTCTACTCTTCATTATTTTATCAAGATTGGTCATTGCTCTCCTCCCAAGAAGTAAGCATCTCCTGATTTCCTGGATGCTGTCTTTTCCTTAACCTCTCCTTATTATCCAGTCCATCCGGAACAATGGCTTCAAACTACAAGAAAGGAGATTCCATCTGAATATTAGGAAGAACTTCCTGACTGTGAGAGCCGTTCAGCAGTGGAACTCTCTGCCCCGGAGTGTGGTGGAGGCTCCTTCTTTGGAAGCTTTTAAGCAGAGGCTGGATGGCCATCTATCAGGAGTGATTTGAATGCAATATTCCTGCTTCTTGGCAGGGGGTTGAACTGGAAGGCCCATGAGGTCTCTTCCAACTCTTTGATTCTACGATTCTACGATTCTATGATTCTATGATTCATCATCATCATCATCATCCCAGCATCACCTTGCCCCGCTCCTTGCAGTACCTCTTCCGGCCAGCAGAGGGCGGGGCCTGAGGGCGGCGCGGAGGGGGCGGGGCGGGGGCGCCCTCGGAGGAGGCCCGGGGAGCCGCGCGGGTTGAGAGCCGAGGCGAGCGGAGCGAGGCATCGCGCGCCGGCAGGCAGGAGAGGCTGGAGGGGATCCTTGCGGGGCTCTGCAGAGCCCAGGCGCCGGAGGAGGAGGAGGGGGAGGACGCGGGATGCCAGCCGGCGTCGGGCTCGGCGCCTAGCCCCCCTTCCGCCCGGTGCATGGCCCGGCCATGGAGGTGGTGGACGAGACGGAGGCGTTGCAGCGCTTCTTCGAAGGTGAGGCACCGGCGCGGGGAGGGGAGGCGGGGGTGCCCCGCTTGGCCAGCCCTTCCGAAGGAGGAGAGGCGAAGTCGGCCGCTCTGCCCTGGAAGGGAAGCCGGGAAGGAGAGCTTGCCTTTGGAAGCCTTGACCAAAGCGGTCCCTCACCTCGGGGAGGAAGAAAGCCGGCCTATATCCATCCACCAAGTCCATGAAATGACATGAATAAGTCAAGGCAGAAACGGATACATCTGGAAGAGAGTGAGAATGAGAGAGAGAGAGACAGAGAAACTAATCCCGTCGTGCCTGTCTTTTGAAGCGCACAAGTTGGGTTGTTTGTGTTTGGTTTCTTGGCGAGGAGCCTTCTGGGCCCCATTTGGGGCATACAGTGAAATCCTATTGAACAGACCTGGGCAAACTTGGGCCCTCCAGGTGTTTTGGATTCCAGCTCCCACCATTCCTAACAGTCTCGGGCCCCTTCTTTTCCCCCTTCAGTCGCTTAAGGAGGCTGTTAGGAATGGTGGGAGCTGGAATCCAAAACACCTGGAGGGCCCAAGTTTGCCCAAGCCTGGTCTGGATGTAAACCTAGTTTGTGTATATGGTTTGAAAGCCCTCAGGGAACACAGCAAGTGGGTTGAGCAAGTGGAGAAGCATCACTGCTTCATTTCCATCGACATACACAGCCACACCATTGCCTGCGGAATCCAACATATTATAAACTCCTGCTAGGTGGTTGTGTCCTGTCGCTCATGCAGCGTACCAATCCCAGGCAAATCGAAAGTGTGATAAACTCCAGAACCGAACAGGCATTGTATGTGTTTTGGTTGTGTCCCTCTCTCAAACACAAACCCTAACAAATGTGTGGTAGATGTCAAAACTGAAAGTGACTGTATAAGTCCACACACTCACTTGGAAACACAGACCAACCCCTGCCAAATTAAGCATATGATAAACTCCAACCCCAAACATGCCTAATATATTTATGTTGTGTAGTTTCCCCCCCCCCCTGTTTTTCAGTCAAAGAGGCTTTCCTTACTTACTTACTTAGGCGATACCTCATTGTCCGAGTTGGATAGTCTTCCAAGATCAGTGACTGTGGAGCCCTATCCTTGATCTGCATCTTCTCCCTAGTGAGGGCATTGCTTTCCAGGTGGAAGGCCAGGGTTGGCTTGACACACCTTCCTCTTGGCACGTTTCGCTCTTCATTCGTGCCTCTTCAAATTCTACAGCACTACTGGTCCCAGCTGACCTCGAGCTGGAGCACTCAAGGGCCAGGGCTTCTGTCATTGAGGCTTTCCACTTCCAATTCAGTGGGGCATCTACTGTCTTCCTAGTTCAAGGCCTTGTTCTTTTCTGCTTTTTTGTGTGTCAGGAGTGACTTGAGAAACTGCAAGTCACTTCTGGTGTGAGAGAATTGGCCATCTGCAAGGACGTTGCCCTGGGGACCCCTGAATGTTTTGATGTTTTACCATCCTTGTGGGAGGCTTCTCTCATGTCCCCGCATGGGAAGCTGGAACTGACAGAGGGAGCTCAACCCGTTGTCTCTGGATTTGAACCACAGACCTGTTGGTCAGCAGTTCTGCCGGCACAAGGGTTTAACCCATTGCACCTCCTGTTCCTTTCTGAGCTCTGTATCTTCCTGCATTGTGCTTCAGCCATCTCCCTGTATTCTGCATTCTGTTTGTGGAACTAATTTTGACTGAGGAGCAGTATGTAAAAAATACGCTTCCCTGCCATATAAAGTAAGGCACTCACTACCATGTCTTGTGCCATATAGTTCTAGTTGAGGAGTTATCTTGGTTTGAACTCATCTCAAAGTCACTCCTTTGGCAAGATGTTCCCATGAATACCAAGTTCTGCATAATACGCAACACTGTACAATTTGTACAGCACAATGAGTCTAGAGAAATGTAGGAATTAATTTACAATTTATTAATGGCAGAAAGTATTTTCTTAGTGTGCGCACGGTTCTTCTTAACTGTGTAACCATGATGCCATCATATTTTGAGATACATTATATAACACAATTTGAACTATGATATTTTCTTGGTTTCAGAGTGTTATTTCTTGTTTAATTGTGTGGTACTTACTTTGAAAGTAGTTGTTATACTCCAGAAACTTCATTTTTGTGGCTGCCACAAAGTATGTTGAATTGCTTGAGACTCTGTCAGATATTCACTAAAAACTATAGCAAAACTTGCTGCAGGATATCCCACAAAAAACAAAGGTTTTGCAGTATAATTAACTTTTTTCATATTTTAATGATAGAACCAAATAGGAAATGACATTTATAACCCAGGAACAAAAATAGTGCTACACAGCGTTATCTTTTATGTTATAGGTCTCTCAAAATTACAGCCATAGTACACAGAAAACTTCAGATTTTTTTGTCTCCTTCAGGAACTGTGCTGTGGATTTTATTATAGTGAATCTGTCTTTGCCAGAGACCACACATTTAGCAGGAAGCCGCAGTCTGTTTAGATTCTCTTAGGACCTCATCACACTAGAGAATGAATCCACTTTAAATCCGGTTTTTGCCTCCTGCAGAATTCTGGGGTTTGTAGTTTAGGAAGGAGCTTTTAACAGCCTCACTAAACTACAAACCCAGAATTCTGCAGAAGACAGAAACTAGATTTGAATTGGATTCATTCTCTAGTGTGATGAAGTAGGTAGTGTTCTCATAGAAGTACATGTATCAGACATGTTTGTATTATTCATATTTATATGTGTACACTTAAAATCATAACAACGTCCTGTGACACCATATAAACTCACATTTATAATGGCACAGATGTTTTAGAATTCATGCCTAATGCCAGAATACATTTGTTAGTCTTTAAGGTACCACAAGACTCTTGTTTTCCCCCTTTTAAAATAGACAGAAAAAAGTGGATTGTGTATTAAGGATGGTTAAGTGGCACATTATCTGAGGGGTCTGTGTTTGAATTTTATATTTTATTTTAATGTTTAATATTTTAATAACATTCACCATTTATTTTAATGAAGCTGCAGGCAACTTCTAATTTGTTGAAGTGGTGTTCTCATTTACTACCAACACCACCTCTGTCCGTGCAGATGTTTCAATTGTTTATTCACTACTTTTCACTCCAAGATAGTAAGAATTTGAACTCTTGATAAGCTCTGAAGTCAGGCATGGGCAGTAGGCTGTTAGGAATTGTGGGAGTTGAAGTCCAAAACACCTGGAGGGGCTAAGTTTGCCCATGCCCATCTTAAGTCCTCGACGGACTCGTCTTGCCTTTGTGAATCTCTCCCCCACAATGAGATCTTTGCCTTTTTTCTCTAACTTTGTGTATCTTACTTTTCTCAGTCCTTCTCTATATTTCTCTGGTCCTTGATTATCTTGCTCTAACATCTCCTTCTGCCATTATTTTTCAAAATTTATGGCTGCATGAAATTGCCTTATCTTGCAATCCTGAAGGAGTAAGCCGACATTTATCCAATGGCATTTCAAACAGACATGCCAAGGATTGTACTGTTATTTTGCTGAGAAAGGTTCTCCTCCTGTGACATGTTTAAGTGTGCTGAAACCCAACATTTCAGATCTAGGTGTTTTTAACAGCTGACCCTATTGCAGAAAAGGAAAAATCAATCAGAGTTATCTTATTCTTCAGGCACACATTATTTAGTTTTCTGTTGTTGACAGGCTGAATCGCAGTAGAATCTTCTCTATGCATTAACCAAATCTGGCATCTGGTATCACTTTTCACTCTGCTTTTACATTTCCATGCCTAGTGTTCAAAGCCTGGAAAAAAGTTACTTTTTTAGTCTCCAGCCTGCCGAATCTACCAGCCAACATGGCAATGTCAGCTTTGTGGTATAGTACAGATGGACTGTAATGTAAATGCTGGCACAGGAAAAGAATAATCTGTGGACACTTCAAAATCCATCTTGTGTACCTCAATCACATTCCACCCTTTTGCAGGTGACCTGTTGCATGTATAGCTGTCAAATACTATGAAGCGGTGAAGAGTATAAGTTAAGGAAGTTCATATCACATAGCGCTACCCCAGTCTCCTTGGATTGATTGTCCTAGTTTCACTTTCATGGAGAATATGTGCGCAGGCAGCACTCCTTTTTGCATTCTCCTTCAAGGTACACTTACATCGTTTGGGAAAACTCAAGCCTAGGAAAGAAAAACCTGATCAATCAGTAGTTTAAACTGAGTAAAACTCATTTTACTTTTTATGTTAGTCTGTTGTGAGACCTCTTTAGTTCTTGAAATGTCAATATATAAAGGCTGAAGAGTGTTCAGACTGATCCATAATCCGAATTTGAGGGGTTGTTTTTGGTCCACACAGCTCCTTTTTGACTGATTCACAGTTCATTCACAAAGTCCCCATCTCTTCAGCCTGTGGTATCAGATCTTCCAAATGATCTTTGTGTGTGTTTTTATTCTTGGAGTTATTGTGCCTGATTTTGAAGGGTGGTTGTGTTTCTTTAAAACCTGTGTAACAGAGACATTTGGCAAATGTTGGTTACCTTTAAAAGGCCAAAGCAGTGAATTGATACAAAACCTTAGCAGGTAGTGTTTCTTGTCTGAATTTTGTTTTAAAAAATAATTTAATCAGATGTCAGCAAGCCGGCTTAAACCTTACTCTTTAAAGGTAGATCCATATAAATATTATTCAACTGCATTCTGTAGAGTTTACTCCTGAGCAAGTTGATACAGGCCAGATGTTTTGGCCTTCAACTCCCAGAAATCCTCACAGCTGGTAAACTGCCTGGGATTTCTGGGAATTGTAGGCCAAAACACCTGGGGACAGGTTGAGAACCACTGCTCTAGGATTTGGTTTTGTTCCCATGACCTACGTGCGGTGACTGTAGGTTATATTTCCCAAATTCTACCTTCTAAGGAAATAGTTTTGAGTTCTGCCAAATGCTACTAATCCGTATATTGCCAAATTGAAATACTGTGTTTCTGTTTTAATTGTGCCGATGATGGAGATTATGACAAGTAGGACATTTTTAGCCTTTGCAAGTCACTTAATTATATAATTTTCTTTTCTAAGTATGTGAATTCCACAAAGGCTTGGAGAACTGCGACTTGTTTCTAATGAATTATATTATTATTGTTCATTTGATCCATAACTACGTTACTATATGTTGCCAGTGAGAAGAAAATGTTTAGCTGAAAAAGAGAAAGAAACATTGTGTGGAGAGCTACTGAAATGAAGAATCTGCTCATTTTCATATATTTGTATCTTTAATGCACTAATCTCTATTCGCAAGGTGTCCCGGTGACTAGTTTCCCTAAAGAATCTCTGACTTTGTTGGGATAAATATTGTGTCTGTCTTTAAAAGATGCTGAATTTCCAGTAGCTCTAGGTCACTTTGGCCCCTATGGCATCTGGAGTCAGGATCTCTAGTATGCTGTGTAACTTAATGTAAAAGCTTTATAGAAGCAGTTCTCATGCTTAAATGGGATCTTCTATTTCTCACATTTATTCTGTAAAAGCTTACATTGGCTAGAATGAATGCTTGTTTTAGAAATAGATCCTCTAACACAACATTCACAATTGAAATATTTCAGATATGGGAACTCTTTTTGTATAACTTTTGAAAACAGCTTGGTTCAGTTTTCAAGAAGAATCTGCATTAATGGCAATTCATCTCTAATATGCAACTTTCTTTTGAAATAATTCTGGTTGACATTCACTTATGTTTGCACCCACATTAGAGAAAATGACTAATACAGGGCATCAGTTTAAAATCCATCTGCTTCTTGGTTACCCAACTCCAGTTCACTAAAGAAATATTTAAAACTGATATAGAGTAGAAGTTTTCCACACCCGGTATCTACTATTCCAGCTCATTCAGATGCCTAGCTTTGTCCTGGACAATCCCAGAAACTTTACGAGCAAATCTCTGTCCTTTGTTGCACTTTCCTAATACCACTATTATAGGTATTAGGAGCACAGAACCCTGTGAAAGAGGGAAAATATATATCTCAGTTTTTAGAAATTGAAAACATAATGAAACTTTAAACATACAGGAAAGGAGATCCGACCTGAACATTAGGAAGAACTTCCTAACTGTGAGAGCTGTTCAGCACTGGAACTCTCTTGATTATGTTATTTGGAGTACCCTTGGGGAGATAGAGCAGTATATAAATAAAGTTTTGATGTTGTTGTTGTTTCTTGGAAGCTTTTAAACAGACTGGATGTCCATCTGTCAGGGGTGCTTTGAATGTGTTTTTCCTGCATGGCAGGGAGTTGGACTAGGTAATAATAATAATAATAATAATAATTCATTGGAACTTGTACTACAAATACCATCTGCCTGCAACAAAGAACTGGTGGGACCACAAGACTGGAAAAGTTACAGAAAATTAGCACGTCAAACTCCTCTGGGACTTCCGGATTCAGACAGACAGTTTTGGAGCACAATACTCCTGACCTCACGATCGTGTTTAAAAAAAAAGTATGGATCATTGATGACTACAGGTGACTGCAAAGACTCTGGAACAAGCCAGTAAAGGTGGTCCCAGTGGTAATCAGCACACTGGGTGCAGTGCCTAAAGACCTTGGCCTACACTTAAACGCAATTGGCGCTGACAAAATTACCATCTGCCAGTTGCAGAAGGCCGCCTGACTGGGATCTTTATTCACCAATACATCATACAGTCCTAGACACTTGGGAAGTTTCTGACATGTGATCCAATACAACAGCCAGCAGAGTGATTTGTGGACTCATCTTGTTGTGTTTCTAATAATAATAATAATAATAATAATAATAATAATAATAATAATAATAGTCTGTACATCACACAGTCCTAGACACTTGGGAAGTGTTTGATTTGTGATTTTGTGATACAAAATCCAGCATATATATCTGCTGTGACATACTGTGCTTTTGTGTCAGTAAAATAATAATAATAATAAATGTTATTTGTACCCTGCCATCATCTCCCTGAAGGAACTCAGGGTGGCTATTAAAGCACATAAAATAGAATTATATATCATCAAAACAATATACAATTTGACTGGCCCATGTGGTCTCTTTCAACTCTAATATTCTATGATTCTACTGTGATGATGATTTTTTTTATGATGATGATAAAGTAGACTACTGCCATGTCATTAAAAGACTCCTCTGGAGCAACCAGTTAAAAACTCAAAGCCTGTCTCAATTTTAAAAAGGCTTTAAATAAGGAAGACGAGCCAAGGAGGGTAATCTAGAGTTCCTCAAGCTGGGAGCCGCCACTGAGATTTGTGGTTGTGAAAAGACTCATCCACAGCAAAGCATGTTACTAAGTAGAATTCATTGTGGATATGGTAATCTTGGGGAATATGGAGTGGATTCTAATGTGCGCCTTGTGATCAAGATAAGGAATGAGCATTCGAGTTAATGATCACCTCTCTGATATCTAAAACAGCCAAGTTGGTTTAAATTTGATCCTTCAAATGAACAAGATGTATCACTTTACCTTAACAAGCAAAGCAAACAAACATAAACAAATACATCGCGGTTATTTGCACAAACATACGCAACACATGGCTAGATTTCCCTTCTTCCTCCACAGGAGGAGAAAGTTGGCTTTCCATTGCTGTAAGTTTTCATGCAGAAGATGGATAGGCATTTGTAGAGATTCAAGAGCTTCAGCCAACATGATTATTCCTGTATTGAGCAGGTAGTGGAGTAAATGACCTCTGTATGCCTTCCAACTTTATGATTTGGAGTGACAAAACTACCAGCAAATAGTCCAGAGGTAGCTCTGTCTTTTCTGACCTCTTTATACTTTTAGTATCATGACCCATATATGAGGATCAGAATTTTGAAATTAATCAGCACTCTGGGAGTGCTCTAGTGACTGGTATTCAGTGGTATATACTGTCTCTGAATATGGAGGCTCTTCTTACTCACCTTGGCTGATAATTATTTAAGTTTCCCCTGCTCCAAAGCAGGATATAAGATTCAATTGTTATTGTGTGTCATTTCTGACATATAATGACTTCAAGGCAAGCCTATCACAGGGTTTCCTGACAAGATTTCTTCAGAGGGACATTGTTCTTAACTTCCTCTGAGGCTGAGAACGTATGACTTGTCTGAGGTCAACCAGTAGGTTTCCATGGTTGAGCAGGGATTTGAACCATGGAAAGCAGCATAAACATTATATAGTGTAATAAGGCCAGTTAAAAAACAGGACTTAAAAATATGGTAACTAAGAAGTTTGGAAAAATATAAAGGTCATTGCTTGGCTCCAGAAACACAGTTGTATTGGTTCCAGGTGAACATGTATAGGAAGTATATTCCATAGTTGGCATAATTCAACTTCTGAGTCCCGGTCTCACTTTTGTAGTCCACAGAGCAGAGCCTGGGGAGGAGCTTCATTGGCAAGTAGTCTGTCTCCAAGATTTAGAGCAGCAATAAGGAATTTTTGGTGCACTCCATGATTTGGATTATTTCTCTGACAATGCTGCATTAGGTTCAAGGAGGTTGTAGCTCAAAGCATTGGAAAACCCCTATATTTTGACCATACTTGGGCTGGATACAGACAATAGAATTGCAGTGGGGCAACTAGAGAGCTCCACAAACACTATGGAAGGGCAGGTAAATTAAATAATGGATATTGAGTCCAGGGATAAGACTGTGATCCTCTATACCACTTTGCTTGTTCATTGTACTGCCTGTCATTTCTGAACTGCATGCTATGGCAATGACTCCCAATAATTTTGGATTTCAATTCCAGGAATCTCACCATTGACTATTCTATCTGAGATTCCTGGGATTTGAAATCCAAAACAACTGGTGGACTGAATGCTGACCATCACTTTTTCAGGGTAATGCCATGTAAAGTGTATTTCAGTAATCTGTCAGCAGGCAACTTATGGCCCTCTAGATGTTGTTGGATAGCAGAGTCCATTATCCTTTGCCAGAGGCCAATGAGTGTTGCAGTTCATCTGTATTTGGTGGCCACAGGTGCCCATCTCTGCAGTAATCTTAACAGAAATATTAGCAGAGTATAAATAATTGTCTGCAATCTATTTCTGTATGGGAGAGGTAGGTAAGTATTTATATATAATATTTGTATACCAATTGATGGAATGAAATATCTTAAGTGATTTGCAGTATACAATAAATATAGTTGGGTTGTTGTGAGTTTTCCAGGCTGTATGGCCATGTTCTAGAACCATTCTCTCTTGACGTTTCGCCCACATCTATGGCAGGTATTCTCAGAAGTTGTGAGGTCTGTTGGAAACTAGGCAAGTTGGCAAATAAACACAGTTGTTAAGAAACAAGTAATATTTACGATATTAAATGGCCCACCAGCTTCAGTTTTGTGCCACCAAGATTGCAAGGCCCTTCTTTAGTCTACGAGATGTGATCCTTATGGGGGAGTAATCCCAGTTCATTGGAGGCCTACTATCATTTTCAGGCTGACTATTCACCTACAGGATCTCTGTTTTTCAGAACTGATTGTCACTTTATTAGCCCTCTCTGATCCTTTACTGATTCCTTGAACTTTTCCAAGTTCTAGTTAGGGTGAAGGGATAGTATACAAAGAGGTCCTTGGGTTGTAATTATTGGCTTTGGGAAATTCTTTACAGTACAACAGCTGCCTTGTTAATGGAACCAATCTATGCAAATTGTCAGCCCTTTTCTGAATAGAATTGGACATTGATACTTCTGGTGACAGAGAGTTTTATAGGGCAACTGCATGCTCTCTCTCTCTCCCTCTCTCCCTCCGTCTTTGTATATATTCATTAGAACATTGGTTGTTTTAAACTGGAATGGCTATTAATATCCTAGGTTCTTGTGGGTTTTTTCGGGCTATAGAGCCATGTTCTAGAGGCATTTCTCCTGACGTGTCGCCTGCATCTATGGCAAGCATCCTCAGAGGTAGTGAGGTCTGTTGGAATTAGGACAATGGGTTTATATATCTGTGGAATGGCTGGGGTGGGGCAAGGAGCTCTTCCCTGCTGCAGTTAGGTGTGAATGTTTAGCCCACCTCATAGGAAACCTGCTACAAAACAGGAGCTTCTTTGTTGAGTTTCAGGGCCAGAGAAGCAGATGGCGGAAACAGAAGAACGGCCTGCCTCAGGGGAGCGTGCTTGCTCCATCCATGTTCAACATCTACACAAATGACCAGCCACTGCCAGAAGGGACAGAGAGTTTCATCTATGCTGATGATCATGCCATTACTGCGCAAGCAGGGAGCTTTGAGATGGTAGAACAGAAGCTCTCCGAAGCTCTAGGTGCTCTTACTGCCTATTACAGGGAAAACCAACTGATCCCCAATCCATCTAAAACACAGACATGCGCCTTTCACCTTAAGAACAGACAAGCATCTCGAGCTCTGAGGATTACCTGGGAAGGGATCCCACTGGAGCATTGCAACACACCCAAATACCTGGGAGTCACTTTGGACCGTGCTCTGACCTACAAGAAGCACTGCCTGGACATCAAGCAAAAAGTGGGCGCTAGAAACAACATCATACGAAAGCTGACTGGCACAACCTGGGAATCACAACCAGACACAGTGAAGACATCTGCCCTTGCGCTATGCTACTCTGCTGCTGAGTATGCATGCCCAGTGTGGAACACATCTCACCATGCTAAAACAGTGGATGTGGCTCTTAATGAGACATGCCGCATTATCACAGGGTGTCTGCGCCCCACACCACTGGAGAAATTACACTGCTTAGCCAGTATTGCACCACCTGACAGTATTGCACCGGGAAGTAGCAGCTAACAGTGAAAGGACCAAGGCAGAGACATCTCCAGCTCATCCCCTGTTTGGGTATCAGCCAGCACGTCAACGACTTAAATCAATACATAGTTTTCTTAGATCTACAGAGACACTCGCTGGAACACCCCAGCAAGCGAGTGTCCAAAAGTGGCAGGCCCAAACCCAGCACCTCAATCCATGGGTGATACCAGATGAGAGACTCCCCCCTGGGCACACAGAAGACTGGGCGACTTGGAAGGCGCTGAACAGACTGCGCTCTGGCACCACGAGATGCAGAGCCAATCTTAAGAAATGGGGCCACAGGGTGGAATCCTCAGCATGCGAGTGCGGAGAAGAACAAACCACAGACCACCTGCTGCAATGCAACCTGAGCCCTGCCACATGCACAATGGAGGACCTTCTTGCGGCAACACCAGAGGCACTCCAAGTGGCCAGATACTGGTCAAAGGACATTTAACCAACTACCAAGTTTGCAAAATCTGTGTTTTTTTTTCTTTTTCTTTTTAATCTGTGTGTTTGTTTTGTTCTGTTAGAATTGTAACACAATGGTATGGTTGCTGATGACACGATAAATAAATATCTCCAGCTCCTCATGCGGGGACATGAGAGAAGCCTCCCACAAGGATGATAAAAACATCAATTCATCTGGGTGTCCCCTGGGCAACGTCCTTGCAGACGGCCAATTCTCTCACACCAGAAGCAACTTACAGTTTCTCAAGTCGCTCCTGACACGACAAACAAACAAACACACAAAAAAACCCCGAGAGACCTTCCATACTGCAGAATTATAGAAGCTTGACACTTCTTTAACTGCCATGGCTCCATCCTATGGAATACTGGGATAAATAGTTTGTTGTTGCACCAGACCTCTCTCACAGAGAGAAGGGCAAATATCTCACAAGACTACAAACCCCAGGGTGGTGCCAAACTACCATAAACCTGCAGTGTGAGCCCACTTGAACTGTCCTGGCTCAATGCTATGGAGTCATGGGAGTGCAAGTCCTTTAGCTTTCTTTGCCAAAGAGTGCTTGTACCTCATCAAACTACAAATCTCATTATTCCATAGCATTCTGCCAGCACATTTGAAGTGGTCAAATTGCAATTGCATTTTAGTATCAATGCAGTCTTATTCTCCAAAACACTCCCATATCTATTTGCATAATAGCTGATGAATTTTAAATTCACATTTCATTAGTATTGATGTCAATCTTTGTTATGTGCATTTCAATACATTTCTTCCAGCAGGCCTAGCCAATTTTAAACTGTGGATTTTAACTTACTTTTAATTAGCATTCACACCCATTTTTGTACTTTAAAAAATATATGCCTTTTAATAGTATTGTATTTTATCTGTTTTTACTAGGCTGTACCCTGGCTTGATCCATGAGGAGACAAGTAACAAATCAATGGGGATGATCACAGAATCACAGAAGAGTTGGAAGAGACCACATGGGCCATCCAGTCCAACCTCCTTCTGCTCAATATAAACATGAAAAACATTAAATAATACAGTTTGGATTAAGATAAAAAAACAGATTAAAGTCTAATAAATACACTTGAAATATCCTTTGAAATTCACAGTCCTTCCCCAGCGAATCCTACCCACACATTTCCAGAAGCATGCCCCGTATTCTTCCCCAAATGCCTTCTGACACAAAAAGGTCTTGACCTGCTTGTAGAAGGCCAGCAGGGATGTGATACCCCGGTCTCCCTGTTCTGAGCTTTTAATACATGCATTTTATGGTTCTTTGTTTTATCTGTGTATTTATTAACTCTGGGTCCTTTCACACAACCACATAACACAGAATGTTAAGGCCAATAATCTACAACATCAGCTTTGAACTGGATTATCTGAGCCCACACTGCCATATAATCTAGTTTAATGTAGATTTTATACAGCTGTGTGGAAGGGACCTCTTTTTAATGATACAGGCATTCCCTGAGTTACAAACATCTGAGTTACAAATGACTCCTAGTTAAGAATGGGGATGAGACATCAGGAAGAGGGAAATCTACTCTTTGGATGGGAAATTAATTTCTAGAAGAGTTATCATGGGTAAAAAGGTGTCTCCACTGAAGCTTTAGCCCCAATCCTTGTTTCCACAACAAGCCATTTTTTTCAAAATCTAATTGTCACAGGTACAGAAAGTGAGGTGAAATTTTCTGAAGAGGGGTACAAACAGCAAAACAAACACCACAGGGGTGTTAGCCCTTTCCTATACTTTCCAAAAGCTTGTGTGCCATCTGTGCTTGTACCTTGAGACACCAGATCTGGCCATGGTGGTCCATGCTTTAGTCATATACTGTCTGGACTATTGCAATGCTCTCTACGTGTGTCTGCCTTTGAAGATAGTTTGGAAGCTTCAGTTGATCCTGAGATCAGCAGCCAGACTATTCACTGGAGCACCGTTCAGGGAGCGGACAACCCCCATATTACGTCAGCTCCATTGGCTGCCGGTGCACTTCTGGGCTAAATACAAAGTGCTGGTCATTAATTATAAAGCCCTAAACAGTTTTGGCCCAGGCTATTTGACAAACCACATCCCCACTTATAAATCTGTTCGGACATTACAATAATCAGAGGGGGGCCTCCTCTCAGTCCCACCCCCGTCTCAAATGTGGCTGGTGGGAATGAGAGAGGGGGCCTTCTCCGTGGTCGCTCCTTCCCTCTGGAACTCCCTACTTATGGAAATTAGGACAGACCTGTCATCCTCTCCTTTAAAAAAAAACCCAATTAAAACCCTATTTTTTCACTTTAGCTTTTGGAGAGGAAGATGACTATTCTCATTGATTTTACCTTGTGTGACAATGCTGACAGTAATTGCCTTAACTTACTGGAGAGCCACACCTTATATATATATTATTTTTATACAGATTTTAGCTGCTTAATGTGTTATTTATGAGGCCTGATTGATAATATGTTTTAAGCAATGTTGTTTTATCTTATCCTTACTCTATTTGTGTATTTTCAATCTGTTTATTTTATTTGGACTGTTTTGTTTGTTTTATTTTGTTACTGCATTTGGCATTGAATGTTTGCCATTTTTGTGTTTTGGAAGCCGCCCTGAGCCGCTATGGGGAGATAGGGCAGGTTAGAAATAAAGTATTATTGTTGTTGTTGTTATAAACATAAAGGTTTCCCCTCGCATTAAGTACAGTCGTGTCTGACTCTGGAAGTCAGTGCTCACCTCCATTTCTAAGCCAAAGAGCTGGCATTATCCGTAGATACCTCCAAGGTCATGTGGCCAGCATGACCGCATAAGCGCTGTTATCTTCCTGCCAAAGCAGTACCTATTGATCTACTCACATTTGCATGTTTTCAAACTGCTACCTTAGCAGAAGCTGGGGTTAACAGCGGGAGCTCACTCTGCTTCCCAGATTCAAACTGCTGACCTTTTACCCCACAAGTTCAGCACCTCAGTGGTTTAACCCACTGTGCCTAATACAGTAGATTCTCGTTTATCCAACCTTTGCTCATCCAGCCTTCTGTATTATCCAATGCAGTCTGTCTCCCGCAGGGATCCACAGCTGTTTCAATACCATGCAATGTTTTGGTGCTAAATTTGTAAATACAGTAATTACTACATAACGTTACTGTGTATTGAACTGCTTTTTCTGTTTCTGTTTCTGTTTCTTTTTTATTGTAAAACTTGATGTCTTGGTGCTTAATTTGTAAAATCATAACGTAATTTGACGTTTAATAGGCTTTTCCTTTTGTTGTTCATTCATTCAGTCACTTCTGACTCTTCATGACCTCATGAACCACGCCAGAGCTCCCTGTTGGTTGTCACCATGCCCAGCTCCTTCAAAGTCAATCCAGTCACTTCCACCACTTGCCATCCATCCATCTTACCCTTGGTTGGCCCCTCTTCCTTTTTCCTTCCATTTCCCCCAGCATCATTCTCTTCTCCAAGCTTTCCTGTCTTCTCATGATGTGGCCAAAATACTTCATCTTTGTCTCGAATATCCTTCCCTCCAGTGAGCAGCCGGGCTTTATTTCCTGAAGTATGGACTGGTTGGATCTTCTTGCGGTCCAAGGCACTCTCAGAACTTTCCTCCAACACAATTCAAAAGCATCCATCTACCTTTGCTCAGTTTTCCTTATGGTCCAGCTCTCACATCCATAGGTGACTACGGACAGTCCCGTAGCCAGGATTTTGTTTTGGGGGGAGCTGAGTTTGATTCGGGGGGGGGGGGCTGAATCTGAGTGAAAGAGGGTCTACCTTAGCAAACCTTTTGTATCGTTACCCCAACACCCCCATGCATATGGGATATATTGAGCATGGGGATCAGATCATGATATGAATAAACATAACTGTTTAAATAATGTACCAGTAAGGCCTTCTTGCGGACCACCATGAGAATTTCGGGGGGGGGCTGAAACCCCCCAAGCCCCCCCCCCCAAGCCCCCCCCCCGCTACATGCCTGACTACGGGGAATACCATTGCTTTGACTATGCAGATCTTCGTTGCCAGTGTCATGTCTCTACTCTTCATTATTTTATCAAGATTGGTCATTGCTCTCCTCCCAAGAAGTAAGCATCTCCTGATTTCCTGGATGCTGTCTTTTCCTTAATCTCTCCTTATTATCCAGTCCATCCGGAACAATGGCTTCAAACTACAAGAAAGGAGATTCCATCTGAATATTAGGAAGAACTTCCTGACTGTGAGAGCCGTTCAGCAGTGGAACTCTCTGCCCCGGAGTGTGGTGGAGGCTCCTTCTTTGGAAGCTTTTAAGCAGAGGCTGGATGGCCATCTATCAGGAGTGATTTGAATGCAATATTCCTGCTTCTTGGCAGGGGGTTGAACTGGAAGGCCCATGAGGTCTCTTCCAACTCTTTGATTCTACGATTCTACGATTCTATGATTCTATGATTCATCATCATCATCATCATCCCAGCATCACCTTGCCCCGCTCCTTGCAGTACCTCTTCCGGCCAGCAGAGGGCGGGGCCTGAGGGCGGCGCGGAGGGGGCGGGGCGGGGGCGCCCTCGGAGGAGGCCCGGGGAGCCGCGCGGGTTGAGAGCCGAGGCGAGCGGAGCGAGGCATCGCGCGCCGGCAGGCAGGAGAGGCTGGAGGGGATCCTTGCGGGGCTCTGCAGAGCCCAGGCGCCGGAGGAGGAGGAGGGGGAGGACGCGGGATGCCAGCCGGCGTCGGGCTCGGCGCCTAGCCCCCCTTCCGCCCGGTGCATGGCCCGGCCATGGAGGTGGTGGACGAGACGGAGGCGTTGCAGCGCTTCTTCGAAGGTGAGGCACCGGCGCGGGGAGGGGAGGCGGGGGTGCCCCGCTTGGCCAGCCCTTCCGAAGGAGGAGAGGCGAAGTCGGCCGCTCTGCCCTGGAAGGGAAGCCGGGAAGGAGAGCTTGCCTTTGGAAGCCTTGACCAAAGCGGTCCCTCACCTCGGGGAGGAAGAAAGCCGGCCTATATCCATCCACCAAGTCCATGAAATGACATGAATAAGTCAAGGCAGAAACGGATACATCTGGAAGAGAGTGAGAATGAGAGAGAGAGAGACAGAGAAACTAATCCCGTCGTGCCTGTCTTTTGAAGCGCACAAGTTGGGTTGTTTGTGTTTGGTTTCTTGGCGAGGAGCCTTCTGGGCCCCATTTGGGGCATACAGTGAAATCCTATTGAACAGACCTGGGCAAACTTGGGCCCTCCAGGTGTTTTGGATTCCAGCTCCCACCATTCCTAACAGTCTCGGGCCCCTTCTTTTCCCCCTTCAGTCGCTTAAGGAGGCTGTTAGGAATGGTGGGAGCTGGAATCCAAAACACCTGGAGGGCCCAAGTTTGCCCAAGCCTGGTCTGGATGTAAACCTAGTTTGTGTATATGGTTTGAAAGCCCTCAGGGAACACAGCAAGTGGGTTGAGCAAGTGGAGAAGCATCACTGCTTCATTTCCATCGACATACACAGCCACACCATTGCCTGCGGAATCCAACATATTATAAACTCCTGCTAGGTGGTTGTGTCCTGTCGCTCATGCAGCGTACCAATCCCAGGCAAATCGAAAGTGTGATAAACTCCAGAACCGAACAGGCATTGTATGTGTTTTGGTTGTGTCCCTCTCTCAAACACAAACCCTAACAAATGTGTGGTAGATGTCAAAACTGAAAGTGACTGTATAAGTCCACACACTCACTTGGAAACACAGACCAACCCCTGCCAAATTAAGCATATGATAAACTCCAACCCCAAACATGCCTAATATATTTATGTTGTGTAGTTTCCCCCCCCCCCTGTTTTTCAGTCAAAGAGGCTTTCCTTACTTACTTACTTAGGCGATACCTCATTGTCCGAGTTGGATAGTCTTCCAAGATCAGTGACTGTGGAGCCCTATCCTTGATCTGCATCTTCTCCCTAGTGAGGGCATTGCTTTCCAGGTGGAAGGCCAGGGTTGGCTTGACACACCTTCCTCTTGGCACGTTTCGCTCTTCATTCGTGCCTCTTCAAATTCTACAGCACTACTGGTCCCAGCTGACCTCGAGCTGGAGCACTCAAGGGCCAGGGCTTCTGTCATTGAGGCTTTCCACTTCCAATTCAGTGGGGCATCTACTGTCTTCCTAGTTCAAGGCCTTGTTCTTTTCTGCTTTTTTGTGTGTCAGGAGTGACTTGAGAAACTGCAAGTCACTTCTGGTGTGAGAGAATTGGCCATCTGCAAGGACGTTGCCCTGGGGACCCCTGAATGTTTTGATGTTTTACCATCCTTGTGGGAGGCTTCTCTCATGTCCCCGCATGGGAAGCTGGAACTGACAGAGGGAGCTCAACCCGTTGTCTCTGGATTTGAACCGCAGACCTGTTGGTCAGCAGTTCTGCCGGCACAAGGGTTTAACCCATTGCACCTCCTGTTCCTTTCTGAGCTCTGTATCTTCCTGCGTTGTGCTTCAGCCATCTCCCTGTATTCTGCATTCTGTTTGTGGAACTAATTTTGACTGAGGAGCAGTATGTAAAAAATACGCTTCCCTGCCATATAAAGTAAGGCACTCACTACCATGTCTTGTGCCATATAGTTCTAGTTGAGGAGTTATCTTGGTTTGAACTCATCTCAAAGTCACTCCTTTGGCAAGATGTTCCCATGAATACCAAGTTCTGCATAATACGCAACACTGTACAATTTGTACAGCACAATGAGTCTAGAGAAATGTAGGAATTAATTTACAATTTATTAATGGCAGAAAGTATTTTCTTAGTGTGCGCACGGTTCTTCTTAACTGTGTAACCATGATGCCATCATATTTTGAGATACATTATATAACACAATTTGAACTATGATATTTTCTTGGTTTCAGAGTGTTATTTCTTGTTTAATTGTGTGGTACTTACTTTGAAAGTAGTTGTTATACTCCAGAAACTTCATTTTTGTGGCTGCCACAAAGTATGTTGAATTGCTTGAGACTCTGTCAGATATTCACTAAAAACTATAGCAAAACTTGCTGCAGGATATCCCACAAAAAACAAAGGTTTTGCAGTATAATTAACTTTTTTCATATTTTAATGATAGAACCAAATAGGAAATGACATTTATAACCCAGGAACAAAAATAGTGCTACACAGCGTTATCTTTTATGTTATAGGTCTCTCAAAATTACAGCCATAGTACACAGAAAACTTCAGATTTTTTTGTCTCCTTCAGGAACTGTGCTGTGGATTTTATTATAGTGAATCTGTCTTTGCCAGAGACCACACATTTAGCAGGAAGCCGCAGTCTGTTTAGATTCTCTTAGGACCTCATCACACTAGAGAATGAATCCACTTTAAATCCGGTTTTTGCCTCCTGCAGAATTCTGGGGTTTGTAGTTTAGGAAGGAGCTTTTAACAGCCTCACTAAACTACAAACCCAGAATTCTGCAGAAGACAGAAACTAGATTTGAATTGGATTCATTCTCTAGTGTGATGAAGTAGGTAGTGTTCTCATAGAAGTACATGTATCAGACATGTTTGTATTATTCATATTTATATGTGTACACTTAAAATCATAACAACGTCCTGTGACACCATATAAACTCACATTTATAATGGCACAGATGTTTTAGAATTCATGCCTAATGCCAGAATACATTTGTTAGTCTTTAAGGTACCACAAGACTCTTGTTTTCCCCCTTTTAAAATAGACAGAAAAAAGTGGATTGTGTATTAAGGATGGTTAAGTGGCACATTATCTGAGGGGTCTGTGTTTGAATTTTATATTTTATTTTAATGTTTAATATTTTAATAACATTCACCATTTATTTTAATGAAGCTGCAGGCAACTTCTAATTTGTTGAAGTGGTGTTCTCATTTACTACCAACACCACCTCTGTCCGTGC
Source organism: Anolis sagrei (assembly GCF_037176765.1). Taxonomy (NCBI): domain Eukaryota; kingdom Metazoa; phylum Chordata; class Lepidosauria; order Squamata; family Anolidae; genus Anolis; species Anolis sagrei. Next base: position 236,921,912 of record NC_090021.1, read on the forward strand.
AGATGTTTCAATTGTTTATTCACTACTTTTCACTCCAAGATAGTAAGAATTTGAACTCTTGATAAGCTCTGAAGTCAGGCATGGGCAGTAGGCTGTTAGGAATTGTGGGAGTTGAAGTCCAAAACACCTGGAGGGGCTAAGTTTGCCCATGCCCATCTTAAGTCCTCGACGGACTCGTCTTGCCTTTGTGAATCTCTCCCCCACAATGAGATCTTTGCCTTTTTTCTCTAACTTTGTGTATCTTACTTTTCTCAGTCCTTCTCTATATTTCTCTGGTCCTTGATTATCTTGCTCTAACATCTCCTTCTGCCATTATTTTTCAAAATTTATGGCTGCATGAAATTGCCTTATCTTGCAATCCTGAAGGAGTAAGCCGACATTTATCCAATGGCATTTCAAACAGACATGCCAAGGATTGTACTGTTATTTTGCTGAGAAAGGTTCTCCTCCTGTGACATGTTTAAGTGTGCTGAAACCCAACATTTCAGATCTAGGTGTTTTTAACAGCTGACCCTATTGCAGAAAAGGAAAAATCAATCAGAGTTATCTTATTCTTCAGGCACACATTATTTAGTTTTCTGTTGTTGACAGGCTGAATCGCAGTAGAATCTTCTCTATGCATTAACCAAATCTGGCATCTGGTATCACTTTTCACTCTGCTTTTACATTTCCATGCCTAGTGTTCAAAGCCTGGAAAAAAGTTACTTTTTTAGTCTCCAGCCTGCCGAATCTACCAGCCAACATGGCAATGTCAGCTTTGTGGTATAGTACAGATGGACTGTAATGTAAATGCTGGCACAGGAAAAGAATAATCTGTGGACACTTCAAAATCCATCTTGTGTACCTCAATCACATTCCACCCTTTTGCAGGTGACCTGTTGCATGTATAGCTGTCAAATACTATGAAGCGGTGAAGAGTATAAGTTAAGGAAGTTCATATCACATAGCGCTACCCCAGTCTCCTTGGATTGATTGTCCTAGTTTCACTTTCATGGAGAATATGTGCGCAGGCAGCACTCCTTTTTGCATTCTCCTTCAAGGTACACTTACATCGTTTGGGAAAACTCAAGCCTAGGAAAGAAAAACCTGATCAATCAGTAGTTTAAACTGAGTAAAACTCATTTTACTTTTTATGTTAGTCTGTTGTGAGACCTCTTTAGTTCTTGAAATGTCAATATATAAAGGCTGAAGAGTGTTCAGACTGATCCATAATCCGAATTTGAGGGGTTGTTTTTGGTCCACACAGCTCCTTTTTGACTGATTCACAGTTCATTCACAAAGTCCCCATCTCTTCAGCCTGTGGTATCAGATCTTCCAAATGATCTTTGTGTGTGTTTTTATTCTTGGAGTTATTGTGCCTGATTTTGAAGGGTGGTTGTGTTTCTTTAAAACCTGTGTAACAGAGACATTTGGCAAATGTTGGTTACCTTTAAAAGGCCAAAGCAGTGAATTGATACAAAACCTTAGCAGGTAGTGTTTCTTGTCTGAATTTTGTTTTAAAAAATAATTTAATCAGATGTCAGCAAGCCGGCTTAAACCTTACTCTTTAAAGGTAGATCCATATAAATATTATTCAACTGCATTCTGTAGAGTTTACTCCTGAGCAAGTTGATACAGGCCAGATGTTTTGGCCTTCAACTCCCAGAAATCCTCACAGCTGGTAAACTGCCTGGGATTTCTGGGAATTGTAGGCCAAAACACCTGGGGACAGGTTGAGAACCACTGCTCTAGGATTTGGTTTTGTTCCCATGACCTACGTGCGGTGACTGTAGGTTATATTTCCCAAATTCTACCTTCTAAGGAAATAGTTTTGAGTTCTGCCAAATGCTACTAATCCGTATATTGCCAAATTGAAATACTGTGTTTCTGTTTTAATTGTGCCGATGATGGAGATTATGACAAGTAGGACATTTTTAGCCTTTGCAAGTCACTTAATTATATAATTTTCTTTTCTAAGTATGTGAATTCCACAAAGGCTTGGAGAACTGCGACTTGTTTCTAATGAATTATATTATTATTGTTCATTTGATCCATAACTACGTTACTATATGTTGCCAGTGAGAAGAAAATGTTTAGCTGAAAAAGAGAAAGAAACATTGTGTGGAGAGCTACTGAAATGAAGAATCTGCTCATTTTCATATATTTGTATCTTTAATGCACTAATCTCTATTCGCAAGGTGTCCCGGTGACTAGTTTCCCTAAAGAATCTCTGACTTTGTTGGGATAAATATTGTGTCTGTCTTTAAAAGATGCTGAATTTCCAGTAGCTCTAGGTCACTTTGGCCCCTATGGCATCTGGAGTCAGGATCTCTAGTATGCTGTGTAACTTAATGTAAAAGCTTTATAGAAGCAGTTCTCATGCTTAAATGGGATCTTCTATTTCTCACATTTATTCTGTAAAAGCTTACATTGGCTAGAATGAATGCTTGTTTTAGAAATAGATCCTCTAACACAACATTCACAATTGAAATATTTCAGATATGGGAACTCTTTTTGTATAACTTTTGAAAACAGCTTGGTTCAGTTTTCAAGAAGAATCTGCATTAATGGCAATTCATCTCTAATATGCAACTTTCTTTTGAAATAATTCTGGTTGACATTCACTTATGTTTGCACCCACATTAGAGAAAATGACTAATACAGGGCATCAGTTTAAAATCCATCTGCTTCTTGGTTACCCAACTCCAGTTCACTAAAGAAATATTTAAAACTGATATAGAGTAGAAGTTTTCCACACCCGGTATCTACTATTCCAGCTCATTCAGATGCCTAGCTTTGTCCTGGACAATCCCAGAAACTTTACGAGCAAATCTCTGTCCTTTGTTGCACTTTCCTAATACCACTATTATAGGTATTAGGAGCACAGAACCCTGTGAAAGAGGGAAAATATATATCTCAGTTTTTAGAAATTGAAAACATAATGAAACTTTAAACATACAGGAAAGGAGATCCGACCTGAACATTAGGAAGAACTTCCTAACTGTGAGAGCTGTTCAGCACTGGAACTCTCTTGATTATGTTATTTGGAGTACCCTTGGGGAGATAGAGCAGTATATAAATAAAGTTTTGATGTTGTTGTTGTTTCTTGGAAGCTTTTAAACAGACTGGATGTCCATCTGTCAGGGGTGCTTTGAATGTGTTTTTCCTGCATGGCAGGGAGTTGGACTAGGTAATAATAATAATAATAATAATAATTCATTGGAACTTGTACTACAAATACCATCTGCCTGCAACAAAGAACTGGTGGGACCACAAGACTGGAAAAGTTACAGAAAATTAGCACGTCAAACTCCTCTGGGACTTCCGGATTCAGACAGACAGTTTTGGAGCACAATACTCCTGACCTCACGATCGTGTTTAAAAAAAAAGTATGGATCATTGATGACTACAGGTGACTGCAAAGACTCTGGAACAAGCCAGTAAAGGTGGTCCCAGTGGTAATCAGCACACTGGGTGCAGTGCCTAAAGACCTTGGCCTACACTTAAACGCAATTGGCGCTGACAAAATTACCATCTGCCAGTTGCAGAAGGCCGCCTGACTGGGATCTTTATTCACCAATACATCATACAGTCCTAGACACTTGGGAAGTTTCTGACATGTGATCCAATACAACAGCCAGCAGAGTGATTTGTGGACTCATCTTGTTGTGTTTCTAATAATAATAATAATAATAATAATAATAATAATAATAATAATAATAATAGTCTGTACATCACACAGTCCTAGACACTTGGGAAGTGTTTGATTTGTGATTTTGTGATACAAAATCCAGCATATATATCTGCTGTGACATACTGTGCTTTTGTGTCAGTAAAATAATAATAATAATAAATGTTATTTGTACCCTGCCATCATCTCCCTGAAGGAACTCAGGGTGGCTATTAAAGCACATAAAATAGAATTATATATCATCAAAACAATATACAATTTGACTGGCCCATGTGGTCTCTTTCAACTCTAATATTCTATGATTCTACTGTGATGATGATTTTTTTTATGATGATGATAAAGTAGACTACTGCCATGTCATTAAAAGACTCCTCTGGAGCAACCAGTTAAAAACTCAAAGCCTGTCTCAATTTTAAAAAGGCTTTAAATAAGGAAGACGAGCCAAGGAGGGTAATCTAGAGTTCCTCAAGCTGGGAGCCGCCACTGAGATTTGTGGTTGTGAAAAGACTCATCCACAGCAAAGCATGTTACTAAGTAGAATTCATTGTGGATATGGTAATCTTGGGGAATATGGAGTGGATTCTAATGTGCGCCTTGTGATCAAGATAAGGAATGAGCATTCGAGTTAATGATCACCTCTCTGATATCTAAAACAGCCAAGTTGGTTTAAATTTGATCCTTCAAATGAACAAGATGTATCACTTTACCTTAACAAGCAAAGCAAACAAACATAAACAAATACATCGCGGTTATTTGCACAAACATACGCAACACATGGCTAGATTTCCCTTCTTCCTCCACAGGAGGAGAAAGTTGGCTTTCCATTGCTGTAAGTTTTCATGCAGAAGATGGATAGGCATTTGTAGAGATTCAAGAGCTTCAGCCAACATGATTATTCCTGTATTGAGCAGGTAGTGGAGTAAATGACCTCTGTATGCCTTCCAACTTTATGATTTGGAGTGACAAAACTACCAGCAAATAGTCCAGAGGTAGCTCTGTCTTTTCTGACCTCTTTATACTTTTAGTATCATGACCCATATATGAGGATCAGAATTTTGAAATTAATCAGCACTCTGGGAGTGCTCTAGTGACTGGTATTCAGTGGTATATACTGTCTCTGAATATGGAGGCTCTTCTTACTCACCTTGGCTGATAATTATTTAAGTTTCCCCTGCTCCAAAGCAGGATATAAGATTCAATTGTTATTGTGTGTCATTTCTGACATATAATGACTTCAAGGCAAGCCTATCACAGGGTTTCCTGACAAGATTTCTTCAGAGGGACATTGTTCTTAACTTCCTCTGAGGCTGAGAACGTATGACTTGTCTGAGGTCAACCAGTAGGTTTCCATGGTTGAGCAGGGATTTGAACCATGGAAAGCAGCATAAACATTATATAGTGTAATAAGGCCAGTTAAAAAACAGGACTTAAAAATATGGTAACTAAGAAGTTTGGAAAAATATAAAGGTCATTGCTTGGCTCCAGAAACACAGTTGTATTGGTTCCAGGTGAACATGTATAGGAAGTATATTCCATAGTTGGCATAATTCAACTTCTGAGTCCCGGTCTCACTTTTGTAGTCCACAGAGCAGAGCCTGGGGAGGAGCTTCATTGGCAAGTAGTCTGTCTCCAAGATTTAGAGCAGCAATAAGGAATTTTTGGTGCACTCCATGATTTGGATTATTTCTCTGACAATGCTGCATTAGGTTCAAGGAGGTTGTAGCTCAAAGCATTGGAAAACCCCTATATTTTGACCATACTTGGGCTGGATACAGACAATAGAATTGCAGTGGGGCAACTAGAGAGCTCCACAAACACTATGGAAGGGCAGGTAAATTAAATAATGGATATTGAGTCCAGGGATAAGACTGTGATCCTCTATACCACTTTGCTTGTTCATTGTACTGCCTGTCATTTCTGAACTGCATGCTATGGCAATGACTCCCAATAATTTTGGATTTCAATTCCAGGAATCTCACCATTGACTATTCTATCTGAGATTCCTGGGATTTGAAATCCAAAACAACTGGTGGACTGAATGCTGACCATCACTTTTTCAGGGTAATGCCATGTAAAGTGTATTTCAGTAATCTGTCAGCAGGCAACTTATGGCCCTCTAGATGTTGTTGGATAGCAGAGTCCATTATCCTTTGCCAGAGGCCAATGAGTGTTGCAGTTCATCTGTATTTGGTGGCCACAGGTGCCCATCTCTGCAGTAATCTTAACAGAAATATTAGCAGAGTATAAATAATTGTCTGCAATCTATTTCTGTATGGGAGAGGTAGGTAAGTATTTATATATAATATTTGTATACCAATTGATGGAATGAAATATCTTAAGTGATTTGCAGTATACAATAAATATAGTTGGGTTGTTGTGAGTTTTCCAGGCTGTATGGCCATGTTCTAGAACCATTCTCTCTTGACGTTTCGCCCACATCTATGGCAGGTATTCTCAGAAGTTGTGAGGTCTGTTGGAAACTAGGCAAGTTGGCAAATAAACACAGTTGTTAAGAAACAAGTAATATTTACGATATTAAATGGCCCACCAGCTTCAGTTTTGTGCCACCAAGATTGCAAGGCCCTTCTTTAGTCTACGAGATGTGATCCTTATGGGGGAGTAATCCCAGTTCATTGGAGGCCTACTATCATTTTCAGGCTGACTATTCACCTACAGGATCTCTGTTTTTCAGAACTGATTGTCACTTTATTAGCCCTCTCTGATCCTTTACTGATTCCTTGAACTTTTCCAAGTTCTAGTTAGGGTGAAGGGATAGTATACAAAGAGGTCCTTGGGTTGTAATTATTGGCTTTGGGAAATTCTTTACAGTACAACAGCTGCCTTGTTAATGGAACCAATCTATGCAAATTGTCAGCCCTTTTCTGAATAGAATTGGACATTGATACTTCTGGTGACAGAGAGTTTTATAGGGCAACTGCATGCTCTCTCTCTCTCCCTCTCTCCCTCCGTCTTTGTATATATTCATTAGAACATTGGTTGTTTTAAACTGGAATGGCTATTAATATCCTAGGTTCTTGTGGGTTTTTTCGGGCTATAGAGCCATGTTCTAGAGGCATTTCTCCTGACGTGTCGCCTGCATCTATGGCAAGCATCCTCAGAGGTAGTGAGGTCTGTTGGAATTAGGACAATGGGTTTATATATCTGTGGAATGGCTGGGGTGGGGCAAGGAGCTCTTCCCTGCTGCAGTTAGGTGTGAATGTTTAGCTGATCACCTTCATTAGCATTTGAAGGCCTGCCTGAGTCTGGGAAAATCTGTTGCTGGGAGGTGTTAATCTGTGCCTGGTTTTTTCCTCTCTGTTGTTTAGCTGTTATTATTAATATCCTGTTTATGACGGTTTAACTAATATTTATTAAGTGTTTCTTAATTACAGTAATTTTCTCATGTCAGTTGTACTGAAATAATGGTTTAAACCCTTGTACTGGTAGGACTGCTGAGCGACAGGTCAATGGTTCAAATCTGGGGAGAGTGGTTTGAGCTCCCTCTGTCAGCTCCAGCTCCCCATGCAAGGACATGAGAGAAGCCTCCCACAAGGATGGTAAAACATCAAACATCCGGGCACCCCCTGAGCAACGTCCTTGCAGATGGCTAATTCTCTCACACCAGAAGCGACTCATAGTTTCTCAAGATGCTCCTGACACACATAAAAAGTGAAATGCCCATGTATTCCTTGAAGACATAGGCTCCATGTTTCTGCTCTGTATGCTGTGTGGAAAAATATTAAGAAAAACAACATCTTGTTTATCAAGCACATCATTAAATATTTTCATGAGAATTCTGGATTATAAATATAAATGCTTAGTTTTTATTAGTTTGCAGTGGAGATGGCTCACTTTTGGATGTAGTAGGCTATGTGCTCTCTAGTTCTTTCCTTTGTACGCAGCCTTTTTGGGTATCAGAATCTTTTGCAACATGAGACCCATTAAAAAAGCATAACAATTTGTGTCCCTTCTCATCCTTCTTTAAGATGACAGATTTAAAGGAATATGGGCTTTCTATGTATCTTTTAATAACTTCAAAGAAGGAGTTTTATTAGATGTATGGTGATGCAGGGGCAAAAAAAGAAATATCACCGACTAAAATTGCCTCTTCTGTACCCTCATTAAAGCATGGGTAGGCAAAGTGGTGCTTGAGAGTCATGTGCAATTCTTGTGATCTCTTTAAGTGCGACACCTGAAGGTTATTACCTGGATCATTCCAGTCCCCGGTGGTGCAGTGGGTTAAACCCTTGTGCCAGCAGGACTGAAGACCGACAGGTCAATGGTTCAAATCCGGGGAGAGTACGGATGAGCTCCCTCTGTCAGCGTCAGCTCCCCATGCAAGAACATGAGAGTAGCCTTCCACAAGGATGGTAAAACATCAAACATCCAGGCGTTCCCTGGGCAACGTCCTTGTACATGGCCAATTCTCTCACACCAGAAGCAACTTGTAGTTTTTTCAAGTTGCTCCTTACATGGAAAAAAAATTCCAGCAATGCCCAGGGGGAAATATCACCGGTTTTGGAAACACTGCTCCAGATCATTCATTGGTATGGAAAACGGCTTCTTGTTTTACACATGAGTAGCATAGTTCTGTGATAAAAATGCAAGTGAGGAAGGAGGAGAAGTAGACATATTGATACCACTGCCCCTTATGTGGAGTAGTTGTCCTGTGCTTTTTTGTTTTCAAGGAAAACTGAAATAGTGACAGACAATCTATTTCTGAGAACTAGGGGGTATTTTGTTTTCTACAGAATGATGGTGCTTATATTGACAGGAGAAGTGAAAATATTGTATTGACCATGGCATCGTAACCCTGTTCCAGATTAGCTCAACTTTGGGGAGTACTCGCTGGCCAGTTGCCTAGCTTTTGACAAGAAACAATCCCGAAGAAGAGGAATGTTTGGAGTGGTAAAGAGTAGTGTGTTTAAGGCTTTCACAGGGAAAGTCAAGCAGTTAATTTTGGTCTGTCCATGGTGTTCGGGGAGTGTTTACATAGAGCATTTGTATTTTATATCAAAGAGGAGGTGGGGAGTATTGGGCAGGGGGAGGGGCATGACCCTTGGCTGGCATTCTCTGGAAACCTTACCTTCCTTTCTGCCTAACACTCACGTAAGGGAAACAGTTACAACAGAGCTTAGCTATTCGGGATCCCGTTTGCTTTTTCGGCTAATTTATGAGATAAGAGGTTGTTAAAGAATGCATATTGGGAAAGATGGGCAGAATAGCTTAAAAGGAAGAACAGATGTGTAGGGGGGAAGGATGGACTTGGACGGGTGGCTTGGCAGCTGCTGGAGAACTTTAATAAGGCTGAGAGGGGGTGATGGTGGAGACAATTAAAAGCACAGAGCGGAGGCAAGAAATGCAGAGAGGTGAATAAGACACTCTAATGTTGGTAAAACTTAATAAGGTTTCAGTGCACCACTGAAGCCAAGAATTAAATAGATTAAATACAAAGGAACCATGTCTCTCCCTCATTTGAAAAGGTGGAGACGAAACCGCCTCCTTTCATGAAAAATTTGTAATGCACAGCAATTGAGAATTGGCACTCAATTTGTTTTGTGGAAGTTAAAGCAGATAAAGGACTTGAGTCTGATTGTCTCAGGTGGTGACCTGTAGTGAAATGGTTGTTTTTGCTGCCTCTTGTTACTGAGGCCAGGAAGTCTCAGAGTATATACAACATAAGCATTTTATTGTTATATGATGATTAATGTTTGTTTAAGCACAGGGTAAGTTTGTTTCTGGAGGCGTGTGGGTATTTTGAGGATAGTAATAATCTGTTGTTCCTGCTGTAGGGGCTTTTGTTTAGCAGTTGCAGCATCACTTGTAGGCTTTTGCAAATGAATTTGCATTTTGAGCCAGGTCAATAAGGATGCCTTCAGATGAGGCTTTTATTGTGAAATTATTTAACTCACTTATGAAAGTCTAAATCAGTGTTTCTCAACCTGTGGGGTGGTGAAGGGGTGTCAGAGGGGTCTCCAAAGACCATCAGAAAACAGTATTTTCTGTTGGTCATGGGGTTCTGTGTGGGAAGCGTGGTCCTATTCTATCATTGGTGGGGTTCAGAGTGCTCTTTGATTGTAGGTGAACTATAAATCCCAGCAACTACAACGCCCAAATGTCAAGGTCTTTTTTCCCCAAACCCCACCAGTGTTCACATTTGGGCATATTGAGTATTCATGCCAAGTTTGGTCCAGATCCATCATTGTTTGAATCCACAGTGCTCTCTGGGTCTAGGTGAACTACAACTCTAAAACTCAAGGTAAATGCCCACCAAACCCTTCCAGTATTTTATGTTGGTCATGGGAGTTCTGTGTGCCAAGATTGGTTCAATTCCATTGTTGGTGGAGCTCAGAATGTTTTTTGATTGTAGGTTAACTATAAATCTCAGCAACTACAGCTCCCAAATGATAAAATGACCCCCCCCCCCAATTGGCGTATTGGGTATTTGTGCCAAATTTGGTTCAGTGAATGAAAATATATTTTGCATATCAGATATTTACATTAAGATTCATAACAGTAGCAAAATTGCAGTTATGAAGTAGAAATGAAAATAATTTTATGGTTGGGAGTCACCACAGCATGAGGAACTGTGTTAAGAGGTCACAGAATTAGGAAGGTTGAGAAACACTGGTCTAGATTATATGTAACCCTCCTGTGTTTTTCCTTTTTTTTTTTCTTACCACATGAAAATCCATTGTGAAGAAAAAGACAGAGTAGTGGCACAATGTTTTTTGTTTGATAGCCCTAGGAACCATCCATTTGGAAACACTTAGGAAATGTCACTGTATACCTCGCCCGTTTGAATACCCGAAAAGCTGAAGAAGTCAATAGTTTTTAATTGCCTTTTTGATGTTGTTGTGTTAACCTTTACTATGTAAACCGCCTTGAGTCGCCATTTCGGCTGAGAAAGGCGGTATAGAAGTAAAGAAAATAAATAAATAAATAAATAATAGTTTAGATGCATGGACTATTAAAATATATATTTAGAATACTGGTTTTATTCTTTGTCATTAGAATCATAGAATAGAATCATAGAAATTCATTAAATCATAGAATCATTAAAACAGAGAATGACTCCCACATTTTAAACAAGATACAGACAAATTGGAGTAGATTCAGAGAAGGACAACAAGGATGATAAGATGTTTTGAGAACAAAACAAGAAAACATATGATGAAATGTTGAAGGAGCTGGCCATCTTCAGCTTGGGGAAGAGAAGATTGAGAGATGACATGGTTGTACTCTTTAAATATCATAAGGGATGTGTCAAAGAGGAGGGGACAGGCCTGTTCTCTCCTGACTCAGAGGGTAGGACCAAATTTAATGTTTTGAGTAATAGGAGGATAGATTTTGGGTTGTAGGTTTTTTCGGGCTATATGGCCATGTTCTAGAGGCATTCTCTCCTGACGTTTCACCTGCATCTATGGCAAGCATCTTCAAGAAGTTGTGAGGTCTGTGAGAGGTTGTAAGGATCTCACAACCTCTGAAGATGCTTGCCATAGATGCAGGCAAAATGTCAGGAGAGAATGCCTCTAGAACATGGCCATATAGCCCGAAAAAACCTACAACAATCCAGTGATTCTAGCCATGAAAGCCTTCGACAATACAGGATAGATTTTGATTGAACACAAGAAAGAATGTCTTGATGTAAAAAGTGATTCAGCAGTGGAATCAGTTGTCAAGAGGGGGTGGCAGGGTCTTCTTTTTTCTGGACATCTTAAGGGGAAAAAAGGCTGAACACAGCTACTTGCTGGGGATGCTTTCGATAAATGTCACCCAAAGTCTAGTCTTTTTAGAGTTTTAAAGTTCAGCTCCTAGAATCCCAAATAATTGGCCAAAACAGCTGAGGATTCTGGGAGTTGAAGTCCAAAATAATTGGAGGTCTAGAGTTTAAGAATCACTGCTTTAGATGGAAGTACTGCATTGAGCAAGAGATTGAACTTCATGCTCTAACCGTGCCTGTTTTAACTCTATGATTCTGTGATTTTACCTCCCATTCTATATCCTTCCTGAATCTCATATTCCTGCTTTGATCCATTTTAGAGCCAGAATAGCGGCTTACCCTTATCCTGTGTTAGGTATGTCTTCTTCACACAGTTCAGAACCTCAGTTGAACTTAAACACAAGTCCCCTGGCAGTGGTTTCTTTCTTTAGTAGATTGGTATGGGAATGTACTAATGCAAACTTTATATTTTCTAACTTGTCTAGGCTTTCCCTGAATATATTGATTAGAATTCATTTTCTTATCATTCTTATTTGCTCCCAGGCGGCACATGCATTGACTAAGATACCAGTGTGTACCTATGGGGGTGGGGTTCTAATGACAGGATATGACATCAGGTGCAGTTGAGTGGGAAAGCGAGGCAATCCCACAGTAAATTGGTAAAAAGCAGTAGCAGTTGTTATAACTGCATTGAGGAAGGTGTTTCTCTATATCTTCCTTGGAAAAAAAAATGACATTGGGTACCTGGGTGGGAAGGTGATGAGGGTAAACAGAGAGCTGGGAGGATACTCTCATATTTCCTTAATTGGGGATTTAGGCCAACCATCTATATTCCAGGTTTCCTGTACCAGTGTTATGTATCCTGGAGCAATTTCAGTTATTTCAGGGGGTTCTGAACAGAGGTGAGGACCATGCAGCCCCCAAATGTTGTTAAACTACCAGTCCCAGTTCCCTAGCCAGCATTGCCAGCCATGAGGAACACTGGGAATTGCAGTCCAATAACATCTGAAGAGATGTATAATTTTTACTCTTGTACAATGGCATTTTATAGTGGTCAATGCTGGAAAGTTGTTTACCCAGACTATATGGCTTTATAATGCCTTTGACCATATCTTACTGGTTTCATGGCCACCTGTTTGGAGTACTTGGATTGTTTGTTCTTGTGTGTCAGAGGGTTGGACTAGAGCAGTAGCTCTCAACCTGTGGGTCCCCAGATGTTCTGGCCTTCAGCTCCCAGAAATCCTAACAGCTGGTAAGCTGGCTGGGATTTCTGGGAGTTGTAGGCCAAAACACCTGGGGACCCAGAGGTTGAGAACCACTAGACTAGAGGGTCCTTGTGGTCTCTTTCAACCCTATGATTCTACTTAGGTCCACACTTCCCTGAAAATACAATTTTGTAAACAGAATCAGTTTAATTAAGTTATACTGAGGTTGCCAGTTACCCATCATTACCAATTATAACGCTTAAGACTACTGTAATTAGTTTTGTTATTCAAATGCACTAGGAGCTTCATGCTGTAATTAGTGTTATAATTCAAAGGCACCAGGACCTTTCATACCTACAGGGCCTTGGCTTGGTGTGCTTCCCAGTAATGGCACAAAGCAGCCTATTCCTCTTAAAGACAGTGTTGGTTCCTTTGTGGTTTAATGCCTTCTGCGGTCTTATTCACAATGCCCATCATTTTTTATTTACTCAAATAGGATGTTTCTTTCAGAGGCAGGTGCTTTACTGATTCCATTCAGTGATGTACAACAGCTCCTTTCTCCACTTGACCTTATAGTTTAGAAGTCTTCTCTTTTAACCTGCACTTATGGCTTATTTTTTGTGTGTAATGGTTTCCTGGGGTGAGTCTGTTGTCCTTGAGTTGCCACACTGGACAACATACTTAGCTGGCTTCCAGGCATCTTACTCACTTCACCTCTTTCTTTGCTACTAAGAACAATGAGCTTCTAGGTAGGTTCAGAATCAGTTGGCTGATGTAGCTGCCAAGGTACCCTAAGGGCCTGAAAGCAAGATGATAGAAGCTTTTGCATGGGGTGTGGCAAAATTTTGCTGAATTTTAGGAACTTGCATTCAAAAAGCATGCCAATGCATATTTCAAATTCTCTTTTTGGGGTTCAGGTCTTCTGAGTTAACCTTTTGTGATTCTTAGAGGTCCTCCTTTGGCTAGTGCTGTGTCAGGAACGTAAGAGGCTTTTCTGCAAAGTACTTTGCTTAGTGGAGGAAGCTGGTGACAGAAGGGTCTTGGGGAAGCTGGTACAGTACAAACACATGACTGGCCCCTCTCGGTAATCCCTTTGCAAGCCCAAATCCCAGTGTGTGCCTAATCAGACTGAGATGCTGTAGAGAGGTGGCAGCCTCCCTGCCTGACAGTCACCTCCACACTCCCCCTCCCTGCCTCTCCGAAAAGGAAAAGAAAAGCCTGGAGGTAGCAATGCTGTGATCCAGACCAGACCCGAGAAACAGCATAATGGGATGGTAGAGTGGGATATTGAGGACGTGCCTGGAGTGTGATACTTTGGGTGTCACTGCCATCAGAATGCGTTGGATCAGAACAGGTAAATGCATTGAGGAACGTGGCATGTTCCTGGTGGACCTCCAATACCCGTTGTTGGACTGTGCTTCTTTTCTTGCTCATTTACATCTTGCTCTGGATCCTGGTTAGAGAGGGAGGGACAGAACAGCATGTATTCAGTAATGTAGACTCCAGGGTACTTCTGAAAAAGCAGGGACTGGGGAAAACACAGAGGACACAGAAAAGGTTGCATGTCACCTATTTTAATGATGCTGCAAGTAAGAGGCCTTTCAAGAAATGGCTACAGGGAGGATATGCCAATCAAATATGTAGTAGGGTTTTAATTCAAATGACAGGAAACCCTTTCCTTGTATGCATTGCCACGTCTCAGGGCTAGTTGACTTACAAGGATTTTACTTAATTGGGATTGAGGGAAAGGAAGGAGGCTTGTAGATTGTGGAGTCAAGCTGTAAATGCTGGCAGGAGAAATAAGACTCCTGGAGTTTGGTGAATGCTGTGTATGTGCGATAATAGAACATGGTTGGGTTAAGGAAGAGACATAGATCCTTCCAGCAAGATCTATTGGACAGTTCATTCTGGAAGGCCTGGGACATGCCCTAGCTAGAGTCAGCTCTAGGAAGTTCTGAGTTATAGAGGAACCTTTGGATTTTGGAAAGGTGAAATGGAATCTCAATACCAGAGGCTTTGCTGATTTAACCATACTTATAATGTTTTATAGGAATGAAAATGCATGAAAATCATTCTCAGAGTTATATTTTGCTGAGCAATTATTTGCAAGAAAATATTGACCATGCAAAGGAAGGAGCTTAAGTAAGTTCTTCTTTCCACTGGGATCCTCTCCTGCCCTCCCCTGACAACTGCAGCCTTATTCATGACTGAATTTCCAAAATAATTCCTCCAGCTTCTTCATTATAGTTCAGAGCTGGGGTTCATTTTGGCCTCTTTCTCACAGGTGATAGTTTTGAATGGTTTCCTGATTAAAGGAACCCTTTCTGCATAAGTTGTGGTTGCCAAGAAGAAACTCCTACGTGTTGTGGAAGTTTCTGGGAAGTTATTCCAGTCAGACTCTTGAGTCACGTTAGTCTTCAGAATGCATTTTGGAAGCATCTGCTCATAAGGCATCCAAAATCTTCTGATCCCCAATGAAGGATAAGCTCCCTAGAATTCAGTGAAAATTGGGTGTGTTCGATAGAGAGTAGTGCAGGATTATTTTAGTTGCAGTTTTTACTTTTTGCTAACCAGTGTAAGAACTATTATAAAGACTTCTTGCATAGCTAAGTTTATCCCCCACATCTGACATCCCATTTCTGGTCTTTTGAGAAAAAACAAACTCTCAATCCATCTAAGTTGACCCTTTCTTAGGTGTGGGATGCCAGCTTTTTATAGTTTCTGACAAAATTATTTCCCAGGTATTGGACCAGGCAAAGCATTTGCTCTTCTGTGGAGTTATGGCCCTTTTCCAAGCTTATATAGGAAACTACTTTAGACCAAGTCACATGATTGTTCATCTAGTGCATTGTTGTCTATACTGGTTGATGGTGGCTCTCTGGGATTTTAGACATTAGTTTGCCTAGCTTCACTTGAAGATAGCAGGGATTGATACATGTTCTGCTACTAAACTGTTATTCTTTCCCATAGTAATTTATATGCATTGCCAAAAATGTCAAATTTTGCACTGCTTATTGAGCAGTGCAAACAAAGTGGTTTTGCACAGATGCTCCTTTGCATAATTTATTATGTTTCTAGCCACAGTTCAATGAACCCTACTCTTTTACATCTTGGAGGTACCCTTGACAACACTGAGGAGACTTTTCTACCTGCTTTCAAAGCCTTAAGGTCTCAGAACTTGCCCAGCAGAAAAAGCTGAGAGATTCTCCGGATGCCCTTCTCCTAATCCAATACAGAGGTATTAGAGCAGGGGTCTTCACACTTTTGAAGCAGAGGGCTAGTTCACAGTCCCTCAGACTATTGAGAGAGGGGATTATAGTTTGAAAAAAAAATGTACAAATTCCTATGCACATTGCATATCTCTTATTTGTAGTCCAAAAAAAAATATGAAAGAACAATACAACATTTAAAATGAAGAATAATTTTAACCAACATAAACTTACCAGTATTTGAATGGGAAGTGTGGGCCTGCTTTTGGCTGATGAGATAGTCAAGGTAATTAGGATTGTCGTTGTTGTGTGCCTTCAATTCATTTCAGACTTAGGATGATCCCAAGTGTAAAGTCCAGGAGGAGGGCTGGGTAAATAACCTTGGAGAGCTGCATCCAACCTGCAGGTCTTAGTTTGGGGACCTCTGTATTAGAGTATGAATTGTTATTTACTGGCAAAGTCCTATTCTTGTTCCCTTTTCACGTTCCTCTCTGACTTCTTATATTAGAAACAGAGGTGAAACGGTGTTAAATAAACATGGTTTTCTTGCAGATATACTTTTTAGATGTGTTCTGTGCTTGAATTGGTATACATTATTGTATATCCTTGTGTACCTTCATGGAGTGAAAACGATGTAAGATTGTTTTTCTGAAATATATTTTGGTTGGGAAGCTGTGATTTTGTCCTCAATGTGTGCACAGTGCTCCCTTATAACTAGAAGCAAACTAATTGTAACCAGCTTTGGGGTTGCTTGTCTGCCACTGACAATCTCCTTATTATAGATCCTACCTGGTAGGTTTCCATAGAACACTAGCTGAAATGGCATATCTAAGGCATCAAAGAAAAAGTTATGGAATTAAGAATATTCTCCTTTAATTGAAATGCCAGTTTATCTATAAATAGAGCATGGCTGCCATTCCAGGTGGAATATATGCTACTAGCAGTTATTGATTTTATATCCAAACACACCAGCATCATGCTGCTGGTGTAATAATCCCGTCCCATTTTTTTTTCATCCTGAATGGACACCTGTGAGCTTATGTGGTTGGTAGAGTATTCTGGGTAATTCTGTGCTTCCTTACAAAGATGTTGTTGATTGGCTGGGTCTTTGCCCTTGGACTTTGTGCTCTCTCTGATAAGAACCCCAATGAGCTAAATGAAGCTGAGGAATGATTAACTCAGCGACTATGGTGCCAGAGAACAGGAGGGAAAAAGGAGTGGTTGTTCTGAGACAGATACAAGACCCTAGTGTTGTTATTGCTTACAATTTCACATAGCATCACCCCGCTATCTAACCAAGTTTGCCTAACTCCTCAGGTGCTTCTGGAGAGCAAACCATCCCTCTCCTCTATCATTCATTTGCTACAAGAGAAAACGTTATGATTATGTAATGTTACAAGATCACCAAGTAGATAAAGGAGATCAAGGCCACTTGAGAAGGGCACGTGCTAGAAAAGAAATGCATTTTCATCCTCTCCTGGTTTGGGTAGACATTGTGCCCCAAATTACTCATTTTTGCATGAGCACAATTCTAGTCACCTTATTAGGAAAAATGTTGCATTTTCCCTATAACAACAATGTGTGACTCCTTTCAAGCACTTCAGAATTTGCCTAACAAAAATGTTGAGATTTCCAGGATGCTCTTGTTCCTACTCTAATAAGAAGTATTCTAGTATGAATTGTTATATTTAGGTAAGGTCCTGGTCTTCTTGGTGTCTATAGTGAGTCACTATCTAAAGTTGTATCCTTTTTCCAGTTACAGTAGAGTCTTGCTTATCCAACATTCACTCATCCAATGTTCTTATTATCCAGCGCAATTCAGGGTGGGAGAAAGAAAGAACACTTCTCTGTTTTGGTGCTAAATTTGTACATAACGTTACCATGTATTGAACTGCTTTTTCTGTTGATTCATTGTAAAACATAATGTTTTTGTGCTTAATTTGTAAAATCATAATGTAATCATAACATAATTTGATGTTTAATAGGCTTTTTCTTAATCCCTCCTTATTCTCCAACATTTTCGCTTATCCAACGTTCTGCTGGGCTGTTTATGTTGGATAAGCAAGACTCTACTGTCCTTCATTCTCCTTTCCCTGACCACAAGGAAAGGACATGAAAAACCAAAGCATAACTGTATTTTGTTTCACATATTAACTTGCAAAGTGCAAATTTGGGCAGGTGTTATCAAAATGCAAACTAAGCATAATTCCTCACCATACCAATATACTGAATACTGTCTCTATGTTGCAGTTTCACCACAGCGTAAACATCTGATTTTGTTCAGTTGAATGGGATTTGCTTATCCAATGAACAAAGGCCGAACTGGGAAAGATAAGTGAAGGCAATAGATAGGTGACCTCACACATAGCAACCATGATGGCAAAATACAGTGTTCTCGTTGTCACTTTTTTCTATTGTGTGCTGGCCAGGAACATTTATCTTGTCTTTGTATCAGAGAAGCCTGGATTGTTCAGATAGAACTAACTGTGATGCATATACGAAGTCCCAATCTGTCCTTTAGTGTAAGTCCCTGTGAACTGTTGTTGGACCAGTCATCTCCCACTGAGCACTGACCTACAGTAAACTCATTGTATATTACTGGGTAGGTTATTTTGTTTCTTCCTGATAATTGATTCTTCTAACTTACAAATGATGATATCTCTTGCTGATGAGCCATGGTTTACTCTGAATAATTTCTGCTGCATGCTCCAAAGAATGAGGAAACTGTGTGTTGCCAAGGAAGGGATACCCACTCTTTTATGTGGCTTGTAACATGATCCCTCACATTGGCTGCTTATCTAGTTGAACTTTGTCTGATAACAGCATCATGACTTAAAATGGCAGGAGAGAAAAAAGGAGTCTCCAAGTCTGTAGCTGTAAAATACAAGTGCAAGTGACTGCTTATTTTGTTTCCTTTTTTCCCTTAGGAATGGAAAAGTGCACATGTGTGTGTGTGAAATATTTTAAAACATGCACTGGATTTGCTGCCGCAAAACATCTGAATCTGATATTCTGTAAATACTTAAATCATTGTCAAAATAAAAGCGAAATAATGACATTTTATCATTACCCCTCAGTTTACAACATGGAGAGGTGTATTTTTTAAAAAAATGGGATTCATGATGGTAAACCATTGGTTCTTAACCTGGGGTCCCCAGATGTTTTTGGCTTACAATTCCCAGAAATCCCAGCCAGTTTAGCAGCTGTTAGGATTTCTGGGAGTTGAAGGCCAAAACATCTGGGGACCCCAGGTTGAGAACCACTGGGGTAAACAGATGAGTGGGACAGTACAGAGGAAGACAATGGGAAAAGAGTCATATTGATGCCTACATTTCAGCTGCTGTAAGCAACTACCACACAGTTTGGAAGAGGTGTGAGGTGTTGTGTTGTTTTGTGCAGGGAGGTTGCAGCATACCCGTTCCCCAGATGGCCTGACAAGTAGCTGTGCTGTCACAGTAAATGACATCTTTAAAAATGGAAATGACATCTTTAAAAAAAACCTTAAAATCAGAACAGTAAATAAAGATAAAGAGCAAGACTCAAAAAGCAAGTGAATTCCAGACAAGATCAATCAGGGCCAGCTAACACCTCCCAACAAAAGATTCCTCTAGATTACCAGCCAGGTCTTGAAACTGCAGGCCATTAATGCTAATCAAGCTGGCAAATTGCAACATCCATGCATACCTTAAACAGACAAGAGCTCTTTCTCCCACCCTGGAAATTCTACAGATATATAAACCTCACTTGCTTAGTTTCCAACAGACCTCACAACCTCTGTGGATGCCTGCCATAGATGTGGGCAAAACGTCAGGAGAGAATGCTTCTGGAACATGACCCCAGAAAACTCACAGCAGCCCAGTGATTCTGGCCATGAAAACCTTCAACAACATATTAAAAAGACATCTGATTACTTGACTTCTTATATAGTGTTTTTCATGACCTGCCAATGACCAAGAGGATGAAAAACGGTTTCTAAAATCTCTTTGGTTGCCTCCTGCTGCCTGCTCTGGAGAAGCATCCAGGAGTAGTGCTTCTCTTCTCTATCATGATGTAAAACCTTGCTTTATTGAAATTAGGGTTATTTTAATGGGGGTTTCTTCTTTCTAAAATTGGAAGTGAAAGTCTGATTTCTTATGGTTTTGTGATTTGGGGGGCGGGGGTGGAAAGAAGACTTCCTTCCCTACAGAAATTTGGATGTGTGTCCAAACTGGCCCCACAGAATTTTTCTGGTGCTGCAGTAGATCATAAGCAAAATATACATTCATTTGTAGTTGGCGGTGGTATGCAAGAAGTCGCAGCCTGGCATTTCTCCTTTGCAGTTGCAGCCCTGGAGAGCATTGCTGTACTATGTCAGATACCTTAGATGGAACATTGGCACTTTGACTAAACTTCCCACACAGTCTGTTGAAATGTTTATGAATAACTGAAATGCTGAAATTAACAGTTAATAAAGCAACATAGAAAAACAGTGTTAAAAGGTGAAGATTTGGCAAACTACTAACTGTACCGAGTAGGTACTTATTTCAAGGTATATACAAAACACACATTTAAGACCCTTCACTATTTAATTTCCGAGCTCTTTTATGCTCCTGAATTTCTGAAAGAGGACTTTTGATTGTGTACAGATACCTTAAGACTGCAATTTAGAAAATATATCGCAAACACATATTTTGATCTAATGATGGACTTTTAGAAGGTATGTTCCTTACTTAGAGTGTGTGCATTTATACATCTTGACAACCACAGAGATACCAATACAGTACAAACCAGTGAACAGCATTTTAAGTCTATCTGTATATTTGTCTGTCTATCTCAGGCATGGGCAAACTTGGGCCCTCCAGGTGTTTTGGACTTCAACTCCTAGAATTCCTAACGTCCTCAGGCTCTTTCCTTTTCCCCCTCAGCCACTTAAGCGGCTGAGGGGGGAAAGGAAGGGGCATGAGGCTGTTACGAATTTTGGGAGTTGGAGTCCAAAACACCTGGAAGGCCCAAGTTTGCCCATGTCTGGTCTATCTGTTAATTATTTTTTCCATTTTTAGTAACCAAAAATCCCTGGCTGGTGCAAGTAATTAAAATTAATAAACATAAAAACCCTATTAGGTAATAAGAAAATAGCACAAAGTAAAATAAGTCCTAGTAAAGTAGGTAAATAAGAAAGGCTTAGTATAGCACAAATTGCTGGGATTGAAAATAATTAAAATGCAGATATATATTTTCTGTTTTTTAAATGGTTCCGGTCCAGCTTACCTGTCTGAACGAATTTCCCCTTATGAACCATCTAGGGCCCTAAGAGTGTCTGGGGAGGCCTGCTCTTGGTCCCGCCTCCATCTCAAATGCGTTTGGCGGGAACGAGAGATAGGGCCTTCTCAGTGGTGGCCCCTCGGCTATGGAAACCCTTCCTGGGGATATGAGATCAGCCCCCTCCCTCTTAACATTTCACAAAAATGTTAAAACCTGGCTTTTCGAGCAGGCATTTGCAAGTGCAAAGTAATCAGGCAATGACAGACCATGGAACGACTGACGATGCGATGGAATAGTGATTTCAGAAAGGAGATGCTAAGGATTTATGTTTTATTGACTTTTTAGGAATTCATGTTTTATATGCTTATGTTTTAAATTGTATTTATATGTTGGAGGGCATCGAATTGTTCCAAATGTAAACCGCCCTGAGTCGCCTTCGGGATGAGAAAGGCAGGATATAAATATGATAAATAAATAAATAATTTAAAAAGTTTTGAGAGGCACAGGGCCCGTCCATACAGCCCTATATCCCAGACTATCAATTCAGAAAATCCCACAATATCTGCTTTGAACTCAGTTATCTGAGTCCACACTCAGATATTGTGGGATTTCTGCGCTGATATTCTGAGATATAGGGCTTTGTGAAAGGACCCTCAGAAAATATGGTGAAAACCACAACTATTGCTTCAAGTATTAGCTATGCAATTTCAATACCCAATTTCTACTATCAAAAACTATTATTTCTTGGAGTGCATATTTCCATTCTCATGGTTGAGATTGCATTTGCTCGGGGGGGGGGGGGGGACAGGACCCAGTATAGTCTGTGGCCCTGATCCATATGTATTTCCGGGCTTGTGCACAAAATCCAATCAATCTTATCAATTACTTGTTTGGGAGAAGGAAGCAGCAGGGACCAAATCCAGATATCCTCTCTCTCCCCTCCCAAACTGGTTTCAAAATAGTGCCTGAATAGCCTCACCATATCAAGAGCACTGTCCCCCCTTTTCCTAATACTTCTTTCAACCGGGTCAAAGGATGAGTAGTGAAGAGACCTGAAGCCCTACATAGCAAGAAAAGCAATATTTCTGGCCATGTGTTGTTTGGAATACAAGCTTTGTTCCTAGAAAATTGTAAGTTGTGACTTGTTTTCTTTTCTCCAATAAATTACTATATTTGACTTCAATATATGCTACTCACCCAGGCTGGTTTTCACTGGAAGAGGAGGAGTGGTAAGCATGTGTGTTGGGGCATCATCCTTTCCTCCAGCCCAACACAGTAATTTGTTGACCTACCACTGTTTTGAGAAAGGCACCCATTACCTCCAAGCTTTATTGCCACATTTTGAAGGAACTGTGGATTCTGTGGCTGAGTAATTGGAAGTCTTCCTCACTGAGCACTCCATAACTAGCAGTGGCCAAATCCCATCCCTTTTGCTTTCTTCTATGTTTGGTTATTTCAACACCTGGTTAATTCTGATCAGATGAAGTATAACAAAAGTTTCACCTGTCTCTATCCGTAAATAATCTTCCCTAGCAGATGAAAAATGGGGGCCGGGGGGGGGGGTGGGGGGGGGGAGGAAGAGCTCGCAACTCTCGTGCCACTTGACCCAGTCCCCTTCATTTACCTGTCAGTCTACTATACAGGATTGGCTAAATGTTCCTTTTTTCTAACAGCTTCTTGACATTGTTTTAGTAACACCATTATGAAGGCTTAAAAGCTACTCTAGTCATAAGCGGCCACTTCCTCTGTCTTCCTTCTCTTCTGCCTATTGCAGTGCTCTTTGCTATATGGAAAGATTGTTCCAACATTTCCATGAATTCTTCTCCAGTCAGTGGAAGAGATGGCTGCTGACTATGAATACTGAGACCTCTCCATGGAGTTAGATAATGAGTAGAAGGTTGCTCAAAGCAAAGGAAGGAAATTCCTTTGGTGTATAACTTGTGAAAACTAGTGACAGTTCCAGGACCATGGACAGCAGTGTTGTCATTGACTAGCTTCTCCAAAAGTATCTCTCTCTTTTTGTTTTTACAAATGAAGACAATAAGAAATATATGTTGGAAATGCCACTTATTTATTTGTTGTACTTTACCTATTGATATTGGCACTTAAGTATTTAAGTGTCATTTAAAGCATTTGAATATTTTCCTATAAACCTATTGGATTATTTTTGGTTATTCTCATCAAATGTCCTCATTTTTCATCATGTTTAATGACTTCATCTAGCTCATTACACCAAAATCAGGAAATTAGTCCTGGTTTTTTTTCATACTTAAGTTTTCAGTACTTGTATTTTTATCTATACTCATAATTACTCTTTCCATCTTAAAACAACAAGAAGAAATGATTGCAGTTCAGGCTGATTCATTAATATGTGCCCCATCATATTACAAATCAAGAGATCAGCATACTTTACACAGTTCCATAAGAGAGTTGCCAATATCTTTGGAAAACTGTCACGAAGCATATATGACAGTTTCACCATTCCATTACCTTGACACTTCCTTTAAAGGTTTCCCCTTGACATTAAGTCTAGTGTCTGACTTTGGGGGGTGGTGCTCACCCCCCAAAGAGCCAGCATTGTGCATAGACATCTTTTAAGTCATGTGGCCAGCATGACTGCATGGAGAGCTGTTACCTTCCCACCAAAGCAGTACCTACTGATCTACTCTCATTTGCATGTTTTCGAACTGCTAGGTTGGCAGAAGCTAGGCCTAACAGCAGGAGCTCACCTTGCTCCTCAGATTCGAACCACCAATGTTTCGGTCAACAAGTTCAGCAACTCAGCGGTTTAACCTGCTGCACCACTGGGGTCTCAGATATTTCCTTTAGGTTACATTTAAACCTAAACCTGTACAGTCTATGATTATATCTCCCACACAAGCTATTTGTGTTGATAGGAGAGTCAGGTTTAAGCAGAAGTAATGGAGTTCCACATAGACTTCTAATTTCTTCTGCCAGTGTATTCTCTCCATGCACACACGTGTGTATTAGTGAATTGGGTAGAGGGAGGGCTTTTTGAGGAATCCTATAGGATTTCTATTCACTTATGCTGTACCCATGGTAGAGTAGATAGGTGGTACATTACCTATCCACATCTTATACTAGCCCTTAATACAGCTCCAGCACTTAGTTTCCTTGTCGGATGGTTTGTACTTTCCTAAAGAGATGCTTATTTTCATCGGTTGACTAATCTAAAGGCATCATGTTTGTCTCAGTGGCAAACCAGATACCCCTCATCCCAGAGGCCGTATTTTGGCTGTCAGAAATAGCATACATTGCTAGGTAAGAAATGGCTTCAACCTGTTTTAGAGATCAAGACTTCAATATTTTTGTTTCGATATTCAGGAATTGGCCTCACAAAATGACACACCAGAAGCAACTTGCAATTTCTCAAGTCGCTCTTGACACCAAAATAAAAAAAACTGCTGTTATATTGTGGATCGATAGCTAGAAAAGTCACATCATGGCTGAGAGTGTTGCTGATTTGTGAGAGGGCAGAAAAATCCAGCATGGAAATGCTATTTGCAGAGTAACAGCATTGTAATTCAGTCATTCCTTAATTTGCTGAAAATCATGTCAGAAGGCCTTTTGCTCACTTCTGCCATATGTTGTATTTAACCACTGAGTTGGCTTTAATAACCCGTGACTTGATAATCTTCAATATATCATATTTTTTTTTGAAAGAAAGCTGGAAAATAGTTTTTAAACACAGCAATTTGCTTCCATTTTTCTTCTGGTTTTTAGGTCTATTAAAGCAAACCAATAGAACCTTTAAAAATGGCAGATTTTGGCTACATACTAAAAGCTAAAGTCAAATCATGTCCAGGTCCCCAGAAAAGCACTATGGCCATTCTCCAGTTAAAGCACGGGCAAAAATGGCTCCCAGTGCAGTTATCCTGGAGCTGCTTGTAATATGGTCAGCTTTTTGCTATACAAAATACAGTTACAACATATCTTTTTAATATATGAGTAGAAACAGTGTTTGGGATACAAATCTAAAGTAGTGCACAGCATCAGGGCAAGCTAACACCTCCCAATAAATGATTCCCCCAGGTAAAAAACAGCCAGGCTTTGAAGCCGC
Source organism: Anolis sagrei (assembly GCF_037176765.1). Lineage (NCBI taxonomy): Eukaryota > Metazoa > Chordata > Lepidosauria > Squamata > Anolidae > Anolis > Anolis sagrei. Next base: position 236,947,041 of record NC_090021.1, read on the forward strand.
CAGGCTATTCAGTGCTAATCAAGGTGGTCAATTGCAACATTCACACTTGTCTCCAACAGACAGGAGTTTTTTTTCTCCCACCCTGGACATTCCACAGATATATAAACCTCACTTGCCTAGTTTCCAACAGACATCAACCTCTGAGGATGCCTGCCATAGATGTGGGTGAAATGTCAGGAGAGAATGCTTCTGGAACATGGCCATACAGCCCAGAAAGCTCACAGCAACCCAGTGATTCCGGCCATGAAAGCCTTAGACAACACATATAATAGGTTTACCTGATCTTGGAACCTGAGCAGGATTATCCTCAATTAATACATGGATGGGAGATCACCAAGCAATATTGAGTACTGTAGGCTATGTCTCAAAGAAAGGCAATGGCAAATTACTTCTGAATCTTCCTTGCTTAAGAAAACTTGAAGGCACATGCACATATACCATATGACTTTGATTCTTTCCCATTTATATGAAATATTTACCTAACAGTTTTGTCTTGCTGTAGCTTTGTTTTAATAATAAAGGCTCAAGGATCACTACTATATTTTTCTTTTGGAGTGGGATGGCTCAAACTGTGACACAATAATTTGCCCAAGAGTTGTATTTCAGCATCACAACCAAGTCCTATTGAGACAAGCAGGTTAGATGATTTATGGCAGAAGTAGAGTTTGAACCCTGGTCTCCTGTATCAAAATCATTACTGTTCAGTCGGATTACACTGTCTCCCAGCAGTGTCACTTTTCAAGCTAAATTGGATAAGATGCTAGACAATGTGCTATAGAGACGAGTCATGTACTGACAATGGAGCGTGCTACTGAATTAATTATTTAAAATGTGTTATCTAATGACTCATTCTTCTTGTGTAATTTCCCTTCTTCTCCTATTATAGTATTGCAACTCAGCTCTTTGTTACAGCTGCACTCATTGATTCAGTTTCCCCCCACTATTTCAGGAGCATTGCGCTCTGTGTGTAGCCTTTTGGTGGTTTAATTGAGCCTCAGATCCGCTGTGACTGGATAAAGGTGGTTTAAGCAGGCCCAGAGTGCATTCACACTGGTAAAGTGAAGGCTGTCCCATGCACAAGAGTTCCATACTGTAAGCTTTAATGTTCTGATTCAAATCAGATTCAAGCAGATATGAACAGTGAAAATGAGTGAACAGTAGCCACACTTGGACATGGTGGTAGGGAATCCAATGTTTGACTGCCCTCATAAAATATTCTGTGAATGTATAAAAACACCATGTTACAGATAAATGCCAGATTATTTATTTATTTATTATTATTTATTTATTTCTTGCATTTATTAACCGCCGCTCTCAGCCCTAGGGCGACTCGTGGCGGTGTACAGCACATAGAAGACAATTTACAATAAGCCAAGGCAACAACGACATATTACCAATACACAACATCTAATTATACTAAAAATCCGCTTCGTCTTATCATGGGATCATAATCAATCTCGTAGTCGTAGTCCATTCCGGTCGTCATTTCCAATAACATAGCACTCAGTTGAAAGCCATCTCGAAAAGCCATGTTTTCAGGCCCTTACGAAAGGCCATAAGGGAGGGCGCCTGTCTAATTTCAGCAGGGAGGGAGTTCCACAGCCGGGGGGCCACCACCGAGAAGGCCCGCTCTCTCGTCCCCGCCAGGCGTGCCTGTGAGGCAGGCGGGATCGAGAGAAGGCCTTTACCTTGCAGCTTCTCCCCTTGGATATTTGTTTTAAGAGAGTTAGCATGTTGTAGTGGTTTGAGTGTTGGATTAGGATCCTGTGAGACAAAGGTTTGTTTGAATCCCTGCCCAACCATGAAAATCCACTGAGTAACCTTAGGCAAATCACATCCTAACCCACCTCAACAACAAAAAGCAACAAGCAACAAAAAGCCTAGAGCCAGATCAGAAGCACTGAACAAGTAGTTTTATTATGGTAAGCAACCGCTTTTTAAAAATGTAAGGCGCATTCAAGCCGACTGTCACCAATCCTAATTATATGGAATGGTGCAGCTCCTTGTGTGCTCCATCCAGCACACAAGGAGAGGCAGGGTGACTTCTGCATGTCTGTTTTAGCTCTGAGTCAATCTGGCAATTCCAGGGCTAAATAGACAGTTGATTTAGTGCACAGTTGAATTGCAGCATAACTGAAAACATCTGGGAACATATCTTTTGGCAGTAAGAACCTGTGTTGGTATGATACAAAGTGAACCTGCTTAAAGAGAGGAATGTGAAACCATTAGATCTCTTAACCATGATCCAGCCATCAAGGAGATGTGAGCAAAGTTGATGGTGTATTATGTAGTCGGTCTGAATACAGTAACTAAAACCATTGAGGATTGGATCCAAGGTGGCATCCAGATGGTATGTCAGAAAGAGCAAAGAGTAGCATAGGGCTTGGGTAGGAAGGGCAAAGAGCTTGAAAGGTAAAACCAAGCTGGCCCATTGCTGAAATGAAGGTTTTGCTTTGACCTGGAAGCCTTTGTAGCACCCAGGACACAAGTCTCTAATCAGATCCTGTGGACAGGATTGGTGAGAAAGAGCAAAAGTCTCTGTTCGTAATGATCTGCAAATCTTGCATTTAGGAGTGTTAGAAGCTAGGTAGTCAAGGTTGCCTGTTCTCTACCTTGGGATAAAGACTTATCTATCCATGGACCCACCCTTGCATTTCCTCTTGCGTTGGTTTACTTAGGGCTAAAAGTGTCGAGTCTGGCTGGAATAGTGTGGAGCTGGCAATATTTGTGTATCAATTTTGGGTTTTCATGCTAAGGTCCATATGAAGGAATAATCCTGGGATTTCTCAGCAGTGGCCCCTTGTATCTGATATAAATATATTGGGTAGAAAGTAGCCATTGTATTTGAGGAATGAGCATGCTTGCTTGCAGCTTTCCCTATCTCTTATCCTGAGACAGAGTACTGGATGTTGTTGTGTTAAACAGTGAAGACTATGAAAATGAAATTGATTTTATAAATGAGCCAATGTATGTTCCCAGGCAGGCACCTTCATAATCACCAAATGCTGATGTTTGTATGTGCTGTGATGATTTCCTCCATCTTAGCGCATGAATTGACAAGTAGGCCATTGACGGCCCTAGCAGAGGGAGGGAGCACTGGGGAGCGTACAAATGCTCTACTGTGTTGCTGCTCACACCTTCCCCTCCTCCTCTGTCCCAATGTCCAAAAGACAATGGCTCCATCCAAGCCAGTGTTCACAGCTGGCATGGGCAGAGGAGAGGGCAGGGGAAGGGCGGAAAGGCTAGAAAGAGCAGCGCCCAGGAGAAAGGCCAGAAGGATGGAGATATGAGGGTGTTCAGAATAAGTGAGGAGATGGTCCTTAAACGGTGGGTGTTAGTGGAGGAGAAGGTAAATGAAAGGAGAACCATTTATTCAATAAAATATGGTGTTGATGAGAGTTTGCACCATTGGCATGAGTGATTTGAAACTTATCCAAATATTTCTTTTATGATATCCCATGATTGGGAATGTAAAGAAAGATATAATGAAGCAGAATTCCCTTTGTTTTAAAATGTATGTTTTGAAATAACAATCTAAAGAGCAACATATACATTAAGCTGCTGTTGACTTGTAAATAGCAGTCTGGAAAACTCCTGCATAAAGAAATTATGTACAGCTGTTGAAATCCTGAGTTATATCAGAATAACTCGCCAGAGTCTTTGATATATTTCAGGCCACTCTCCCTTCCCCACTCGCCCTTATTTTGAGGTTTGGCAAATAGAGAGCATCTTTCAGATTTAATACTCTGGGAAGGTGTCTTGCTTTGTAATACATACAGACAGTATTAACAAAGTTGACATACACTTATGCCTCTGTGCCCACATCCTTGAGTTCTCAAAACAGGGTTTTATAACTTTACTTATGTGGAGCTGGAAGAGAGCTTTTGTCATGATAGCCATCACCATTGACTTGGCACTGGGGAAAACATTGGAAAGCAGAAGGTAGAAGACAAGGTTTGACAATATACATTAAAGCAGGGGTCCCCAAACTTTTTAAACAGACTATAGTTTGAAAAGCCCATGAAGTCCTATGTACACTGCACATATCTTATTTGTAATGCAAAACAACCTATGAAAGTATTTAAAATGAAGAACAATTTTAACCAACATGAACTTACCAGTATTTCAGTAGGAAGTGTGGGCCTGCTTTTGGCTGATGAGATAGTTTTTTCAGCAACCCTAAGCCTGAAGTTTAGGGCAGGGGCTGGGTAAATGACCTTGGAGGGCCGCATCAGCCCATGTGGGCCTTAGTTTGATAACCCTTGCATTAAAGCAATGCATCCCAACATACCTGATTTGGGGGGGGGGGGGGGGCTGTCAGAGACCACTATCATATTTGTTCTAATTGTTTCTTTCTCTCCTGGAAACTCACCAGAGACCAACAGCCAATGTTCCAGGGGCTGGCACTGGTTGATGGAGCATTACTTTGAGTAGCACTGCTTTAAATTACCAGAGAATCCAGTACCATAGATCTGAGGTTGCACTGAGGTTACAGGATTGACATAGTGGAATGTGCTTCCTTTCCAGCTGGGAGCCACTTGGAAACTAGTTTGAGGGAGGGAAATTACCAAACCTCCAAGCAGACTTTTTTTAGGTGTATACAAAGTGTGGAGCTGAAAGGAAAATGTGCATTCACCTGTTTGTGATATTAAAAGGGTGTGCCTTGGTGTGCCTTACTCTTGTAGTTAGGAGGGAACACTAACAACAATCTTATCAGTATTGTGAGATGGCATAAAACAATGATAGAGATCAGAAAAGGAATGGATAGGGAAGTACTTAGGCGATCCCTCGTTGCTTAAGGATGATGGTCCTCCAAGTGCTGTCTTGGCGGTGGGTCCGTAGGTGGCTGTGGAGCCCTATTCTTGATCTGCATGTTCTCCCGTAGTGAGGACATCAGTTTCCAGGTGGATGGTGGTCCCGTTCAGGGTTGGCTTGAAACACCTTCCTCCCTCCCTTTCCTCCCTCCCCGCCTCCCTTTCGCCCTCCATTTATGCCTCTTCACAATGTAGTGATGCATTAGTTAAAATGTGGATTAGATAAAATGTGATAAGTCAGGTTGGTGAAATGCTGTGGGTAAATATCTAACATTGAATATATATCTGTAGGGAATCACAAATTGTACTTGGAGAATAATGATGAGAAATATTGGCTTTGTAGACTGAAGGGTTTAAATGGCTTCTTGAGAGCAAATGTTGTTGGAAGCCAGAGTGCATTTCGTTAGTCTTACTGATTCTGGTTTTAATGGGAAGGTAGGCGTGAGTGTGCATGCATGCATGTAGATTATATTACTGTTTTGTGGAATTGTTCTCATTTCATCCCTAAATTAATTGGACTCCTGAGTAGATGCCTGCAAGAGCTAATGGCCTGTTGAAGTGATACTCTGGGTGGTCTACCAGGGGTTTGAAGGGGGTGGGAAGGGTGCATTGGTCATGGAACCTCTCAAGTTATAAGAGCAATGCTGCCTCCTCAGTGTCACTGGTTAATTTTACAGTCAGGTAGTAAAGAGTATAATGAATTAGGAATTTCTGACTGCATGTCTTTGGGGGTTACAATCAACATTTAGTTTCAAGAGTGCTGCTAAATTCTTCTCCTCCCCTTTCTTTTTCATAGTAAATAACCTAATATGGCTATATCCTTGAAAACTATTGAATCTTATGGCATTTGAGTAGTTGAAGTTATCTTTCCTGTAACTCAGAGAGGAATCTTTACCCACAATAAGAATGGATTGGAGACCATTGGAGGCAGGGGTGGGGAATACCGTTGAGGAACTCAGGCTGTGGCTGCACAGACTTCTTCATCCAAAAGAATGAATGAATATCTCTAGTGTATGTTTGTGTACATCTGGTGATAAGTTTTTACAACATTAATTCTAGGTGACAAAGAAGAAGAGATTGGACATAACACCCTGTTTTCTCCCTGTCTTTTCTGTGCACACCCCTCCCCTCTGCCCAGTGTTTAGTTAGGAATCTCTTTTGTAGATTCTTCAAACTCATGGTTGGAGAGCAAGCCAATCGCTACCCAGGGAAGTATAAACATGGAGGAAGAGTGAGGGGGGAGAAGAGAGCAGTGAGTCCCAGGGAATGTGCCGATGCTGCAGGCCAATGCTCTGATTTCACAACTCATTGCACACATTCATTGAAACCTACTGGCAGTCACCTGGCAAGATAGACATTTGAACGGGCATCCCTCCGTACTAATTGTATATTTGGTGGTGCTCCTGGAACAGAAGTAATAACGCCTAGAGTTCTCTGCAGTGACTAAATTAAGAGATAATAAATAATATGCCCAATTAAGGGAGGAGATGGTGGTGGGATCCAAGAATAAAGTTGTTGTTTTGTTGTTGTTGTTGTTGTTGTTGTTGTTGTTGTTAGTATTGAGGGCTTGAGACCCCCGGGTCACATTCAGCCTCAAAAGCTTGGGAGAAATTACTTCTCTTTGAATGTATTGGGATAGAAATATGTTCTTTATGCATTGGATCCTACCCATCACCATAGTCAGACAACAGATTGGAAAGCCTGTGGGTGGGAAGAGAAAGCAAGAATGCAAGCCCAGGCTGGAGAACAATTCAAAGTGCTGGCTTTAGCCTATAAATCCCTAAACGGTTCTGGCCCAGCTTACCTGTCCAAACGTATCTCTCCTTATGAACCATCCAGGAACTTAAGATCCTTCGGGGAGGCCCTGCTCTTGATCCCTCCTTCCTTGCGTGTTTGATGGGGACGAGAGACAGGGCCTTCTCAGTGGTGGCCCCTCAGTTGTGGAACTCCTTCCCTAGGGATATTAGATTGGCCCCCTCCCTCCTGACTTTCTGGAAAAAGAGTAAAAACCTGGCTCTTTGAACAAGCTTTTGGAAATGCAGCATAATAGATCAACTCAGTACTATAAAAGAGCAAACACGGAACGGCTTAAACGATGCTAATGGATAACGAGTTTAACTGGAAGACATTGATGATTATAGTTTTAATGGCTTTATATGGATTTTTACTATGCTATGTTGGATGTTTTTAATTGGTATTTGTTTGTGTTGTGGCATCAAGTTGTTGCGAATTCGTATGCCGCATTGAGTCACCATCAGGCTGAGAAAGGCGGGATAAAAATGCTGTAAATAAATAAATAAATAAACCTCGGGATGTTGTTGAATTTCAATTCCCATGAGTCCCAGACATTCAGGCTTGTGTTGAATGATGATACCACTAGTAGTTTATCACATCTAGATGCTGGAATTATTTTGTTTTGAACATCTGGAGAACTACAAACTCCCAGCTCAGATATAGTGATTTGCTGTGGTAGTTTTCTTTTGAGACACAGAATAATACTTCAACATGCAAAATGGATGAACTCTGAAAACTTTTTCAGTATGTACTATAGGTTTGCTTTTTAGCACATCATGATATATGGTAAAAGGTAAAGGTAGTCCCCTGACATTAAGTCCAGTCATGTCTGACTCTGGGGTGTGGTGCTCATCTCCATTTCTAAGCCGAAGAGCCAGTGTTGTCTGTAGACACCTCCAAGGTCATGTAGGTGGCATGACTGCATGGAGCGCCGTTACCTTCCCGCTGGAGCGGTACCTATTGATCTACTCACATTTGCATGTTTTCGAACTGCTAGGTTGGCAGAAGCTAGGGCTGACAGCGGAAGCTCACGATATATGACCCCACATAATTTCATAAATTTGTATTTTCATACTTTCACTTCAGCACAGTTCCATGTATCTGAAGGTTGCATATTTTAAATACAGTGGTGTGGTGCTTCTTGGATGTTTGTATTATTCAAAACACTTCCCTTCTAAGCTGATCATACCCAGAGATAGCCCAGGTTATTGCTCTGTAATTGGTTTTGTCTGTTGTTATTCAGTTTTCTCTTGTCTCTTCTGCCTCACTCATCCCACTATTTTTTGAAAATGGCTGGCCATGTCATCATCTTTCCCAGGTTCTTGCATCTGGTTTTAATTTTAAAAGGTTTCCAAAGATACAGCTCTTTCTGGCAGTTCCTCTGCTCTCCCCCACTTTGTGACCCAGGAAGGATTAAAGGTGATTAGAAAATGGGCAACAGAGCAAGGATACATGAGGGGAGGCATTTTTATAAATAGAGATGCCATAAACCTATCAGTCTATCACTCAGTGTAGATACTCTAAGCCTTGTAAATACAATGAGTTGGAATACTGGGATTCCTTTCGTTTTTTTACATAAAGCTGCAAAAACCAAACAAGTCTGTACTTCTCCATATATAAAAAGGCCAGGGAATGTCTCAAAACAAGATTACAAGATTGTGAAACGGGACACACAAAATGAAATTTTATTTTATTATTTCTTCCTACCAGCTGATCACAAGTGTTTATGTTTACTGAATTCACATGTCATGCATTAATACGGGACCACTTTGTCTTTAAAAGCTTTGCCACTTTTGTCTTTGTAAATCTCACCTTTTACATAGTATATGAAGGGTTTTACAAACATTCTTGTGGCAGGAAGCAGCCAGGCTTTGAAGCTGCAAGGCCATTAAATGCTAATCAAGATGACCAATTGCAACATTCACACTTGCCTTAGGCAGGCAAGAGGTCCTTCTCACACCCCAGACATTCCAAAGATATATAAACCTCATTTGCCTAGTTTCTAACAGACCTTACAACCTTTGAGATGTGGGTGAAACATCAGGAGAGAATGCTTCAGGAATATGGACATACAACCTGGAAAACTCACAGCAACCCAGTGATTCTGGCCATGAAAACCTACAACAACACATTGTTGTGGATTATTCATAGCAACCTTTAGTCATACTATGAATGGGGAGTGAAGTGAGTGGGAACAGGGTGATTCACTCAAAGCCAGCCAATGTCTCCCAGGTCTCAGTCCAGACTGCATGAAGCATATTCAGAAATGGCCAAAAGCTTCCAAATCTCTCGTATCTATTAAACCAAAGGCAGATCTATAAGCAAAGGATAGTGTCCTATCTGGTGACCATAGTACTGAATAAGGGGAATTATCATTTTTCCTATTAGATGTGTTTGCCAGCAGGAAGATAAATTTCAATACAGTGAATACAAAGATTGTTGGAGGTGATGCTGGAAACTTCCTTTGGACATTGGCCAAGTTTAGACATTCGGGTCTGGCAGAAAAAACCAGTCCAAACAGTAGAATTCCTGACATTCTCACATGTACAAAAGGACTCGGCTCTTCCAGCTCCCTCTTCTTTTATTGCGATTGGTGAGTGAAGTAATGTTTTCATCTCCCGTGCTTCTTTCAAACAAATGCCTCCACTCTTTTCTTACACTTTTCCTGTAATCCCATAGTGAAGAGAACCTAACAAACTATAGTGTGGTAGGTAGGTTGCTGGATTCGGTGTATTAAAACCCAGGTTCTGCATCTTACCCAGAAATAAAGCTGTGTGGAAAGCAAGGTCGATAAGATAAGTGTTACTGTTTTAAAAACATTAGATTGTAACATTTTAAATCTAATTTTAATTGTGTGTGTGTGTGTGTGTAATTGTAAATGACAGACATGAACAAATACACCAATTTTGGTTTTGCAATCAACTGCATTGGTTTGCCTAAGAACCACCAGAATGTATTTCTACTTAAGTAGAATCTGAACACAACTGAGTAAAGTAGACTGAAGCAGAAAGAAGCTGCATTGGGAAAAAGAGGAGACAGTGTGGATGTTATTACATTTTCATATTTTATTTCATGAATGCAAATAACAACAGCAATTGCATTCGGACATTTTAAAGATATTCCCTTCATAGCAGAACACACACAAACCTCTGAGAAATATATTTAATGAAATGAACAGATGCAAGGATACATTGTAAGAAAGTAACAGCAATGCAATCAATACTCTGTTTAGTTGTAAATTATCAAACTGTATTGGTTAGATTTATTTCATTGCTTAAGACAGTGGTTCTCAACCTTCCTAATGCCACAACCCCTTAATACAGCTCCTCATGTTGTGGTGACCCCCAACCATAAAATTATTTTCATTGTAATTTTGCTACTGTTATTAATCATAATGTAAATATCTGATATGCAGGATGTCTTTTCATTCACTGGACCAATTTTGGCAAAAGTACCCAATACGCCAAAATGTGAATACTGGTGGGGTTGGGGGTGATTGATTTTGTCATTTGAGAGTTGCGACCTCTCCAGGGGTCCCGACCTCCAGGTTGAGAAATGTTGCCTTAGGAAATATATGAAAAGATATAATTTTGATGCATGACTTAAATAAAACTTTTTCTCGCTGACTGAAATCAGTTTACCATGGTGGGTGCTTTGGCATGTCTTGTTTCAACCTATCTTGTCTCCCATGACTTTTGTGAGGCTAAAGGAGATTCCATTTGAACATTAGGAAGAACTTCCTAATGGTGAGAGCTATTCAGCAGTGGAACTCTCTGCCTCAGAGTATGCGGAGGCTCCTTCTTTGGAGACTTTTAAACAGAGGCTGGATGGCTATCTGTTGGGGGAGCTTTGAATGCAATTTTTTTGCTTCTGGGCTGGGCATTGGACTGGATGGCCCACGAGGTCTCTTCCAACTCTATGATTCTATTATTCAAGTGTCTATCCCAGACACTGTTCACACCCACAATGTGCTTGCCTTTGCTGGCCACACAAGGTATTGTCACACCACAATCCTGAAGTGTGCACATCTGGCTAAAAGGCAAGGTACTCTCCAAGATTACTGTCATGACTCTGGGTAGCAGAAGCAGCTGAAGTGGTTTGTCAGATATTGAACATTTGGGTAAATACTGTATGGCACCAAATCCTGGCTGATCTTGGAAGAAAAACAGGGTCCGCCCTGGTTACTACTTGGATAGGAGATTGCCAACACATAACCTGTACTGTAAGCTATATTTCAGAAGAAGGAACTAGCAAAACCACCTCTGAGTATTCCTTGCCTAAGAAAACCCTATGAAATTCGTAGGGTCACCAAAAATCAATTTCAAGGCATATCCATGCACATTGAAAATCTTCCATGTTTTTGTGAATTAGAGTCTACCAAAGGCAAGTGGTTTTCTAAGTCTGTTCTGGATCCCAGAGCTCCTTTGGAAGGCTAATGGATGATCCTGGATCAGGAGGAGTAGAAATGGCAAACTGCTTCCCTGAAATAGAAGATTTTTCTTCCATTTGCAAAGGTGCCATCCCTTCCAAAAAGCTAAAACACTGCTGTTCCACATGGCATCATGTTTGAATTGCTCTGTTAAAATGCAATATAGGGTTGTTTTTGGACTGCTCCCAAAAGTATTTTAATGCATTTTAAATGTTTCATAATTGTACTGTTGTCTCTATCACTTTGTTTTCAAGGCAATATAGAACTATATTCAATAGACACATAGATAATGAAAAGGAGACCATAACCTCATATGCCCGACATAATACAAAACTTTCCCCCAAAAGCTCATAAACCTCTAATACTTCAATCCAATGCCTTTTATATGTGCTAGGGTACATCTTTTGAGATCTCCAGAATTCAACTTGCCAAATATGGAGCAGGGCTATAGGTATTTACTCTGCATGCTATATGTACCTGTGAATACTCCGTTAACTAGTTTTGTTGCTGTTCTGTCAGCTTTTCATGAAAAAATGACAAATAGAAGTTTGATGTCAATACTTGGAATCTCTGAAGAATCACATGTTATGTGAAGCTTTGAAAGAATCATGCTAAGGTTCATCCTCTTTAAGCATACTATTTAAATGGAGAGCATATTTTGTATCATGGCAATGCACTAAGTGAGCTTTGTGGTGGTGTGCAATGTTCAGTTGGGCAAAGACCGAAATAGTTTGTAATCCGTCTTATTTTAAGGCAAGAGTTGGCTGTTTTCTCCAGGATTTAAAATTCACAGAAGGGAGAATCAGGTCTAAAAGAACAGAAATGGGAAGGCGTAGAAGTTCAAAGATGGCAATACTGGATGAAAAGACGCTTAATGCTGTGTCTGGTTAGAGCAAGGAGTGCTAGTAGGAAGGCTGGTTAAGAGGGAGGATAAAACATGAGCCTAAGGAACTATTTCATGATGGAGAAATGGAGGAGAGAAACGAAGAAGTAAAGGCAAAAATTGGGACTAAAGCAAAAGAATACTTATAGGTACAAGAGAGTGAAACAAAAAGCTTTTAATCCATCTGTTGCCTGAATGAGTGTGTGTATCGTATTATTATTGGTAGGAGAGTTGTGGACCAATGAGAAGAGCAGGGTGTTTATCTACACTGCAGAATTAACGCAGTTTATTTATTTATTTCCAACATTTCTACCCCGTCCCTCTCAACCCCGAGGGGGGACTCAGGGCAGCCTACAATCAGCAACAATTTGATGCCGCAACATACAAACAAATTTAACAATATGACAACAGTTTAAAGCAATAGATGAAACGTTAAGTTAAAACAATTTAAACATTATTATCAAACCACCAAACCATTGCCAGTTCAATTCAACATGCAAAGTGCTGTTATGCTGCTGTCCAAAAGCCTGGTCCCAAAACCACGAGTTTCTTCCTAAAAGAAAGGAGGAATGAAGCCGACCTAATCTCGCTGGGGAGCGTGTTCCACAGTTGGGGAGCCACCGCCGAAAAGGCCCTGTCCCTCGTCTCCGCCAAATGCATTTGCAAAGCTGGCAGGACCGACAGCAGGGCCTCCCCAGACGATCTTTAACTGTGAGGTGGGATGTAGAGAGAGATACGTTCAAACAAGTAAGCTGGGTTTGATAGTACTTTAACTGCAAAGGCTTAATGCTAAGGAATCCTGGGAGCTGTGGTTTGTTTTTCTGAATTATTTCAATTTATTTCTGGGACCAGTAGTTTGGTGAGGTACCAGGTCTCTTTGGCATTTATTAGAGTATAGTAATGTGCTCTCTGTGGGGCTGCCCTTGAAACTGGAGGCTGCAGCTACTGCAAAATCCAGCAGCCAGAGTGGTATTGAGTATGCATTTTAGAGACTACACGCATATAACAGTGGCCTTGCAAAACTGTACTGTCCTCCAATTTGCTTCCATGTTTAATTAAAGGTGCTCATGTTTAACTTTCTGCCATTTCAAGATAAATTTTCTGGCCAAGTTCCCTTGTAAGAACTCTTTTTTAATATATTGTAGATGGTATTTCAGTTTTGCACCAAAATTAAAATGTAAGCATGTAGGCTTGGGAATCTTTTAGGGAAAAGGGCATTTATGTTTCTCTGGATCTTCCTGCTGGCTTCTAATCTCTAGGAGGGAAGGAGAGGGGGCCGAGGGGCATTGTTTAATGTTGTTAGGTGCTCGTGACTCCAAACAGCGGCATTAGCTTTAGATTAATCACCTAAGCTGGCTTTTGGTAACAAGTCTTTACTGAATAGAAGTTTCAAGCAACAAGATGCTCTTAAGAACTCTCATTCGGCAGCAGACATTCCAGAGATGGTGCTTTTTAGAGCGAGAGAAAGCAAGGAGGTGGGAGAGAAAATCAGAGAGATGAAAGGAGCTGGAAAAAGTCAAACGCAGTACAAAGGTGGAAAACAATTGTTTGGGGTAATTCAGAAAGGACCCAACAAAACACGAGAGGGGCCCCACTGTTTTTGGTTTTATTAAGCCCCAGAGAGAAAAGTATGAAACAAGCCAGCCCTAGGGTAATACAGAGCATGTTGTTTAATTGCGACCAGTGTGTTACTAAAACTAGGCTAGCTGGCTCAAGAACCTCTATCCCAAAAAGCCGAGAAAAGCTCTTCAGAGGATTTGTTTATTTTTAGAAAGAAAATAACTCTCCTGTCCAAACCACTCGTAATTACTTACAGGAACTGGCACCTCTTTTTGCTTTTTCAAAACAAGGCTTCTTATCAGTTTTATAACTCCTAACTGCTCAGCTGAAATGCCTCCAACGTATGGTTGCTTATCTCACTTTTGCTTGGGTGTCTCTTGAGAGTACATGAAGGAGACCTTCAAGGCAAGGTGGTGAGAAGGACAAAGCTGATCTGCCTCCAAAGCCACAATGGTAATGCTGTGGAACAACCACAGCTTTCCTGACATGGAAGGATGAAGGGACCCAGTTTCCAACATTCACTTGTCTACAGTGGATGCAGTTGCAACTCCATTACAGGAATAAGATCAAGGGCATTGTGTATTACATTCTGTTAACCTGGAGAGGTCTGTGTCCTTTGAGATGAATGTGCACATATTTAGCCAGATCTTCACTGGATGGTGAAGTAACAGTGAGGTTTAGCAGACATTAAATTGACAGCAGGGCCAGTCCAGGGCGTCATGTCTGAAATCTTATTTATTAAGGTCCTGGTAGCAGACACCATTGGACTAATCAACCAGAATTTCCCAGAAGACATCACAGCCCTGTTTCACCATTGCCTAAGCTACTTCCACTGGGACAATGAATTCCTATGAACGGAAAGATGGAGTGGCTATGGGGAGCCCTCTCAGCCCAGTCATAGCAAATTTCTACATGAAACACTTTGAAAAACAAGCTCTGGAAACAGCAACAAAAAGCCCACTATATGGTTCAGATATGTGGATGACACCTTCACCATTTGGATCCATGGAAAAGATGAACTAAACAATGAAAGAAAATAATTGTTGGACAGCAGCTGATGGTTTCCACTTATACCTCCCCAGAGTAATGTATTCAGATGCTTTTGCTTCCATTTAATAGCATTTTGACTATTCCTCCTTTTTAATTTGGTTCTATTTTATCTTCAATTGCAGCCACACTAGAATTAATGCAGTTTGACACCATTTAACTGCCATGTCTCAATGTTATGGAATCATGGGAGCTGCCATTTTACAAAGACTTTAGCCTTCTCTGCCAGAGTCCTGGTACCTCACCAAATGACAAAGCTCAGGATTCCCTAGCATTGAGCCACGGCAGTTAAAGTGGTGTCAAGCTGCACTTGTTCTACAGTGTAGGCGCCCTCCAAGCCTCCTCCTCATGATGTCTCTCTATTATGAAGCTGTTGTATTAGGAACAGTTTTGGCAAGGGGATGTTTGGGTGACTCAAAACTGTTATGATGCTGAACTTCCTATTATGTTCAGGCATTTAATAACAATATCACTAGTAATATAAAATATTTGATTTAAAAGATTATGATGGAAAGCTTTGCAGTTTCCATGGTTTTATTTATTTATTTATTTATTTAAATGTTTCAGAAAAAGATACAATGCAGACTTATCACAGACTTGTAATAAAACAATCTCACCTCTTGTTCGTGTATGAGCAATGTTGCAGTAGTTCAGCCATAAGCAATACAGTTGAGTTTTTATATCCACAGATTCTGCATCTACAGATTCAGTCATTCATGACTTGAATAAAAATTAAAATCCAAAAAGCACATCTTGATTTTACTTTTTGTATACTGTAAATCTTCTGCATATAGGTTTCTCAAAATTTCTTTGTTAAATAACTTTGATGGATAACTTTTAAAATTAATTATTTCCTAGGACATGTTCTGTAGTTCAAACAAAAAGTAGGCTTTGGCTTGAGCCAAGGTGGTTATAGGGATTTGAGTGTTGAACTCAGACTCTGGAAGGTCAGGATTCAGTTCCCAGTTTGACCATGGAAAGACACTGAGTGATCTAGTGCAGGTCATGCTCAGTCTCAGATAAAGAGAGGCAAGGAGGGTGGAATATAAATAAAGTTTTGTTATTATTATTATAGGACAAAAATAAACCTCCTTTAGGGAAAAAAGAAATAAACTAGTGATAAGGTTGCTTTAGGGATACCATAAGTAAAAAAACCCCAAAAACTTGAAGGCTCAGACCAACAACAATACACTGTTTGTTTTCCATTTAAGGAAGGGAAGTTTCACTGTTGCTCCAAGAATATGTGGTGGAATATTTTAAAATTTAAAAGAATTGAGGCATGAAGCAAAATGTTGAGCCATGTACAGTTTCAGCCACTTGTGCTCTCCCCCCCCCCCCCATGCACTTCATCCCAATTCTAGTTACCCATGTCATTGTGATCAATACCATTGCATAGTCCTCAGCTGGATGTTGACAGGACTTGGGAGGTATCTTTATTGTCCTCCCCACCCCACCCCCAAAATAACTTTTTCAGAAACTTCTGCATGTCCCCAAGCATGCTGATACACTATTCTTGTTTCTCAATAGCCCTACTTTACCTACAGACATTTGTGGATTTATTTCACGGAAGGGTTCCAGACCTGATGTTACAAAATTCTAAAAGTAGGATTGTTCATTACAATTTCAGTACATGACATTTGACAGAATTACATTGTATTACTTAAAGGAAGTAGGAAGTATATTTGAGGTTAACAGAAATTTTATGTATCTGTGAGAGAAACATAATCCCTGTTTTTATTATTAAATACTGTTTGGGAAAGAAAGAAAGAATATTCACAGATTAAACAAAGGCAGGATGTTAGATATAATTAATAAGTGGATATTTATGCAGGACAATAAAACATGGGAAGTGATGGGACACCAACTTTGAAATATTGTGTAAAGTTCTAGGGGTTTCAGGGGGAGAGATGTTCATGAGTGAAGATGAACATTTCTTTTTTCATAATAAACACTGTGTGCTGGGTAAACCTAATTAAGTCATATTTTTCCTGGGTTGATATATCCTCGATGTGGCACAAACATTGATATGCTTCAATACAATTGTATTAAAGACCTAGTCTTCTCCAGTTTGTGTGGCCAAGAAAAAACTTCCCTCCCTTGACTCTCCCTTTCCTCCCCCCCCCCCCCCTCCATCCCTTCTGGCAAAATTCCTCCCTGGATTTATTTCTGCTGATTTGCCTGTCTTGGTATGAAAGGGATTTTCACAAAGTAACATTCTGATAGGTCCAAACCCTGTTTTCCACCCCATTTTTTTTCTTTCTGGTTGGTTGACTAACCTTTACCCAGAATGCGTCTAAGTGGGGTGCAAGGTGGGAGACTCCTTTGATTGCGGGTGTCCTAGTCCGGTGAGCGAGTGACATATCATTTTAATCTGAAGTGATTGAGCCATTCAGAAAAAGGCTCAATCAGAGGATTCTCTCCTGATAATGCCTTGGCACTCAGGAATAGAGCACAAATCCCAGAGTGTTCAGAAATAGATAAATACAGCTTTTTATAGCAACAAATCCAAAGCATTTTTCACTATAAGGGTTCGAGAGAAAAGGAGTATAAGAGGGACAGAGGAAAAGAAAGTTCAGCTATTTTCCTAAATGAGCTATGAACTGTGAGGAGAAAGGATATGGAGGTGAGAAGAGATGGTATTTGTTCTAAAGAGGTGAAGAGCATTTGTTCAAAAAAGTGGGAGCAAGTGGGTAAAAAGTTGGTGGATGTAGGCTTTAACTAATGGCCCAACTGTAATCTAATGGTGCAGTCATGCTGGCCACGTGACCTTGGAGGTGTCTACGGACAACGCCAGCTCTTTGGCTTAGAAATAGAGATGAGCACCAACCCCCAGAGTTGAACACGACTACACTTAATGTTGGGGAAAATCTTTACCTTAATTTAAGGTTGTTTGCAAAATGATCAAAAACTTCTTTTTTGACTGTTGAGAAACCTCAAGGCAAAGAATTCTTTCTGAATGAAAATCTTCACAGTTGAGGACATCTACACAAAATTCACATGTGGTTGTTTTTCTGCACAGCAATTGCTGCTTTCTAGGCAAAAGAACCATGTGCAAATTTTCTACAGAGTAGGCCCTGAATTACAGATACTTTTTTGGAAAATTTCTTACTTAATGGAGAAGCGTGTAAACAATTACTTGTTGTTTCCTTTGAGAAGAAACCTGGTGAATTATTACATCCCTAATAGGTATGATACTGCCCATACACAAAACTGAAATATTTCTCATCGACAAAACCGAAGCAGGAAAAAAAAACACGACCTATAGACCTGCTTTTATTAAAGGGGAGGAAGAGCATCTGGGGTGAGTGGATGATTAGCTAAGTTGCATAAGAAAAAAAGACAAAGCTATCCTTTCCTCGTGCAACTGGCTTGGATTGTTTCAAAAACACAAACTCATAATTATGGGCTTTAGAATAATTGTTTCTAATCTAAAGTGTCAGACGTTGTTTGGGCTTAAGTCTCAGAATTTGACCTCGTCTGGTTAGTGGGCATGGATTATAAATGTAGTCTATCACTATCTGGGGATCCCAAGAACTGCTACCCTAAAAGTCAGATAGATTCCTTCTCCTGTCCTTCTCACTCTTGATGCTGTTAATAATAACTATAAATTTTGGACATGATTATTGTCCTCAATAATGGTAACAAATTACCCTAATTATTATCACTAAGGGTAAGATAACTCTTCAGAAAGGAAAGAATCCAAAGTTTTTCTCTTCTCCTATTTAGCGATGCTTTTTTCTCATATTATGGTGATTACTTGGATGAAGGATGATTGTGTGTGTTTGGGCTTTCAAATCGCCTGTCCACTTATGGCAAACAATGAATTTCATACAGTTTTCTTAGCCAAGAAATAATCAGATGTGGTTTTGCCAGTTCCTTTCTCTGAAATGTAGTCTACAGTGATGGTATTCAGTAGCAGTCTTCCATCCAAATACTAACCAAGAATGACCCTGCTTAGCTTTCAAGATCTGATGCACTTAGGGATCCAGTGTCTTTATTGTAATTAGAGACTTGAGCATATTTATCCAGCATATCTGCCCACTAGTTTATTTATTAAATACCAAGTTATACAGTAATAACAATAAAACCAATAAAATATTGTTGGATCAATGGACAGATTCATTCCAGCTTCTTCTAGCCCAGATGTGAGAAGATAGAAAGCTTTTGGTTCTATTGTCAGTTAACTATTTAGTGCTGCATCACAACCCAGATCTTTAGTAACTATGATAAATTATAAGAAAACAGCTTCATAAATCACTCTTTGAATGTGATTTGGTTCAATAAATGATAGTTAACACTTACAGCTCATTTTCATGTAGATATAATACTAAAATGCAATCAACCCAAAATGGAAGCAAATGTTCAACCATAAATGAAAGTTGTCTCCTTTTTGCTTGAGGAGGAAAGAGAAGTATATGGGGAGGAGGCTTACTCAGGTTTATTTATGTAACGCTAAACCATAACTTAGCATTATGATCAGATGAGGCCACACGGTTGTATAAGTAATCATTGCTGCTGTGATCTCGCTAAAATATTGGTGGCTGGTGTCTTATTTGATGTGGATACTTCTAGAATAATACTATATTCATAAATACATTTTATTCCACCAATCTGACTCAAATTTCTTTGCCACAGCTGAGTCCTTGTGAATAAAAGTGGTTGCGACTGGATTCCATTCTTCCGTTGTCAATCTCCTGGATTCCAGCTGATGGTTTTGGAACAATACACCATTATTCAGTTTTTACCCTTTCAAATCCCCATTTTTAAACAAATTCCATCCCCTGATTTTAATCCAGCATTTTTCTTCTGGGGAATTTCCATCATCAGACCTCTTTCTGGCTCTGAGAGAAGAGTGACATTTTGTCTTAATGAGTTTTGTTAATAGCTTTTCTTCTACATCTTGCCTTTTTTCAGGTCATGATATCAATGGAGCTCTTGAACCATCAAATATTGACACCAGCATCCTGGAAGAATACATTGGCAAGGAAGACTCGCCAGATATGTAAGTGCCTTCTTTCCATCTGTATTCCTAATAAGAAATGATAGTCACATGCTATTGCAGCACAAGATGGTTGCATTTTGACATGGGCAGGTGTGGTTTGTGTTTATGTTGTGGTGATGAACTCAATGATATTCCTTTGCTTCCTGTCTCTGAACCTTCTGTACTTCCACATTATTATTCTTCAATCCTTATTTCCTTGGATGAACCACTGGAGTTTTTTTAAAGTCTGCATGGCCATATAAAAAAATCAAAATATTTGAGCTTGATTTTCCAATTGTGCATTATCTAAAGACTAATGCTTACCCAGACTGTCAGATATCATCTTACCCAGATACCATCTTACCCAGACTGTCTGTTTAGTAAACATATTAGTAGTTAAAATCATACGAAATTGAAACAAATTCTTAGTACTTTAAAGGTATAGTTTCTTGAGTTTAATTATTATGGATGTAAGTAATCTCTTGGGTGCTTCCATATAATTTACTGGTATAAAGCTCTTATGTTCTGCATTGAACATCTCATGGGAGCATAAAGCTACTAGCAGCCTTCCAATCACACTTTATAAGCCAAGAATCTTTGAAGGGAAATTTATTTTCAGAATTGGTAAATCAGAACAATATTCAGAATTGGTAAATTATTTTTCCTAGCCCTCAGTGTAGTTTTCATAGCACAGCGGGATGTTGATGCAAATTGAAGTAAAGTAGACACCACCACCATCATCCATTGTGTCAAAGGCATGGCTGTGCTTCTCTCCGATTCACTCATCCATATTTTTTATGATAATTAATGATAATTAAGGATTTCTATTTATTGAGGGTCAAATGCATTTTATTTTCAGAATTCCATAGTTTCTCCCTCTCACATTTTCCCTCTCTCTTTGGAATTTAAATCCCAGAATCCCTGATCTTTGGCCAAGGTGGCTGAGGTTTCTGGGATTTGAAGTCCAAAACACCTGGAGAACTAGAGATCAGGAATCACTGATTTGGACCCATTCTACTGGTATCTATTTTTGTGTCATGAGCCAAAAGGTTGAAATCTGTTTCTGTATATAGTACACAGTATGTATGACTTCTTAAGGCTGCTGTTAAAAGGTATATAATACATCATAATACATATTATTCCGGCTATTTAACTTTCAACTGTTTAACTCCTTTTCTCCAGCTCTGATTTGGACTCCATCACTGACATCTCAGCCTCAGCTGGCTACCCTCATGCTCAGCCTTCCAGCTCTGCCAGTGTGAATGCATCTCTCTCCAGTGCTGGTCATGTGACTAATGCCATAACCAGTGGTACCCTCCATCATGCTCCCCCAAACACCCAAATCCCAATCCGACACAGTCTTCATCATGGCCCTCCAAGCACCCAAGTTCCAATCCGACATGGTCCCCCTTTGCCTAATCCATGTGGACCCAGCTATAGTGCTCACCTCAACTGCAATAACAACAGTGGCATGGTGGTGCCCAAGGGCTACCTCGGTGGACACTGCCTGAACAACATTCCCCCACCAATCAAATCAGAGCTCAAGGCCTCCTACGCACCTGGGTAAGTGAGCGAAGGAGGAACGTGGATATGGTTGTAGAAGATCCTATTCCCAGGTCTGGAGTTAATTGATTGTATTTGAACCATTCATATTCTCTCATAAAATTGTGACACAATAGAGGAAATAGAAGATAAGATTTGTATGAAAGTTGTCTCAAATTAACATAAAAATTATCTTTTGGGGTGTAAGGGGAAGGATGGCAACGTAAAGAGAACAGACTTGAAGAAAACTTGGAATGAGATGTTCAAACATGAATGCTAAAATTGGAAACTTAGAACTATATTTAAAAGTTTAAAGTATTTTAGTTTCCATAGAATTAATTTAGATGTTATTCATGCTGTATTGTGTCAATTTTAATTAACACAGTTTAAATGGCGTTTAATTGTACTTCTTTATGAGTGTTAAAGGTGAGAGTAGATACCTGAGGAGAGTGCCAATAAGAAGAGGAAAATGCAGGACTTGTATTTTAAGTGTGAAAAATTGGTCAGGGTGCAAAATTAAAAGTATCTTTAATATCTTCCACTGGGAGAAAGATGTTCATGTTCAGAAACTATTCCAATATCTCAATCCCATTAATTAATTAATTAATGTTCTTAATCCAGTATCTGCTTGTGACACTCCAATGGGGAAGCAAGAAAATGGCCAGTGGACATACCGTAAGATAACTCTTTCAAAGCATAAGAAACATGGAATACCAGACTAAATTCCCATATAGTATGTCACTTCACCACTTCAAAAAATATAGAAAGATTAAGGTTTTTAAATGTTAAGTGAATTTAGGGAGATGATATGTTTCCTGCACTCTGCAAATGATTGAATATGATAACAATTAAATCATTCCTAAAAGAACAGAACAAGAGGGATTCATTGCTCTGGCAGCTTGATCAGACTTTGTGGGAATAATGCAGTTATGGAAACCAAGAAGGGACTTTTTGTAGTTAGGAGGAAATAGATAATATATATCAAGAGGAGATAAATTTGTCATGAAGAATTAATTCTAAGGCAGAAATGAACCACAGTATACACTCAATGCTGGAATTACTTTACTTACTGGCTGGAAATCTATTGATGATGAATGCATATATAACCTGGAATTATGGACATCCATTTTTAGTAAAAGGTAAAGGTTTCCCCCTGACATTAAGTCCAGTCGTGTCCGACTGGAGGTTGGTGTTCATCTCCATTTCTAAGCTGAAGAGCCGGCATTGTCTGTAGACATCTCCAAGGTCATGTGGCCGGCATGACTGCATGGAGCACCGTTACCTTCTTGCTGGAGCGATACCTAGGTTGGCAGAATCTGGGGCTGACAGCGGGAGCTCACGCCTCTCCCCAGATTCAAACCTGCAACCATTCTCCCTCTCAAGTAGTGCTTCAAAGGGCAAATACAACTCCCTCAGCCATTTTGTGGACAAGGGAGGATGGGGCAATCGTTTAGGGTGCCAGGAGGCCATTAATTTCCAGTCTTCAACTGGAAAGCTGGCATTCACATACAGTGAAAGGAGCAGCTGCTAGAGCTACAAAGGTCAACATTACTGTTATGGAGTGTTAATGAAGAGAATGGGCCCTTGGTATACACGTGAGTTTGGTTCCAGGAACCCTTATGTACTCACAGATTCTACATCCATGGATTTCACCATCCAAGGCTTGAAAATATGCCTCCTCTCAAAATATTCTAAACTGCAAAGCCTGATTTTACTCTTTTATATAAAGACATTATGCCATTGGATATAATGACACTTGAGTATTCACAGATTTTGGTATCATGGGTCCTAGAACTACAAGAAATGCTAAGCACTTACTCTACTTGGAATTTTGAAATAAGGTCATTGCATTATTTAAACATGTATGCATATATCTGCATCTATTTAGGTTCATGCTTTACTACGCTGCAAAATAGCACCTCTTGCTCACAAGTCTTTTTACTTATTTGAATTGTTCCATCATTTTACTACATGTACGAGTAATTGCTGGATTCTACAGTTTTACTTGATTTAATGAAATGTAATTGTTAACTAGACGGGGTTGCTGGATTTTTCACTGTTAAAACATGAGTAGGTAAAACTCGGATGCTAGATTTCAGAGCGACAAGTATAGACTATTGTGTATTCTGTCTGTCTAAAGAAATCAGAATGAACCAATCTGGAATGGCATCGTTTCATCCTTAATTTGGCCATCCAGTAAGATAGCACCTTGCCTGCTTCAAAATCCAAACAAAATTTAATAAACTTCTAATTGTTTCTTTTCTTTTTTGCCAAAATTGTGGGCATCTAATTGTTCTGAGAGCTTCTGTAAAGATGGTTGCTTTTCCCCCTTCTAATGCAATTTTTGTCTCCTGCTGCCAAGCTTTCTGGTCACACCTCAGGGTCTAAGTTTGCAAAACAAGCAGTGGTCTGTTATTCATTCTGCCAGGCAGGCTTGCTTAATACATTGGTCCAGCTCAACTATGTGTTAGGGATATAAACAAACACTTTTGTAAATATTTGGTTAAGAAGCTGAAAGATAAGAGGGTAGGAAAAATTGACAGACAAGCAAGAAGAGGAAGTATTTCAAAGCAGGGATAAGTGGTACTACGAGTAGAAGGAATGGTCAGATGTTGAATTTCAGAAGATGCAGCTCCATTAAATATTATCTCTACAATAAGCTTTTAAAATGAGTTCTTGAATAGACTATCCACCTGGCCAAGTGGACTGAGAGACCATTAAAATAAAAGAAGAACATAGATTCAAGATGATGAGACAGGGGAGGTTACCATCACAGAACGTGCATGAATTTAAGGATGCATCTGCATGGTAGAATTAATGTAGTTTGACACCGTTATAACTGCCAAAACAACTGGGGACTCACAGGTAGAGAACCACTGATTTAGAGGATCCCCAATTTGATTAAGTTGAAATAATTCAGACAAACATATTTCTTGCATTCTTTATATTTAACAAGGGATATAGTTCATCAGAAATGGGCCAAATCAATATTACAAAGACATCCAATTTTACTAGATGCTGTTGTACAGAGTATATTGTTCCTGTTCCATTTTTTTCCTTCATTTCCTAAACCCTTGATTTTATGGTGTGATTGTAAGGTGCCTTGAGTAGAGAAAGGCAGGATATAAATAAGGTAAATAAATAAATATTGGTTTGGGCTAAGTCTTGTTTTCTCACCTTTGATGGTAATCTGTTGCTCCTACAGAATTGAAACAACTCTTACCAAGCTTCCCAGGAATTTATCTGCACAATTTTAAAACCTTGACCTGTACTTGTTTATTCTACTACACATCCATCTCCTTTTGATTCCGGTTTGCATTGATCATCTTTTAATTTTGTGCACTCCTTTTTCCTCCATTTGCAAGTTATTCTCCTTCCTGTACCCCATGATTACACTATGAAAAGTAAAGGTAAAAAGTTTTCTCCGATATTAAGTCCAGCCATGTCCGACTCTGGGAGTTGGTGCAAGTCTCCATTTCTAAGCCAAAGAGCCAGCGTTGTCCATAGACACTTCCAAGGTCATGTGGCCGGCATGACTGCATGGAGCACTGTTACCTTCCTGTCGGAGCAGTATCTATTGCTCTACTCACATTTGCATGTTTTCGAACTGATAGGTTGGCAGAAGCTGGGGCTAACAGCAGGAGCTCATGCCAAATTACAAAGCAAAGCACTCGTCCTTCCACATTCTAATTTCTATTGCACAATACCTAATGCCATAGAGTTCAGTATAGTCACCGCTTTAGGATAAAAGATAACACTCAGCCTGTTTGTCCTTGTTTTTATCATCCTATGCCATCTGCCATATGGTACCAATTCAAAAAAAGAATATCCAGGGTGAGATGCATCCTTAGGAATATTTTGAGCTTTTTAAGGCATCGGGAATTATACAATTCTTCCAAGGAGGGGAGAGGGCAACTGGTGATTCTCTGTTAAGTAATTAACTTTTTGGAGCAGCTTCCTATCTGTCACTATGCGATTAACAAACTATATGCAGATCCAGTAAATTAGATCACTCTCTATAGCACAGTGGTAGAAAGTCACTAGCAGTTTTTCATTCAGTTGTGTTGGTTCTTTAAAAGTCTCAGATAATACAATCTGTGCTGGGCCCTCTTAACCAACACTGCAGTGTGAACGCCCAGGTCATGTCTTCCTTAATAGTGACACCCAGGAGGTTTGTTTCCTCTGAATATTATCCTCCTGTTTTTTTCACAGTGTTGCTGAAACTGGCTTGTTGTAGGCTGTATAGCCATGTTCTAGAAGCATTCCCTCCTGATGTTTCGCCTGCATCTGTGGCAGGCATCCTCAGACCTCACATCCCAAAAAACCTACAACAACCCAGTGATTCCGGCCATGAAAGCTTTTGACAATACAGTGTTGCTGAAAGTTTGTAATCTTTCATCGAACTCAAACTAGACATTTGAATTGTTTCATTATATGTCTCATTCCATATTCTTGTGTTTATACTATGCTTTCTCTAAATTAGTTTTATTTCATCTTACTGGGATTATCCCATTCATTGTTTGTCTGCCATGTCCTTGCACTTACATGAGCTGAAACCCTTTGAAATAAAGTTCATGTGATATTTTTAGTGTACCCCTTCCCTTTTCTTTTTGTTCCCATTTCTCCTAGGTATATAGACATACAAATTCTTACTCAATCCTGGTGTTTTGTTTTGTTTTTTTCTGGATCTGCAAGAATCAGTTGGTAGCCTCAGATAACAAGAGAATGTCCTGGTTTTTGGTAAACTTAGAAACATTATGCCAAGTTTGCTTATTTGTTTGTTTGAAATATTTTAGGCTTCTGATGAGGGCAGAAAGGCCACCTAGGGCAGTTTCCATAAAAATATAAAGTGACCCAGCACCATTTCAAGAATGCAGCATGTAACTGCTTCACTAACATGTTTTGTCCACAGAGACAGAAGAGGCAATTATGGCTGCAGCTAGCCTCATTCTCGACATTACACAAGGCACTGGAAATGCACACATCTGCATCTTTAGTGTGCATATTGACTGAGGCTGCTCTGTTCAGCATTGACTAATGTAATCTGTGTGGATGGCTGAGGAAATAACTAGGAAGTATATATGCAACTGATCTTCATGTCTGATCATTCTCCCAGTAAAGGAACAGTCCTGTGGAAAAGCAATTCTGCGACTCCTTCGGGATTTTGCAGAAGTCCCAGAGACTGATGATGTTGTCATGTGCTGCCTATCAAAACATAACTAGTGGCAGTCCTCCTTACTCAGCTACCCTCATCCTCCTGCAGGCCACAAAATGGCTATGTTGAGGAAGGCAGGAAAAAGGTTAATCTGGATCAGAGGAAAACTCTATTCAATGACTGGGTGAAGAAATGACGAAGGAGTTTCAGAAGGATTCTCATGGATTCATATTGCAAGAAAAGAGATTTCACCTAAATATTTGGAGGAAATTCTTTGTAACAACTGTTTAACTGTGTAATAGATTGCATCAGATCTTGGTGGACTTTCCATTGTTAGAGGTCTTTGAATAAAGGAAAATGGGCATCTTTCAAGAGTGCTTTACTTGTATATTCCTGTCATAGCAGGAATATACTCCAAGCTCAAGAACAGAAAACAGACTGTTGGAGGACAGGAGAAGAGATTTAAAGATGGGCTCAAAGCCAACCTTAGAAACTGTGGCATAGACACCGAGAACTGAAAAGCCCTGGCCCTTGAGCGCTGTAACTGGAGGTCAGCTGTTTCCAGCAGTGCTGTAGAATTTGAAGAGGCATGAATGGAAGGCGAAAGAGAAACGTGCCAAGAGGAAGGCGCATCAAGCCAACCTAGACCAGGACCACCTTCCATTTGGAAACCAATGCCCTCACTGCAGGAGAACATACAGGTTAGGAATAGGGCTCCACAGTCACCTACGTACCCACTGTTGAATCCCCTCCCAGCAAATAAAGCTCTTACAATTCTTGAGGGGAAAAAACCCTTATTATTATTCTGCTGAATCTGGATGTTCTTTCCACCCTCCATATTCCCACCATGTCGATAGTCAAAACTGAGAAAAACCACAGGACCAGTAGGATTGGATCAGAATCCCTTTCCTTTTGTGCCAAGCCAGCAAAAGCCAAGTCTGTTTTGGAAGGAACTGAGGTTTGATTCCAGCATTGAAGAATTCTGTATTTTGGACTTCTTCCCCAGGATGGCTCACTATATCAGTAACGGGTCATTTTGCCAGCAAAACAGATACATGGTGTGATCCTACAATATACTGTTGAGACATAGCTCTAAAACAAAAACAGGTAGAGACATGTGAATAGGCAGGTCATTCTACACATGTTGATATTCAGAAATAAAAAATGAGATGATTTTGAGAAGTGACATGCTATGTTGTTGAAATCCAATTGTCTATAGTTGCATATTTTTATTTAAGTGGCTTTAGATAAACTCCCCCACCCCCTCTTAGAAATATGTCAGACAAATAAATAAACAATCAGACCATAGTCATACCGATACTTGTCCAAAGGTGACAGAGTTGCTTTATGCCTGAGGTTTCAACTGGTAAGTAATTGTTGCAGGTACTTTCAGTCTAATTACATAAGTAGCTTTGGAAAAGTCTGTAGTGAGCTACTCTCCAGTGAATTACCCTGATTACAAGCACAGGTGGGACGTTTGGTGTTGTCCTGAAGTGACCCTTCATTAGCTCATTTATTCTTGGCTTTGTTACACTTTAAAAACAATTTCCTCCCACGCAATTCAGTCGCATCTTACTCACTTCTGTTTACTTGACCTTGCCATTCAGCATTGATAGCAGTTGCTATCAGCTACTGGCAGCAGGTATGTTTAGAATTAGACTTTTAGATTGAGCCTGACCTCATTGACCTGCAAAGGGCTTTACCTTGTAGTGGCCGCCGGGGTTGGATTTGATTTGAAGGAGATAGGGAGAGTCACTCTTTATCTTGAAAGCGGAACAGTGAAAGTTAAGGCCCTTTCATACAACCCTATATCCCAGAATATCAAGGCAGAAAATCCCACAATATCTGCTTTGAACTGGGTTTTCTGAGTCCACACTCAGATGATGTGGGATTGTCTGCCTTGATATTCTGGGAAATAGGGTTGGGTGGAAGAGCCCTTAGTTAGCCTTAATGTAGACCCGATACTTCTGAATCATCTATTGAAAAGATACTGTTGGAAACTCCGTTTAAGCAAAATGTGGCAGAGGCTCCTTCTTTGGAGGCTTTTAAACAGATGCTGGATGGCCATCTGTCGGAGATGCTTTGAATGCGATTTTCCTGCATCTTGGTGGGGGGTTGGACTTAATGGCCCACGAGGTCTTTTCCAACTAAATGATTCTATGAAAATCCATCAAAAGTGGACAGAAAATCAATTTCCTGCTGACGGTTATTATTATATTTATGTTATTTATACCTTGCTTTTTCTCTCCACAAAGGAGACTCAATGTGTCTGTTCCTCTGCCAGCCCATTTGTAGCTTGATGATGCTAATATAAGCAGTTTTAGATTGTTGTTGATGATGACTAGTAGAATTATCAGTTGTGTACCTGTATTTGGTTGTGGCCAAATTCTACTCTCAGTAACTTCAGTGGGGTTTGTTTCCTAGACGGTTACAGCCTTTGGTTATATGGTGATAATACAGTCTGGACCTTAAGCTTACACTTTTTGCCTTTGATGGGCCAAATTTGGGACGAGAGCCAGTCTCCCCAAAAGCCTCCTCTGTATCTGCGATGATCCTTTTCTGGGGAACAGATGCCTATCTGTTTGGGTTTCTTTTATCTAAGGAGAAGCTGCTGGGCGAAGAGAGGAGTCTTTTTAGCAGACCAACCAAATGGCCATGGAGTGAGATGTGTCTGTGAATAAAATCAAAGGGCTCACTGTGGGGGTAGCATAGGCCAGGCAGCAGGTGTGAGAAGATACCGGCTGAAATAAGTCATAGGCTCTGTTTTTGGTAGGATCTGGGATGAAAATTTAGGGCATTCATTGTGGAAAGTTTCTGGTGCTTTGGGGCAGGGGGCTGGTTGGGCTTATGAAGAATTGGTGCTGTGGGACCTGTGCATAGGGCAGAGCTTGAAAACATTACTTCTGAAAACCACAGTTTCCAGAATCATGGGCACTTAACACATGTCATATGGATCCTGGCAGTTGTGGTCTAAAAAAAAGAAACTTTTCTAACTTTTCCTGGAGAGAGGCCATGTTGACATCTATCTTTATTTTGAAGGGGGGAAAAAATCAGAAAATGCATGTTAATCCAACTGCTAATTTTACAAGTAATGGAAGTTATCTGTGATTTTCTTATTATTCCCCACACCTTAGAATTTTAAGGATGTGTTATATCCTTTGCCTTATCAATTTTGCTAGATATTTGCTTGACCTTCTCATCTGTTTTTCTCCATTGCTTTTCAGCACTTTACCGGACTCTCCCCCGGACTCTGGATCAGAAGCATACTCCCCCCAGCAGGTGAATGGTAAGTGCTAAGATTAGAGCTTGAACACACCAGCCTTACCCCCCTCTTTAGTTGGCGTTAGTGGTTGGCTCTGAAATCTTTATCGGACAGGGGAAAAACAGACTGCTGCAATACGTGAAGAGATTATCAGTTAGTAAATATTCCTAGACTTTCGGCTATTGTTTTTCTGCTTCCTTTCGCAAAGAGGGTGGGCGGGTGGGAAGGAACAGGAACATAGGAGGTGTATGAAGAGAGGGAGGGAGGGAGAAGTGCAATTTTACCTTATGAGAGAAGAAAATGGGAAAAGGGTGCCTAGCAAGGACATGAAATGGAGCATTTGAGCTTCGTTTTGTGGGTGACTTTGTTGTCGGACACCTTGAAAATTAGATAACCACAAGTCTATGTCAGAAATGAAGACCAACGCAAGGAGATTGACATGAACTTGCTATTAGGTGGTAAGTACACTAAGAGCTTCCTGCCATCTTTTAGTGGGATCTATCTGATGCTATGGGCTTTTCCCTGTTTCCCTGTGACAGGAAGACCTAGATCCATTACAGAGGGTCTTCCCTACCTCAGCCCCTTGTTGGTTTAGGGCAGTTTTATGGAGGGAAGTGGGAGGGAAATGTGTGAATATATTCAGGTCCCATTAGCTGTGTTTGCCATTCAAAAATGAGATTTTTGTCAGGTGTTTAGCAGTTTAATATGCAAGCGAACTAGTAACAGAGGTGAGAGAACTGGGTGGTGTTCATTGGAACATTCAGAAGTTTCCCTACTGATTCCTTCCTGAAAAACCTCAGTTCTGTTCTTAGTGGAATGAGCTACTTCTCCTTTCTCTGTGGAATAGGTCAAGAGTTCTGTTTATCTCGCTGCAAAAATCCCAGGAATTCCTCCTGGCCCTTCTTTAAATATAGCAAAGAGGCCAGATCACTTTGCCACAGCGTGAGCTGCTTTCTCTCACCACCAAAGCAGCTGCACTATCCCAGGAGAAGAAGAGGAACCTGAATGGCTTGGTCCTGTTTTCGTCATCCTGGGGAGGGGAAGAAGTGGACTCTCAGGCTTTGTGTAGGGCACAGGGGCTGAGTAAGTCTGGCATGGGCAGATACCCAGAGAGCTTTTTGTGCCCTCACTTCA
Source organism: Anolis sagrei (assembly GCF_037176765.1). Classification (NCBI taxonomy): domain Eukaryota; kingdom Metazoa; phylum Chordata; class Lepidosauria; order Squamata; family Anolidae; genus Anolis; species Anolis sagrei. The sequence continues at coordinate 236,977,642 of NC_090021.1, forward strand.
GTGGTCTCCTGATTTTCTGAGTCTCTGCACTTATTGTAGAGGGATTTCCTCAAAAGCCTTGGATCCATTAGAAGTGCAAGAAGAGATCATTACAGTAGAGTCTTGCTTATCCAACCTTCACTCATACAATGTTCTGTATTATCCAACGCAGTCTGCCCCCCACCCCCACCCAGATCTACAGCTCTTTCAATACATTGTGATGTTTTGGTGCTAAATTCGTAAATACAGTAATTACTACATAACGTTACCGTGTATTGAACAATTTTTTTCTGTCAATTTGTTGTAAAACATGATGTGTTGGTGCTTAATTTATAAAATCAAAATGTAATTTAACGTTTAATAGGCTTTTCCTTAATCCCTCCTTATTATCCAACATTTTTACTTATCCAACGTTCTGCTGGCCCGTTTTTGTTGGATAAGCGAGACTCTACTGTACTTCCAAGAACATATATACTGTCATTTGCCTGAACATATCTTCATGCTACTCACTTTTCAAACTCTGAAATGCCCCCTTTTCTGTTGTGATATCTGCATTTCCAGCCAAGCACGGGAAACTTGATCAAAATGGATGATACGTTTTCTTTTATATTCACACATATACAATACTCACTCCCCTCACATTATTTTGAAATATCTTTGTAGCAGAAAAACTATGAAGTAAAATTATATATAGTGTGCAATCATCATTGTAATTTCTACTCTTATTTCCTTTTCTCAGTTTTTTTTTTATTAGAATGAGTCCTTATGTCTTCTTGGCACTATAATGGCTAAGAGATGGTTTCCTCTGTTTTATTTGCCTGTTCCTCATAAACCTGCAAAACTAATGAGATTCCACAGTTATGGACATTACAGCTGCGTATGTGACAAGCAAAGAAGTTATAATGTAAATTTGATTTGTAATTATGTTCTCTAATAAATTTCTCTTTTAATACATCAAGTGTACTTTAATATACCAAATAGAATCATTTCCTTCCAAATCTAGTTATCCATAATTCATTTTATATTCCTAAAGTAACATTCCTAAAGGGTGCTTATAAGTTTAAAAAATGTTTTGGACTATAAGACCAGAAATTACAATGTTGATATTTTGGAAAAAGCATTTTCCTCATGACTTCAAAATGTCCATACATTTTATATCTGTTTTGAAAGACAGATAAAGAGATTTTGAAGAAAGTGTTTGAGTCAGTTATTCTGTACCAATTCTTTATGTAGCCACTGGCAAATAGTTGAACAGTTTTATGTTTCTATCTACCCCAAGACCCTTTATATTTTTGGGACTTTTGTTAAAAGCTAAAAAGATAGCCCCTAAATCAGAAAGTACCTGATTAAAGATGCCTTTCAGGGCATAATAGATAAAATTGAGAAAATGGATGAGGTAGTATAGGGTTTATTTAGCCACAGTGCTAGTCTCCTCTGAGCTAGTCTCTGTGCAAAGTGCTTGAATTATAATTACCAGCTCCCCTTTCCTAATCCTAAACATGGTTTGTAAGGACTTCCTATCAGCTGGCCAACTCAACAACATAGGAAACGGTGTTGCCTGTTGGTAGTTGTCTTTGGGTGCATCTACACCGCAGAATTAATGCAGTTAGACACAACTAAACACCCTATAAAACTACAGTTCCCATGAGTCCATAACACTGAGCCATGGCCATTAAAGTGGTGTCATATTGCATTAATTCTACAATGTGGATGCAGCCTCTGTCCATGTATCTAGAGGGCACCTGTAACTATAACCCATACAGGGCTCAAGATCAATTTGATCCTGGTTTTGGTTGTAACCCCTAATGCTACAAGCTGGGGGTCAATGAAAATGCTACTCCTACAGTCTAAATGAGTAGATCCTTCTGTAGACGGTATGAACTTCTAAATCAGATTTCAAAGTTAAGTAAACATTAGTTTTGTTGTACTAAGGAGGGCTGTGAACTTGAGTCAAGGGCTTTTTCTGAATGGCCTACAGCCTATTCCAAGATACATGAAATGTGCATATAGTCTGGTCTTAGTTGTCCTGTGTCATCTCTTCTGCATGAAAGAAATAAAACCCTCCAAAAATAATATGCAAGGTAGTTTTGCCTTTAGATTCTAAATGTTACCACTTGTTACTATTTAATTCTCAAAATCATAATATTATCAAGTTGCTGAAACATCTTCCCAACAACAAAATCTGGAAATAACATACAGTATAGCATCTCAGACATGCCTTTTATATACTTCACATACATGAAAGCTTTACAGATTAGCTGTAACTGCCTGCTGTCCTTATTTACACATTTCTGGTATGTGGGTCTTTACTTTATATTCTTCGTTGTTTGATTATTTAGATCTACATCTTAGACTTCACTCAACAAATCTGAAACTTGGGAATGTACAGACATAAATACAGGAAATACGTGGTTAGTCTCTTATAAGGCAAGGTATCTTTTCTCCACCTGCATATATCAAATCCAATTTTTTTTTTCAAAAAATCTCAGTGCAAGTAACTCTGAACCAAGAAGCAGGTCAATTAATTTTTGTATTAGTGTGTGCCAGTAATTCTACTTCATTGCCACAACATTAAAAGCTGGTTATTGTTTTTTTTTTAAAAAATTCTCACAGGACAATGAGGTGAAATACAGCCTACCACATACCCCCGATAATATATAGGGGTGTTCTCTCTCTCTCTCTCTCTCTGTGTGTGTGTGTGTGCTTAAAATATAAGGAAGGTGGCTGAAATATCCTAGATATGGCCATTCCCTTGAAGAACCATGTCTATGGCCTTGTGAAAACTTGACTGAGAACAGAAATAAGATTCCTGCTTAAGATAATAGGAATGTTAAAGAAGATGGCTTTTATGTTGAAATGTCTGGCTATGCATGTGGCTCACATTAACCTACTATCATTTTTGTCTTTAGATCCTCACCTCCTTCGAACTATGACTCCTGAGAACATGTGTCACATGACTCCACCTTCACGGCTGGAGCACCCGCCACCTCCACCACCACCTCCTCCACTCCCTCCACCATCCCATCTCCAGGGACCACCACCTCCACCGCCACCACCTCACCCACACCAGCAACAACACAACCATCACTATCCCAGCATGCAGCGGGACATGTACATGAAGGCAGAACCTCTTCTGCCACAGTTCACCATTGGACAGGGCATCTCACCTGGGGATCTTCACCACGCACAACAGTCACAGATGCTTCACCAGCTACTGCAGCAACATGGAGCAGAGTAAGTGCTGGGGCAGTGATAGGCAAGATTCAGAGAAGTGTTACTATTGCTTTGAAATTCATTGGACTTCTTGATTTTGCTGCTTTTGTGATGAAGGACTTTGTATATCTACTGTGTAGGCTCTAAGTTGCAGTTGTAGGAGGCTGAAGGATGATGGTGCTAAATAATTTAGTGGGGGCTTATCATGTGTTGTGGAAATGCAAATGATAGTCAAAAGGAGCAAAGCACAATGAGAAGAGGACATGGCTGAGTTGTAGTTCTCTATGCTGTCATGGATTCCTTTAATGAATCATGCAAATTGTAGAAATCTGTCAAAGGAAGTGGGAATTCTGTTCAGACACCCTTTCTGGGTTCCCTGGGAAATGGGAGTTAGTATAAAGCTAATCTGTAATGCTGGTATGTGCAAACATTTCATTGCTGTTTATTTTTTCCCTGTGTTCACTAAATCTAGAAGGAATCTTCCCAATATTATTACCCAAGAGGTCTTGTTTTTAGGTAGTTATTTGGGAATGTCAGATGTTTGACCCAGTTCTTCTTATGTTACTATCACATCTGATTCATGTTTGTCATCTTTCTTAGCACTTTTTGGAAATGCCAGAACTCTGTAGAGGTTCATAGTCTTGATGGATTTATAATACAAGATCAGCTAGAGGTCTCATCACTTTGTTTCTCTCCTCCTCGTCCCTATGTGCTACAGTTCACTCAGGGTTTCCAACCTTGGTTTAAAAGACTTAATTGTGGAAAGCAAAAGGTCAATTATTTTCTTGTTTGTTTTTATAGCTACATCTATAGTAACAGTAGCAACAGAGAAGTGCATTTTTACAACCAAGTGTATAGCCACATTTAACTGTGCATAACATTATGTCTGACAAAAAAAATGTAATGAATTCAACAAACCTCTGACTTCATTCTTCTCTTCTAGATTAAAAAGGAGTATTGTGCTTGGCAGTGGAGACTTAAGAGGATGTTTTACTTATTTTCTACCCAGTTACTCCACAATCCTAACATTTATTTAGAACTTCAAGAGCTGCGGGGATTTTCCTATTTCACATTGACCTGCAGAACATCCCCCCGCCCCACTCCCCAAATGGTGCATACTTTAAACTACATTGTGGCTCAGCAGCTGGCAGGTTTTCACACTGCTCAGCACCAAGCTGGCTTGATACCTGGTTGGATTCTGCATGGCCTGGTGATGCTGACCCACCATTCTTACCTTCCTGTGGCCAGAGCAGTGACACTAGAGAGGGGGAAGGGCAAAAGAGGAATCACTCTTTTCTCCCTTCCTCCTTTTCCGATCACCTCATCAGTCTGGCTAGCATCAATGGATGCGATAATTTTGTGTCTAGTAATCACTGCAATGTCAAGGATAACAGAAGAAGGTAAATGCCACCCCCTGCCTGAACCTGAGGAAAGTGGGGTGGCCATGTGAATACATGTGGCCATTTCTTAATAGGAAGTAGCCTAACTGTTTACACTGCCACAAAGTGCAGGTGACTTTTTTAAAAAAAACTTACAAGTCCCTCCCCAATTCATTTTCCTGTGCAGACATGTTCTTTGAGTGGCTAGTTGATCTTTTAACCTCTCTTTACTTTCATGGGTCCCACAAGCCTCTTTCCATCCTATTTCTGTCTTATTACCTGTTTTTCTATGGTTAGTCCCCACAGCCTTCCAGTGCACCCTGCCAAGAAGAGGAAACACTCAGAGTCACCCCCAAATACTCTCAATTCCCAGATGCTCAATGGGATGATAAAGCAGGAGCCAGGTACAGGGTCTGTGCCACTCAACCCTGACCGAGTCCAAACTCCTCCTTGGCACCAGCAGGGGCCACTTTCACCAGGTATGTGGTCCTTTCACCATAACTCCTTCTCAGTATTGTGAGTATTCAGATATTGCTTATATTCCAAAATGAAATATATGCCTCAAAATGGTTGTGGTAGTAGTAGTGGGGTTATAGAATGGCAGGATCATCATATGTAGTGGATGCCTTGGGAAAACATCCTGTTACAAGGAGACTAGGAACAGAGTTCCCAACATTTGGGATGAGCAGGGAATGAAGACTGTTTCTTATGTCTTGGGTGAAAAACAAGCAGACCAACCTCTAAACAAAAATAAAGACATTCATGTTGAGCAAAGCATGGAAGGATCTATTAAGACTAATAGGAAGACTGCATTGGGTTGTAGGCATATGTAAAGATATCATCTTCTTATTACTACAGGTATGATCCAAGACAATGACAGCTTGAATGGCTCCTACTTGGATCCCAACTACCAGTCTATAAAATGGCAGCCACATCAACAGAACAAGTGGGCAACTCTGTATGATGTCAACTACAAGGAGCTGTGAGTGGAGATAATATCATAATAGCTCAGAATAACACAATGCACGTTTTACCCCAAAAGCAATCGGAAGGTGGTTTATATGCCCATCTCTGTACTTTTGCCAAACTGCACCTTTTAAAATTGCTCCACTGTACAAACAGAATTTACTACTGCTACTACTATTAGTGGTAAAAATAGCAATCATACATTGTTTATTGCATCTGGATTTGAAACTAATGATTTCTGCTAATGCTTTAAGTTAAAGTACTAATTGAGTTAAGTTAAAAGCAAGTTGACAAAGGGAATTGCCAGTGTCACATTGACACTATGGAGGAATTTCTTGATCCAATAGAAAAAAAATCTATACTTACTAATTTTATATCTCAAAATTAAAACTTCCTCATGCATGAGTACCCTTGTTCCTGTATTGGTGGGCCCATGACCCTTTTGATGGGTGAACAAAGAAATTCATTACTCTTCCTTGCAATAAATGCTCTTATGTAAAAGGAGGTGACAAGTGAAGTTCTCTCACTAGCACCTGGTGAACAGCTCTCAATATTTGATCTTTCAAAAGTTTGGGATTTCGGCTTCCATGTTCCCTGTCCACTGGAAATTAGGCTGAAATTTCTAGGAGTTGAAGCCCAAAACATCTGGAAGACTACACTTGAGAACCATGGTATTAAGGGGTTTGTGACATCCTTTTCCCCAGCTGGGCAAAGCAGTGATAGTGAGGAGGAATTCTTTACAGGCCAAGAAAAGTACTTCCATGGTAGAAGATGCTCAAGAAGATGTGAGTGAAGTTCCCTCACGTAGTTAAAAGAGGAAATCCCTTGTACTGTTTATCCATAACACAAATAAATAACTTTTCCATTAACCTTCAGAAAGATCCCAATTGAGAAATTAGCAGATATTTAGACTGAGGACAAGTGAATCTGCTGTCCTCTAGATATGGTTGAATTACATCTTTGATTGTAATTCATCCAGGCTGGTGGGAACTTGAATCCAACAGCATTTGGAAGGCCACAAAGGGTTCCAGTGGCAAATGTCAGGAGGGAAAATGAATGCTAAGGCTTGTAACGAGTGGCAGGGATAGGGATAATGAAAGACATAGATTGCTAGACTTTGCAGCATGGTGAAAGGTAAACGAAGAGGAAAGGAGGGAGGAGTTTCGGCATATTATTCGTTCCAGTATTTGTCAGCCACACAGCAGGGACTTCTCTTGGACAAAAAGTGGTGGGATAATATTTTGGAAGCTAAATGTTTATTTCAGCTTATACAGAAGGAACCTGGAGAGCTGGGTTGGTGGGAAAGTATTAAGAAGTTGGGGACATGGTTTACTGGGAAAGATGAGGAGGTCAGATGAGGTTCCTGGTTTGGAGAAAGCTGCACTGAGACAGGAGAGGGCTGCAGGACCGCATAAGATGAGAGGCAGAGGCTGAGAGGGGCAAGTGAACACTATTTACAGGCTGAGAGAGAAATCTGCAAGGAAAAAGTGCTGCAAATCCTCCCCACATTCCAGAAAGGTGATAGAGAGCTGGCAAGCATCCGGACAGATTCCAGGAATGGCCTCGTCTTGAGAACACTCTCCGCCCCTTCACTTCTATGAAGCTTGTATCTTCATTCAGGCTCCATTTGGGGAGACACGGAAAGGCCCTTGTTGTCTGTCATACAAAATAAAATGAGATTATTATCTGGCTTCATGGGAGTGATGTGGAGAGAAAGGGCTAGTGATCTACACTGAAGCCAGCTGTGGTATCAGAGGGAGTCTGCTCTTGCATGGGCTACGATGCCTACGCAGAGCTCTCTGTCCAGGACTTCCTTCTCAAGGCCTTGCAGAGCATGATTCATCCGAGTTCCTTCACAGCATATAATTGGAGTATTTTACTTAATACACTAACCAGAGGCTGTATCTATAAGAGGGACCCTAGTAATTGATTCCTCCATATTATTTCTTGAAATAAAAATACTATCACACAAATAATTGCTATTTATGACCCAGATAATGTAACTGAAAATAAATGGAATTGATTTTAATGGAAATTTTAAATGATAATAATCACACAGGTATAGTACATTTTTCTTGCCAGTCCTTCCTTTTTTCTGTACAACTTTTAGGTTGACTTCCAATTTCTAGACTAGGTGTCTTAGAATAGGAAGGAAACAGTAGGAAGAACTTCCTGATGGTAAGAGCTGTTCAGCAGTGGAATATGATGCCTCAGAGTGAGGTGGAGTCTCTTTCTCTGGAGATTTTTAAAGAAATGCTGAATATATTGTCGAAGGCTTTCATGGCCAGAATCACTGGGTTGTTGTAGGTTTTTTCGAGCTAAATGGCCATGTTCTAGAGGCATTCTCTCCTGACATTTTGCCTGCATCATTGCAAGCAACCTCAGAGTTAGTGAGGTCTGTTGGAACTAGGAAAAATGAGTTTATATATCTGTGGAATGACCAGAGTTCTTTGCCCCACCCTGGTCATTCCACAGATATATAAACCCAATTTTCCTAGTTCCAACAGACCTCACTAGCTCTGAGGATGCTCGCCATAGGTGCAGGTGAAATGTCAGGAGGGAATGCCTCTAGAACATGGCCATATAGCCTGAAAAAACCTACAACAACCCAAATGCTGAATTGTTGTCTGTTGGGAGTGCTACAATTGTACATCCCTTCATGGCAGGACGTTGGACTGGATGGCCTTTAGGGCCTCTTTCAACTCTGATCCTATGTGTCCTCATAGAACAAAAAGAAAAAAGAGAGCATAAGCTCTTTTATCCCTTGCTCTTTTCTTATTGAAGAAATGCTTTGCTGCTGCTTAAAACTGGTTTAGTAGCCTAGTGCCTGTCTGCATCTGTATACAACTTGGGTTTGATGAGTTCTTTCTTTATTTTTCTCTATATTTCTAAGGTATTATACTTTCAAATTTTATTATGTATTTGATATATAATATTTATTATGTGTTTGGTCTAGCATAATAAGCAATAATATTTGATTCTAAGCATTCCATTGCTTCTCTTTCTTTTCTACCCCCCCCCCCCCCCCGCCTTAATATGCCTGTTCTCTAGAAGCATTGTAGTAGAATGTTAACATCTTGATGTTGACCAGTCATAGAGATCCTAGCTCATTGCCTTGCCCTATCACAACTTGGAAATAATAAAAGAAAGGTAGAACCAAGGGGAATCATATATTCTAAGAAAGACATGGTCTCCAACTTTTTGACTGAATATTAAGAGCATATTAGCTCACAATCCCGACAGGGAACTCTGACGTGGGCTGGTCCATGAGGTCACGAAGAGTCGGAGACGACTGAACGAATGAACAACAAAGCTCACAATCTCTGAGGATGCCTGCCATAGATGTGGGAGAAACGTTGGGAGAGAATACTTCTGGAACATGGCCATACAGCCCGGAAAACTCACAGCAACCCATTAACAGCATATTTATGTTTTGTTCGGCACCTGTCAAAATTTGCTAAGTGTGGAGTTGTTGTCTGTAGTTAGATCTAAGGCAGGTTTTGGACTGAAATGAGAAGAGGAAAAAGTAGAAGAGCAGTATTAGTAATGTTGCCACTGTCTTCTGTAATTCCCTGCTGCTGAGGGGCAATGAATGATATGAGGAAAATGTGATCTAATATAGTTTGTATGATGACATCATGTCCTGTATTATGCCTAGTTAGGCAGCAAGAGAAGGAGAGGACAGAACAGGGGCAGTGATGTCCCTGTTCTTGGCAGGGGGTTGGACTGGATGGCCCACGAGGTCTCTTCCAACTCTGTGATTCTATGCCCCTGTTCTGTCTAAGTCAACTATGTCTTTGTTCAAGTACAAGCAACTTACAGTATTTATTTAAAACATTTCTATTTCGCCCTTCTCACCCCGAAGGGGACTCAGGGCAGAGCGCAGCATATACACGGCAAACATTCAATGCTGGGACACAAATTCACATACAATACATAAACATTAAAAAACATTTATCAAAATATTAAAATACACTATTTAAAACCGTCCTAGTCATCCACGTCAAATCTAATTAGCCTGGTCATCTTTCCTATTGCCACTTTATTGCCCTGTCCCAAAAGTAGAGTCTCGCTTATTCAACGTTTGCTCATCCAATGTTCTGTATTATCCAACACAGGGGTCCTCGAACTTTTTAAACAGAGGGCCAGGTCACAGTCTGTCAAACTGTTGGAGGGCCGGATTATAATTTGAAAAAAAATGAATTAATTCCTATGCACACTGCACATATCTTATTTGTATTGCAAAAAACACTTAAAATAATACAATAATTAAAATGAAGAACAATTTTAACAAATATAAACTTATAAGTGTTTCAATGGAAAGTGTGGGCCTGCTTTTGGCTGATGAGAAAGGATTGTTGTTGTTGTTGTTGTGTGCTTTCAAGTCAATCCAGACTTAGGTTGACCCTGAGCGAGGGCCAGGTAAATGACCTTGGACGGCCGCATCCGGCCCCCGGGCCTTAGTTTGAGGACCCCTGATCCAACATATCTGTCTCCTGCCCGGATCCACAACTGTTTCAATACATTGCGATGTTTTCGTGCTAAATTAATACATATGGTGTTTAATAGGCTTTTCCTTAATACCTCTTTATTATCCAACATTTTCACTTATCCGACATTCTGTCGGCCCGTTTATGTTGGATAAGCGAGACTCTACATTACCTATTTTTATGTATATGTATTCTATGTACAAATAGTATTCTATGTGCAAATAGATATCTGGTATGGATACTGTTACTGGAATGAAGTGCTGTGGATATTTTGGAAGTTCTTATGATTTTACAGTGAGTGACTTTAAAAATTCCTAATTAGTTTTGAAAGCAGCTGTTTCCGAGGATGGATTTGTGAGCATGTTTCAGACATAAATGAAATGTATTTGATTATATCCACTGGTCACAGTGAAGTGAAATTGTATTAATCAGCACTTTCATACTGGTTACTCATTTGACCATTAAAAAAGTGTTTCTCCCTAAAATGTTTTACACTTGCAATCCACAATTTACTGTATCCTCCAGATGATAGCTGAAATGATAGCAGGCTCAGTTTTAAAAATGCAATCCTTCACTACAATTTCTTTGTCCCACACTAGAATAATATTTCCCAGAATTCATATTGGAAACCATTTTAAGGTCAATTATCAATTTTTGAGGGACAACAATTTCCAAGACAACCCCCCCCCCCCTTTACACATTGGTGTACCACTGTAATGGTATTATATAGATTGTTAATCTCACACACTCTTATGGAAGGGTTGGGTACAAACTGAATTGTTTTTACAAGGAGGTAGAATTTGCCTTGGAACGGAATTTCATCCAGAATCTAAACTTTTTAAAATGATACAATATATTTATAAACGTAGACATTTCCTGTGTCCCTTAAAGGAACTTGGGCATATAATGCTATCTTTGAGGGATGAGAACATGGTTCATTGAATTGTTGAGGATCACTGATTTGTTGGCTTTGTCTCCTGTCCAATTTGCTACTGTTATACTCCCTTGCTTTTTCGATTTTCCAGTGGTGCTGATCTCATTTCTTCCCTGCCTACTTTTCATAGTCCCTTCAGTATTCCACCAATTCATTCCTTTTGTCTTTTATATCACCCAATTGATTCTGAGGGCATTTTCACTGTAATCGAAATGTGGGCAAAGGGCGGGCTGCGTATGGCCCCAAAGTGTGGTCCTTGAAGTTCTCAGTGCTCCTGAAAATTAGAATGATTTTTTTTCTTCTGAATTCCTCAAAGTGGTGCAAAACACAATAGAAAGGGTCTTAACCCTTTCCCTACTTGCTAATTTCCATCTTTAAACAGAAGTTGCATAGTTTGACTAGAGCTGTATTTGAAAGGACAATTACCCATCTTGAATTCCTCATTCAGGGATGGGTAAAGAGGAAAATGATAGGGAAGAGGCATACCTTATCCCTTTCTCCATTTCTTGTATGTTCAGAATGATTTGTCTTTCATTTGTTAAAAAAAGAGCTTTCCCTCTTCTGCTCATACACGTATTCCATTTGTAATCGATGGTTTGTTGTCAAAAGCTTTCATGACTGGAATCACTGGGTTGCTGTAAGTTTTTCAGGCTGTATGGCCATATTCCAGAAGCTTTCTCCTGGTGTTTCTCCTGCATCTATGGCAGGCAACCTCTGAGGTTGCCTGCCATAGATTCATGCAAAATGTCAGGATATAATGCTTCTGGAACATGGCCATACAGCCTGAAAAACTTACAGCAACCCAATCAATGGTTTGCTGTCCCTTGAATTCAAACCAACTATTTTAACTTTGTCTGCAGATGAAGACCTGTCAACAAATTTACCTATTGGCTGTTCCAAGCATAATACCTACCTCTTTCATAATGGAACCTAGAGATCAATGTGGTACTAGGTTCAGTCCAATACTTTTTCAGATTGGAACATTCTTGGTGAAACATTTCAGTCTCCTGGTTTATTTTTCTAAAGTGGAATTTCGGTTTGCATTTGAAACAGTTGGTTGTGCAATATCCTCTTTCGCAGTCAGAAAAGCTCTGTTGAGAGCTATGATGAGCTGAGGGCCTGAATCATTTGTTTTCCTCTGGGTGAAGGCATTCCCATGTCTCTTAGCAGAGAGGGAGGGGGGTGCCCACTTCTGTTTCTAGGCACACATTTGGCAGCTATTATGCTGAGTGAACATTAAACAGAAGTTATTTGAGATGTTCCTTTTTCCTTTGACTTCCTTTGCTCTTTGCAGTTAGTTACTTTGTCTCATGTATTTTCTGATGTGTGGCTGTGGTACAGAATCCATAGCCACTTAGGTAAGCCTGAAAAAAGCTGATGTGAGGTGACTTAAGGCTGAAAAAGAAGGGTGTATTCTGCTTTCTGGGCGATAAGAGTAAAAAGAATGGGTTTTTCAGATAGTGTTCAACAGCAGAGCTCTGTAAGGAGGAAGGGACAAGAAAATGAATCACCAAAATGTGAAGAAATGGGATGAGAGGGGGAGAGAAATTCCTCTCATACTTTTTGGCGAAGGTAGCTTGCTCTGTGACCACCATCTGGTTTTTGTTCAGGGCACATCTCTGGCAGTTCAGGGTCCCCCAGTTGCTGTGAGGGAGAGTTAAGCAGCCTTTTTTACAGATCTCGCCAGGATCACTCAATCTGAGGGTGCTGACAGTGCATAGAATTTATCCAGTGGTTGCTGGCATATCTTAAGGAGGATCATCAACAGACGTGGGAACAGCCAATTGACTTTTCAAGACCAAAACAAGACATTAAAATAGAGCATTGCTCTATATTATGAAATTAATGACTATGGTAGATTTTCTTCATCTATCCCACTTTGATTTTGTGGTTGAACAGTCACCAAACCATCATCTTTCCTGTTCTCCACCATCCTTTGTTCTTTCTCAGTGGGCCTTATCACACTAGAGAAAAAATCCACTTAAAATCCAGTTTCTGCCTCCTGCAGAATTCTGGGGTTTGTAGTTTAGGAAGGAACCTTTAACAGCTCCACTAAACTACAAACCCCAGACTTCTGCAGGAGGTCTGGTGTCATGGAGTGAATTATCATGTCAAACCAGTCTGAAAAAGAATTTGCTTCATACAATCATAGAGTTGGAAGACACCTTGTGGGCCAGCCAGTCTCTGTTTAAAAGCCTCCAAAGAAGAAAACTCCACCACACTCTGGGGCAGAGAGTTCCACTGCTGAACAGCTATCACAATTTGAAGTTCTCCCAAATGTGAAGGATGGCAGTATAATATGCTGTTGAGAAATATACTATATATCAAAGTTCTAATCTGAAACCAAAATGTTATGCTTGAGCCCTGGTTGTAGCCATGGGATGAATTAAAAAGCCTCCAAAGAAGGAGCCTTGGCCATTAAAGATGTAGTGTGTGCTGGTATCTTTAATGGCCAAGGCTTTAAGAAAATATAAAGGAAAGAAGATTCCACCTGAACACGAAGAACTTCCTAACTGTGAGAGTTGTTCATCAGTGGAACTCTCTGCCCTGGAGTGTGGTGGAGGCTCCTTCTTTGGAGCACACATACCAGCACACACTACATTTCTGAATACCTAATTTTAAAGTGAAGATACAACAGAACCATCAAAACCCATTGCAAGAAAAGGCGTAGTGGACTGCAAAACATTAGTGGCAGTCACAAACATGAGTTATAGGTCGTTGAAAGCTTTTTATATTTGCCTATATTAAGAAGTGACCCAGGATGGAAGCAATCAACTTGCAAATTTGAAAAAAGAACAAAGTCTGCTGAAATGTAGATTTCATAAACAGATATGCAAGATATAATTCTACCAGCACCATGGGATTTGTCAGTATTTAACTTAGTTTTTACAACATTATTTTACTTGAACTATAGCTCTTTGGGTTGCTGTTTCTATGTGCGTGTCAGTCCGTGAGGCAATCTCTTTCAGAGAGACCTTCCCCACCTCGCAGTCCAGGCATCTCAGGAGCCAAGAGTTGGGGAAGGGGGAGAAACATTAGGGAAAGCCACATATTTCCATTGTTTCCATGACAACTAGTCCATTAAGGAGACAGAGATTAAACCTCCCCAGCTGCTACATAGGTCCCCCACCATTCTGAGCTGCAGCGGCTGCTTTGTATCCTGAGTACATAGACTTTGGATGTGCTAGTATCAGGAAAGTGATGAGGGAGAATTGGTTGTAAATTGTAAGAAGTGAATCTGCTCTCGAAACAAAATTATGGCAGTTGTGTGAATATAGCTTCATATGTGTGTCTGCAACAGTCCTGGATTTCATATGGAAATGGTTTATGTGATTAATTCCCTCCACCCACCCACCCTCCCCAATGTCCATCTGAAGTGAGAGGCTGTGCAGTCCCAGGGCTTACCAGAAGATAAACCTGATCACTTAATTGAATGGATGCCCTGTGTCAGTGCAATTAGTGGACAGCATACTAGGAAAACAACCCCAAATATTTCAAAATATTGTGGATGGTTTCACATCACGTCTGATTGTATGTTTGTTTTTGGTACTATCACTAAATGATAAATAGCCAATCTGTCACGGTTCTCATCTCACTTCATTCTCCACCATCTTTCCTTAATCCCAGGGTTGCCAGGTGAGTCGCCTTGAAGCTATAGGATCCTGTACCTTTAATGGTTGTGCAAAAGAGGGAATTTCAGCAGATAGAACTTTTCTGACAAGTGCTAACCTCAGAAATTCAATTTTGTACAGTTACAGAAGTTACAGGAGCCCTGTCCTGTTATCACTTGTCAATCCTACATCAATCCCAGGTGTAAAGTCTGAAATCCCCCTTTCCTATCACATCTATGCTAGTGGGGTGGACAGAGTATAGGGTGGGCCATGAAGATCCATATTTGCATCCTCATTCAGTCATGCAAGTCACTGGTTGCTTTTGGCTACATGGAGATAAATCAGCACCAAAGTACTGAGATATGGATGAGGTTGATGGATCTGGACATAGCTGCAAGTGGGAAGACAAGTGGAAATCTTCATTTAACTCTAGGTTCCATTATAACCGAACCAGGAAACATTGGCTCTCAATCAAGTCAAAGATATAGAGGCAGTTGAATTCTATACGGCATGAATAGTGACTTCCCTGGATTGTTTCCCCATGCACATGGAAAGAGAAGTTTGTTCACAACTTGGCTTATAGATTGGATCATCTAAATACAAGCCTTTTTTTGAAAACTATTCTTACCAAACTTGATTATTGTAAGGATAACTTTAGAGGGCATCACAATCCTCTGGGCTTTTTGAAAAATGTCAAAACACAAACAAATTTACAATATATTCAAAAAATTACATGATTGCTCCCTGCATTTATGCAGGTGATTCCTTTTCCTTATCCCCCCCCCCTCTCTTTGCACTGGTGCTTGTCTTATCTCAGAAGAGGACAGCTTGGGATGGTGTTTACTTCCCAGAGTGATCACCAGTGATGCCTTATGTCCAGCTGATGAATTGTGTAAAACAAAATCAATTGTTAGCCTTCTAATGCAGTTTCCAAAAGAATGTTGAAGGCAGAAGTAGCTTGTGCAATTTGTGATTATGGGTGCAAGCATTCATATGTAAATGACATTGTTGACACATCCTGTACACATTTTCATGTGCTCCCAGTGTCCCTATTTGTCCTTTTGCCCAGTGAATGTTGTCTTGTCTTGTTTTCCTTTGGTGATAGACCAATGCCCACATACCGGGTAGATGCAGATAAAGGCTTCAACTTCTCTGTGGGTGATGATGCTTTTGTGTGCCAAAAGAAGAATCATTTCCAGGTCACTGTCTACATTGGCATGATTGGAGACCCTAAGTATGTCAAGACTCCCGAAGGCCTGAAGCCATTGGAATGCTTCTACCTGAAACTTCATGGCGTGAAGGTAAGTTTGAATATTGGGAAATTTCAATAGTTTCAAAAGAGAAAGAGGAGCACAATCTGCTGGGAAGTGATATAAATACTGGTAATGGTGTCTGGCATAACTGTGAATATCTTGGTTAGGAACCATGTATGCAATTATATTGACTGTCTATAAAATGTATGCTTTTATGAACATCAGTGTGTCTGTAGTCCATTAGTCCACTTCTTTCTACTACATTAGCTATGGGTTAAACCTGGCAGTTCAGTGACATCAATATTTAGAAATTTCCCCTCATTTTTAAATGAAACAGCACCAAATGCCACCAGCAATTTTGAGACACACACCGTTTTTCTGCCAGTTGTTTGCCAGCCGTCACAATATATAATTCAAGGAAGTTTACAATCAAGTCCTTAACAATAAAACACACAATAGCAAAGTTAAAATAAATAAACAAGTAGCAAAGTGAAATATTAATAACTAACTTCATATTCAGCAACTGTCCAATGGGCACAGCTGTGTCTGAATTTCAGCAAAGGGTTTCTTTCTTTCTGAAAAAGAATAGTGTTGATTGTGTGGTTATTTTCTCATCTCCGTGTTTACTCACAATTATGAACATCATATAAGAAGAGCCATCTGGATCAAACTGGAGGGCTTATCTAAACTATGATGAAACTGATGCTGCATCTGAAATGATGGTCCTCATTTTTTCATTTTTGAAATTTTGGAGGACCATCATCCTCGGACTATGAGGGATTGCCTAAGTAAAGTAAGTAACCATCCGAAATCCACAAGGAGGACATGAATCCAATACCATCCTCCCACATTCATATTCCTTAGCAACTGCTATTAAACGTGTACTTTTTCTGATATGGAGGAACTACATAGCCATAATAATCAGTACTATTTATAGCCTGATCAGGCTTGAATGTGTGTAAGCCACCTTCAGACTAGGAGCCCCCACTGGTGCAGTGGGTTGGTTAAACCCTTGTGCCAGCAGGATTGATGACCGGCAGATCAGCAGTTTGAATCCGGGGAGAGCGGGTTGAGCTCCCTCTGTCAGATCCAGCTCCCCATGCGGGGACATGAGAGAAGCTTCTCACAAGGATGGTAAACATCAAAACATCCAAGTGTCCCCTGGGCACCATCCTTGCAGACAGCCAATTCTCCCACATCAGAAGCAACTTGCAGTTTCTCAAGTCGCTCCTGACACACACACACACACACTTAAAACCCTTCAAACTCATCTACATTTGCTACATCTTCTTGCAGTTTAATTATGTATTCTGTGACATTTATCTGTGAATCTAATCTAAATCTTCTACCATTTAATGTCACTGCATGATCCCCAGAAAAAAAGTCTCTCCTTCCAAAAATATTGTAACCCTTTTTCATGAAGTTTCCTGCAACTCTTTAATAATTTTGGCAGCCCTTTTCTGTACTGTTTCCAATCCTACAGTATTTCTTTGTTGAAATGCTGTGACCACAGCTGTACATGATAGTAAAATAAAATTCTGATCATGGTCTTTAAAGTAAATTTGTGTATGTTTTTTTTCCAGCTGGAGGCCTTGAATCAGTCTATCAACATAGAACAGTCACAGTCTGATCGCAGCAAACGGCCCTTTAATCCTGTCATGTAAGTACTGTGCAGGCATCAGGGAGAAGCAGGATTGTTCAGGCCATTGGGGTTAGAACAAAAGTCATCATATTATTAATGCTTCCCCCATTCTGCTTCATCTTCATAACTTGTCTTATGACAACCGCCTCCGGGCTGAGAAGGGCAGTATACAAATACGGTTAATTAATTAATTAATTAATTGATAAGGAACCTTTTAGTGTAACTCTTCTTACCTAACTTGGTTCTGTTTCCTTTTCCTTCTCATAAGTCAGAGCTTCATCTTGGGAGGTGCAGATGCACACTTAATTTTCCCTTTTTCCCTTTTCAGGGTCAATTTACCTTCAGAGCAGGTTACAAAGGTCACTGTGGGGCGACTTCACTTCAGTGAGACCACAGCAAACAACATGAGGAAGAAAGGCAAGCCTAATCCTGATCAGAGGTGAGCACTCACAGATGCTGCTCTTTCCCTCTCTTTTGTGACTCAGGTTGGCATGTGATGATTTGTGTTCTCATTCAGTGGGGATAATACTTGTTGATGTGTGCCTTCAAGTCGTTTTTGACTTATGGCAATGCTAAGGCAAACCTGTTATGGGGTTTCCTTGGCATGATTTATTCAGAGGGTTTACCTTTGCTATCCTCTAAGGCTGAAAAAGCATCACTTGCCCAAGAACACCCAGTAGGTTTTCAAAGAGGAATGAAATTTAAACCCTTGTCAAATCACTACACCATGCTGTCTCTATGCACCGGGATTATGGCAGAGCTGGCTGAGTGTCAGCTGCATTAAGATCACTGTGACCAAAAGGTTATGAGTTCGAAGCTAGCCCGGGTTGGAGTGGGCGTCCAACCAATTGTGTAGCCTATTGTTGACCTTTGCAACCTGAAAGCCAGTTGCATCTGTCAAGTAGGAAAATTAGGTACCACCTTGAAGGTACCATAATTTATGAGGCCATTAAAAAGACTCCAGCAAAGCACTCCAGCAAAAAAGCATGCGGGGAATGTGGAAGTACTTCATCAGTGTCGCAGATGGACGATGAAAGCGACAGCTCCCCTGGTGGCCAGAAAAGTTAAATAGCCTCTGTGTATGTCTGTATATGTTGTATATCAAAATTGGCATTGAATGTTTGCCATATATGTGTACACTGTAATCTGAGTCCCCTGCGGGGTGAGAAGGGCAGAATATAAATGCTGCAAATAAAATAAATAAATAAATATGCTTTTAGTTTATATTCTGCTTATCTGAAGCAAATGTAATTGTATGGGTCTCTGCTTCTTGGCCATAAAATCTAAAAAACAGACTGAACTATCAAGATTTTGTCTTAAGTTCAATAGCATTTGGATCTGCTTTTAAATAACATTACTAGGTTGCAATGTCACTCGTGTTGTATTTTGGAATGGTCATATGACTGGTCAAATAAATAAATTGATTGAGGCTGCAATCTGGGCTGAAAAATGCGGTATAGAAATAAAGCAAATAAATAAATAAATAATATGCTGTGTTTTAAATTTTGCATTCAAGAAGGCAGTGACTAGATCTTTGGCTCTGATGGGGGTTCATCAGAGTGTTTTTGTAGGAAATTGTGGGGTGTGCTGTATCTACAGCTCAGAAAATCACTAATGCTGCATGTTGAAACATACTTGGAGAATATATTGTTCTGCCTTATGGCCCCATACAGACTTTCTGTGAATGAGGAGAGTATATTTAAAGTACCAGATTTAATTGCATTTTGGAGTTTTGTGATCTAGTGATGGACATTTTTAGTTATATTTATCATTCGACAGAATTATAATAAAAAAGAACAGATTTCTTATTCATTAGTAATGTGTGTGTGTGTGTTTGAGAGCAGAATAGAAAGCTTGTTCTCATTTGCTCTTCAACCCATTGTCCTATTTTCAGGTACTTCATGCTGGTTGTGGCCTTGCAAGCTCATGCCCAGAACCAGAACTACACTCTGGCAGCTCACATCTCTGAGCGCATCATTGTTAGAGTAAGTCCCTCTTTTCTCTCTTTGTCTTATAGACCATGCTTTTCCTTACTTTTAAGTACCTACCTACAGCTCTAGACTTGGCTTGTCCTGGGTTCTGTTTCAAAACAGTCCCTGATTTTCCCATCAACTTTCACTGACTTTTTCACTGTTCCCATCCATAGCCCTTATACCCTACAACTGTCTTGCTTTCTGTGCTTTCACTCTTTCCTATCCAGAAAGATGTTTCTGCAAGCACCAAGCATATTTCATGGCTTACTAAATACTAATAGAGCATACATGGGTTTCTACAAAGGCTGAATCTTGATTAAAGTGCCCGGAGCCAAAATGAGGACCCAATCCATTGCCTAGGGGACATGATTTAGCTTGCAGTTGCGGCATGCAGCCCTTTTCCTCCATCTCAGGCTATAGGGAGATGTGTATGTCAAATGTTCATCAGCAAGGTGCTGATGTTAAACCAATCCACAGCATTGCACTTGTGCAGACACATTCTTTAAGGTCCTTGGGAAATGAATGCTGGGAACAAACGAAGGGAACCTAGAATAAATCTGTGATTCCACCAAGAAGACTGTGGTGTGTTCCTATTCTACCCTGCTTGTGTAAGGGCTGTTTTGCACACAGAGAGGCTTCAGTTCAGCTACTTGACTTCTTAGCAGACTTCGGGATAGATCAGACCCTTGGGCCCTGGAGACCCTAAACTTGGGGAAGGGCATGGGAAGAGGTCACTTTTAGCTCTTTCACAGCCAGAGATTCTAGCAGATAAAGAGGACACTAGGCTGTGACTTTATGGTTGGCTATCTCCGCCCTGCTGCCTTTTTAAGTGCTGTGTCCATTTCCTCCAGCAAAGGGCCGGTTCGGGGGTAAAACACAAACAGAGGGCGGACGGGGACCCCGGAGTCTGCAAACAAGTAAGTAGCATGTTGAACTACGCAGTCTCCGGGGTGGAGGTGAGGAGGGGGGATCTGTTGTAGAATAAGGGAACAGGGCAAAGGTTAGTTGTCCCTAGTTCTGTCAGTGAGGTTCACAAAATGTCTGCATTAGTGTAAATCAATGGTTTGGTTGCACATCTGGTGCAGGGCTGATTTGTATAACCCACAAGTGATGTTGATGGGAATGCCAACTATAGAATATCATCTGATATATATCTGCCTTGTCAACCACTATTTTACACACGAATTTTGGTTGGTGGACCTTGAAGTTCTACTGATAAATTGGATCCTACACAACTATTCACATCTGGGTTTTAAAAGGGCCCTGAAAGATGCAAAAAAAAAAAAAACTCAACAAAACCCACAACTCTGATTGTTTAAAACATATAATTGGAATTGTATCCATTTTATACTTTTGCAAACCAAATGCATTTGAAAAGAACTAGTTATTTTGCTAATTGAGGAGACAGGCATATAGTGTGTAGGATACTGATTCTGGTGTCCAGAAGTCTTTTAAAAAGCTCTCTGTGGCAAAGGTGGCTGACATGTTTTCATTCCCATGTGAGATCGAAATCTATGTAATACATGTTCTATACAAGTGCACAAAAGAAAAATATTTTGTTCCTTTGCTTTTGTGTAACTCTGCCCTAACCACAGAGGCTTAACCCTGTGACACCACATGATTGTGGCTCATTAAGAATTTGTTTTCTGTATATTTTCATGCAGAGATTATTATTAGATAGGAAGATATAATGGGTAGGTTACACAGTGCTATAGAACTAGGGTAGCAAAATCATAGTCCTGGGACCAGCTGCGCAGAATCTTTCTCTTTCCTGTTGCTCTGCTCTGCTTATCTCTACTATTTTCCATGTTCTGATTTCATCCAAGTGGCCATGTTATCTTGTTTATCTATTATCCCAAGACCTCAAAGAACAGCATATAGAGAAATATGGGCAAGTTAAACTGAACCCTAAGTTTAGCCAACAATGTGATGCAGCAGCAAAAAAAGCCAATGGGATTTTGGCCTACATCAATAGGAGTCTAGTGTCTAGATCTAGGGAAGTCATGCTACCCCTCTATTCTGCCTTGGTTAGACCACATCTGGAATACTGTGTCCAGTTCTGGGCACCACAATTGAAGAGAGATGTTGACAAGCTGGAATGTGTCCAGAGGAGGGCGACTAAAATGATCAATGGTCTGGAGAACAAGCCCTATGAGGGGCGGCTTAAAGAGCTGGCCATGTTTAGCCTGAATAAGAGAAGCCTGAGAGGAGACATGATAGCCATGTATAAATATGTGAGAGAAAGTCATAGAGAAAGGGAGCAAGCTTGTTTTCTGCTGCACTGGAGACTAGGATGGGAACAATGGCTTCAAACTACAAGAAAGGAGATTCCACCTGAACATGAGGAAAATTTCCTGACTGTGAGAGCTGTTTAGCAGTGGAACTCTCTGCCCCAGAGTGTAGTGGAGGCTCCTTCTTTGGAGGCTTTTAAACAGAGGCTGGATGGCCATCTGTTGAGGCTGCTTTGAATGCAGTTTTCCTGCTTCTTGGCAGGGGGTTGGACATAATTCTATGATTCTTGGAATTAATTTTACTATGAGGGTACAGGCCAAGTGAAGAAATGGAGAAGAGCATGATTATTTAAATAAGGGAAATACATGGGAGGGGGGCTTGTTGTGCCCAGGTCTTTGTGATATCTTAGCTTACTATTATCTTGGGAACTGCACCTAAGTCTTCCTTAACAGTCCTCTGCGGGTTTATTTTGTAAGGGGGTTTATTGAACTCACATCTGCACTGAAATGGGAAATACAACATAACACAAGGGAGGGAAGGGCTGGGAAAGCATGTCTATTTCACTGGAATTCTAGATGCAAGCTGATCCCTTGTCCTTAGTTGGAAAGCTGATTCAGACAGCTTTTCCCATATCATAAACAGCTTAGTGTCAGAACAAAAGTGTAGTTCAAATGCAGAGCTGGTTTTGACAGAGGTTGTATCATCAGCTCCTAACATGGGCAGAGAACAGTATGTTCTTATCCATGTGAGTAATCAAAAACAGGGATTCCCATAATACTATGTAATCCAACTCTGTAACTTGCTACATAAACATATAGCGAAGGTAACTAAATCCACCCGTAGCTGTCTAATATGCTGTTTACTTGCAAAGACATTCACTAGGCTAGTAAAGGTACTCGAGTCAGTTTTAACTACTCTGATATATTGGATCCACTGGCTTGATGTTACTCAGTGGACAATATTTTTTAAAATTATGCAGCTTAATCAACATCTATGTGAACCACCACCACCACCCATGCTCCTTCTGGAGTAGGAGGTAGCTCCACCTTGCATTTAATCTTATCTTTCCTTCTCAGATCTTAGTTTCTCTTTACAATGATTGTTTCCTATGGACTTCCTTCTCTTTCTTTTGCAGGCCTCTAATCCAGGTCAGTTTGAGAGTGACAGCGATGTTCTTTGGCAGCGTGCTCAGCTCCCTGACACTGTCTTTCACCACGGCCGAGTTGGCATCAACACTGACCGCCCTGATGAAGCCTTGGTTGTCCACGGCAATGTGAAAGTCATGGGATCTCTTATGCATCCATCGGACGTCCGAGTAAAGGATGACATCCAGGAGGTAAGAGCTCAGCACTGCAGGAGTTCCACTTTGGAAATTCAAACAACAGCACTCCAGTTTCATAGAATAATAGTTGGACTAGATGGGCCATCTAGTCCAACCCCCTGCCATACAGGAAGTTTATCTCTGTAAACTGAACTATTTCATGAAAATGGTGGATTTTCTTTGGATATAGTTACTACTTCTTACTAGCCAAACTGAGAATACCATGTTAGAAACAGACCAATCTCTCTGATAAACACAGTATAGTCCATGGAGTAGCAGATGTCCTGCTTACAGATTTCAGAAGCTCAAAATTCAGAGAAATCACAAGCAATATTAAAGAAGGCTATCTGATCTGAAATTGGGTTGCTGTGTGTCTGTATGACCATGTTCCAGAAGCATTCTCTCCTGATGTTTCTTCCACATCTGTGGCAGGCATCCTCAGAGATTGTGAGGTCTGTTGGAAACTAGACAAGTGGGGTTTATATATCTGTGGAATGTCCAGGGTGGGAGAAAGAACTCTTGTCTGTTGGAGGCAAGTGTGATTTGAAATTAACAATTCCTTCTGTAGTTCTTGAACCAAATTCCATATAAAGATTGAGAAAAAAGCAGGACCCCCCCCCCCCTTCCAAGACAAAGAAGCAAGACAGAAAGAAGTGAAAGACAATGTAGCTACATCAGCAAGGAATTTTCATGAATAATGTATAAATTGATGATTAAGGATAAATGAGTACATGGTAAGAAGAATATAGAACATGTGGCAGAAGGAAGGCCCACTCATGAATCAAACAGTACAGAATATAATGCAGGGGATTAAGAAAATTAAAATGGAGAAGTATAAAGAATTTGAAAGAAAGATTATACTAAAATGGTACAGGACCCTGGTCCAATTATCATACATGACAAAGGGATTAAGACCAATGTGTTGCCATTGTGGGGGGGGGGGGGGGAGAGAGAGAGAGAGAGAGAGAGAGAGATGGTATTCACACATATTGTGGGAATGCCCAAAGGTAATTCCCTTCTGAGAAAAGAAAAATATTGAGAAAATATTTAAAGTTCCATTACAGGTAAATTTAGATATGCTATTAATGAGAGTAATGGGTGACACCAGAATCAAAGCAAGAGAACAAGAATTTTTCAGAAGTATGATTCAGGCAGGATAAGCGGTCATTGCATGAGGGTGGAAAGACAAAAAAAATGGATAATGGAAAATTAAAATAACCATATGATCAATTTCAAATTATAACAAGCATAACGAAGGATGATATTCAAGAAAATAAACTAAATGACATGTGTAGAATGGGTTTAAAAAGGGGAAGTCAAAATAAGCATCTTATAGAAATTAGGAAAATTGTGTGCATGGTTAAAGATAATAGTATAGAATAAATATATGGTGAGGGGAGATGGGCAACACGGGTGGCTTTAATATTAAAAAGTAGTTAAATGTTAATTTATTTTTAAAGGGTGTATATAAGAAGACCTAATGTCAACAGCCTGTTGAATTAAAGTGGAATATGTACCATACAATATATGTGTAACTGTTAAGACTGTTACGTATAACACAATAAAAAACTTTTTTAAAAAACAAGACATTTCCATGAAGACAGCCATGAAATCCAGTTAAGAAGAGAAGGGCACAAAAAGCTGATGGATTAGACCAAATGTCTTTATGTTGAGATGCTACTTTATTTATTCAGTTGTTTAAATTATACCTCGCCATTTTCCAAGCATGGGTCTCTAGGCATGAATTAATACAGGATATGACTAGAAGGCTAATGCTGGAAGGTTAAACAACAGTTAAATAAATAAGCATGTTTTGACATCAGTAGTAACAAATCTTGCAAGAAAACTCAGTGGTAGGCCTGGGGTCACCATACATCAAAGACACTTTGAAGGCACACAACAATAAAGTTTTGAACACTGTAAAATAATCTAAAACTATTACAGTCACAGTAGAAGAACAGTGCACACATATCCCATGAAAAGGTATTACTCCTGTTATAGATATTCTGTTATAAATGCCTATTCAAATACAAGTGCTGTCTTATCTGCCAGCAGAAGGAGAACAGAGTGGGGAGAGTCGCCCAGGAGCAACCACCCAGCATGCCTTTGATGGTTGTGGGGAAAAGAAAGCCCTCCCCAAGGATCTTAAGACTCAGTAGGCTCATATTGGGAGACTTTCAGAAATGGATACTCCTATTGCCTCCATGTGTCTTGGATTTAGGGCATGAAAGCAGGGATGGGAAAAGTTGCTTTTTGGACCGCACCCTCAATCTCTCAAACAGTCTGGCCACTTGCTCTCATGCTCTCTTGAACTGGGAGATTCTGAAAGTTGTAGTCTAAATAGTAACTTCCCCAACTTTTCTTGCAAGCAGCAGTCTTCCACAGTTGCTTGCCCTGGCTTCTGGTGGCAAGATGGTTGGTTTTATTCAAAGCCTTTAATTTTTGGATCATGTTTCATGATGTGGTTCATAATGGGTCAGACTGTTTCCTCTTCTCCTGACATTTCCAAGATGTCTGCCTTTCTCAAAATGAAAATAAATTGGGACTAAGGCTGGAGCTTGGTAACGAGATTCCATATATTGTGCCCACAAAGAATAAAATGGGCATGCCTTTTGATTTTTAAGAGATGTCAGCCCACATAGAAAGAAAAGGTCAAAACCATCCTATTTCATAATTAGATACATTGCCATGAACCACTTAGTTTTTTGTTTTAAATACCGGGCTCTATTTTGGATAGCATCTCCTACCTGTAGGCTAAACTTTAGGACTTGTAAGCCATTTGGAGTCCAGTGTAAGAAGAAAGGCGGGATATATATTACATTACTAATAATACATATATTTAATAATAATAAACTTGGCAATCAGCAGTTATGTAAATTCCATAAGTTCTACTGTAGTCATGATCCACAATTAGATTTAAACACAAAGGCTTACTTATGCAGGATTTTTGGCTGGCAAAAGTAGGATTTGCCAAGTGAAAGCATTCCAAAATTTTCTGGGGGGCTTCAGGGCACACACAGAAGGTCATTCAGCTACTATCTCGATATAGCTGTAGTTTTAAAGAAGTAACTGTGCTGTTCCTTAAGACAAGACCAGCATATAAGTTAGACCATGTCTAGTCACTTGTTCTCGGTCGCAGATGGAATCACTCTTCTTTTTTATGGTTTCAGGTGGACACCACAGAGCAGCTGAAGAGGATATCCAAGATGCGATTGGTGCACTATAATTACAAGCCAGAGTTTGCTGCCACTGTGGGCCTGGAGAACACTTTTGAAACAGGTATGCTCGCCTTGTCCTTCCTTGTTAGTCTGCACTTTAACCCTGATTAGTTGAGTTCAGTATATGTGTGACCAAACAGACTTTATGTTCTCCTGTCCTTTTGTGCTACACCACTTAAACATTTTGCTTTTGCTCATGTGACAGAAAATCAAGTTAATCAGCCTTCATTCAGGGAGGATGTGCTATTATATATGAGATGTCTTTGCTGCAGGTATACTACTAGGTTTTGTCAGGTGTCTCTTTGTATAAGGATGTCCTTTATTTAAGGGTTGGAAAGCTCATCCATTATCTGATTGGCATGTGTTCCTTATTCTTATAGGTTTCCCTATTTGAAGGTTGGAAAGTTTTTCCCTTTGAACAAAATGCAATATTTTGGGGCATGGGCCCATTTAAAACTGAAATATGTGGATCATGTAATCATGTTTACAACATAGATTACAAGAGTTAAATTATGGCTTTCATTCATCTTGAGGCTTAGCATGAAACTTTCTGATAAAGAAACGATGTTTTGATGCACAAAATTCATTTTTCTGGAAAGCTTTCCCATTGTCTGTCCTTGAATTCAAAAAGTAAAAAATAATAAGTTTCACACTCCAAAGAGCTGCTGAAAGGAGCAGTATCTAAAATATGATGGTTGGTTTGCAAAACTTAGTTGTGGATCATCCTAGAGAGTACCTAGTTAAATATGTTGTGGACCTCAAAGAAAGCAGTGATATTTTGTGTGTAGTGTATGTTGTCATTTCTGTGCAGGTGAAGTAAAAAAGATCTATTTGATAGTACATGGAAACTATGTAGATATTAACTTCATGTGTAAAAAATAAGGGGGAATTCAAATGACCAAGAAAGATTGTGGATGGACAATTAGAAAATATATTATAATAATTACCATATATACAGTGGATGAATTGGAATAAGTAGAAGTCATAGAACTGACAGAGCTGTATTTTCATAATGATATATGAAGGATGTTGGGCAGTGGGGGGCATGTGTACATCTGGGAATAGATAGTGTAACAAGGCAATTATAACATGTTAATAAAGTTTAAAAAATTGAACAAAATTCTGTGCAGGTGTCATTGCTCAGGAGGTGAGAGAGATTCTTCCAGAAGCAGTGAAAGATTCTGGAGATATGGTTTTTAGCAGTGGGAAGACCATAGAGAATTTCCTAGTGGTGAATAAGGTGAGTGGAATATAAAGAAGAAGCAAGATACAAATGTACTGGAAGAAGGTTGGTCAGAATGGGTGTTTGGGGAAAAATATCAATTCCTTCTCAGTGTAAGTCATGAGTTGGAAATTGCTCAACAGTGAAATTCCCATCTGAGAAAGGCGTCATAGGCATTTCCTCATTGGGGGATGTGCCAAGGACAGATTGAAGTGGATGGAAACATATACCATTATTACCTATTTATAGATATATGCTTCTTCTTTAGTGTGGTGCAGGCACCTTCTTTGAAGGCTTTTAAACAGAGGCAGGATGGCCATCTGTCAGGAATGCTTTAAATGTGATTTTCCTGCTTCTTGGCAGGGAGTTGGACTGGATAGCCCACGAGGTCTCTTCCAACTCTTTGATTCTATGATATTATCCCCATCCACCCCACCCCCCACCCCCGGGGTGGGACAATATTCAAAACACTCTCTAATAGATGCTATGTGCATCTATTTAAAAATATCCCTTTACTATAGATTTCAAATTACAACTCCATTCTAAATGTGTGGTGAACCATAGTGCAACCAACATTTTTCGAGCATGCAAAGCATAGTTTTACTGTATTCACATATGTTCAGAGTTTAAATATACTCTCAAAAATGTTAAGGTATTTAAAAGTGCCAGGAACTGAAGTTATTGGATGACTTCTTATCTCTGTTTTACACTGGTTGTCTCCTGCACTGAACAAAGAGATCCACAGCTACTGTATCTAGTCAGTAGCCAGAGATAAGAATATGGTTTTTTCAAATCTGGAGTGAAAAGGATCAGGGCCTGCCAAGAAAGCATGTGAGGTAAAAAAAATATTACAAACATTTAGACTTTCACCACCTTTCTAAAGAATGTGCTTCTGTACCTTTCTGTTTTAAGGCCAGTTTCTGGTACGTTTGTGCCATTATATATCCCTTCAGCTTGGTTTTGCTATTATTGTTTTTGCTTGTTGAAGAAATCTCTGCAAGAGCTCCTACATGGAAAGATCAAGTTTTCTTTTTGATGAAACTAGAAATCTCTCTGACATGAAAGTCCATACAAGATCATGTTTTTCACAATAAAATTAAAGAATCAATAAGGGCACCGAGAATGAGTTTGAGCACATCAAATATGTGAGGACAAACTTCTGTTTTTTCTAATGACAGGAGCGTATTTTTATGGAAAACGTTGGGGCGGTGAAGGAACTTTGCAAACTGACGGACAACCTGGAAAACCGGATTGATGAGCTGGAGCGCTGGAGTCACAAGCTGGCCAAGCTCAAACGACTGGACAGTATGAAATCAACTGTAAGCTCTGGAGCATTCAGGTATTATAGAGATTTTTTTTTCAAAAAAACAGACTCACACATAGATTTTAACACTATTATTGTCTTCATGGAGTCATTACTTTGGATGGACGAGCAAGTGAGCTGTTGGAAGATTTAGCTGTCTCGCACAGTTAAGCTGCAGTCCTGTATACGCTTAACTAGGAATAAACTACCCTGAAGACAGTGGAACATATTACCAGGATTGCATTAATAGAAGAGAAAACCTAACTTCGTTAGATTTTAACCTGCCTTTCTGGTAAAAATAATCATTAGAATAATAATAATAAAACAAAAATTTCTCTAGAAAACAACATTGAAATCATCACCATAATCACAATAATTTAAAGGAGCTGTGAGTAGTCCCACATGTTTATTAAATTGTAATGACTCCCCCCCCCAGCCCCCAAAAGGGAAGCGTAAACTACTTTCCATCCTTCCATTCAATTTATGACGATAGCCCAATTACAGTCTTTTATGAAGTGTTGCTGCATTTTAGGCATTTGAACACAGAAGTGGAACAGATGTGTCACGTATTACAGCAGGGTTATGATCAAGGAGAACATACTTCTGCCACTCTAAGAATCAGATCTTTAGACAGATCGTTTATCTCAGTTCCCTGAAGAAGCATCTTGGTATAAATCTGCATCTTCACATCCCCATTTAAAATGTACAAAGAAGACTAGCAAAAGCAAAATTGATAAATGGCAATAATCCAAAATTAACTTCACACACCTGAGATTGATTTAGAGTACTATTAATTACAAAAATTTAGGCTAATGAACACTGTGCAGCCTCACCAGCGCACAGCAGCCAGGGGAGAAAAAAATATCTCCAGCTAACCTAGAACATGGATCATTGTCTATCTCTGTAAGCTAATTTTCATACATTGATTTTCTTCCTCAGCCTTTCTCCCTGCAGCTCTTTCCTCATTTTTCATCTTTTGGCACAAACAGACATTTTCCCATTAACTAATATAATATCATCTAAAGATTTTAGCCAAAACTCAATACTGAAAACATACTTTACAACATTCCGTATATAAGGGAGGTGGTATAAACACCATTGCATTCAGGTGGTGGCTATTGTTCTTTATTTCACTCCAGAGGTTTTCCTGCAAAGAGACAAGTGGTGACACTGATTACTCTAAACGGGAGTTTCTCAAAGTGTGCTCCTCCAGTTGTTTTGGATGTCAGTTCCCACAATTCCTAACAGCTGGTAAGATAGCTGGGATTTCTGGGATCTGAAGTCCAAAATGCCCGGAGGAGCACAGTTTTAGAAACACTGCTCTAGACAAGCTGTCATCAATTTGGTGTGCTCCACATGTGTTTAACTATAGCCCTTTTCACCCTTAGCATGACCACTTAGTTGAGGAAGGTGAAAGTTGTGGTTCCACACACCTGGAAGGCACCAGGCTGGAAAAGCTTGTTATGTGTAACTTTCACTTATGGCCATGGTCCTCCCTTTCCCTCTCCAAACGGGCAGCTATTTTTTGTACCTATTGAGCAAAACTTGGAGAAGTAACTTGTAAAACTTGTATCTATCAGGATACTCCAAATAGTATGGCCTCAGAACTAGCTTTTCCAAGCACTTCTGTGCACCACTTTTTATTTGACTGAAAGTCCTTTTATGCTCCATAATTATAGTACTACGATTCCATTTTAACTGTCATGACAGCATCATATTTTCAGGAGATTTGCAGTCTAGGGAGAGGCATTTTGACTTTGTAGCCAGAGACTTCTAGTGCCATTAAACACAAGAAGTCCAAGAATCCCTTAGGATACCTCTGTGGCATTTAGTTGAATCATAGGGCTATAAATTTCTATTGTGAAAGGGGGCTATGACTAGAACTGAGAAGCAAAAATGAAATGAACTGAAAGATCATATGAGTGCTGGTCTGGATTCAGTCTTACTTTCCATTTCCTACAGTCAAGCAGGAAGTCAGTTCAGCCGTGCTGGAAGCATGCCACACAAGAAAAGACCCCCAAAAATGGCCAGCAAGGTAAGACATGTGTAAGATGGGTATGAATTATAGTTGTGTGATTGACCATGGATATTTTTTAAATAGCCCTGGCACGTGCTCATGAGATTGCATTATTTATTCTACATGCTGTGTTTCAGATCGCAGAACAGATTTCCTGTTATGTTATTCATTAGAGGTTGATCGAAGATAAATTGTGACCGACTGCTAGATTCTAATAGTTTAGCAATTGTTAACACCTGGAATAAAGCTCATCTACACAAATGTGGATGCTGAAGTAACAAAAACTTGAAAGGAAACCAGAAGCAGATCTGTCCATGTGAGAACTAAAAGTTGAGTTCTAATATGGAAAACAGATTTCTGGACTGGGCATGCAGTCACAGATTTCCTTTCTGTTGATCACAAATTTGTTGCCTCCTGAACTGCTAGTGTTCTTATTTTGGTTCTGGTTATAGCAGAAACCAAAGTAGATAATCTAAGCTTACAGTCTGCTGCCCCATGCTGTACCCAATGGAGATGTGCAAGTGAAAGCAAAGAATACCATTACATGTTGGAAATGCTCTAACAACTAGACAGAATGTCATTGATAAATATAGTTATTAGGCCTGGGTAACAACTAGGGCTGGGCGGTTTCGTTTCGTTAATTCGTAATTCGTTAATAATTCGTTAATTTTTTCAATTACAAAACGATAACGAACCATTCTGGAGCAATTATTAAAAAAACGAATTTTCAAAAACGTTTTGTAAATGCTTCGTATTTCGATATTGTATTCGTTTCGTTATTGTTTTGAGGTCGTTTCGTTATTATTTCCGCATGTCTGGGCCAGTTTTATGGTTTAATTAGTGAAAAAAAATTATAATATCACACCAACAGTCAACAACAGAGGGAGAGGGAAGCTTCAGAAGGTTTTGGAGGTTTTTTAGCGTATTTCGCGGTCGCGCCCGCCATTAACGAATCGATTCGTTATTGTTTCGGAAATCGATTCGTTAATTTTTTTACCATTTACGAAATTTCGTAAATATCGAACTTTTTAAAAGGAAAAATTTGTAATTATTTTAAATATCGAAACAAAAAAAACCCCCAAATACAAATCAATTTTAGAAACAAATTTTTCCGTTGTTACCCAGGCCTAGTAACAACGCAAAAATTTGTTTCTAAAATCGATTTGTATTTGGGGTTTTTTTTTGTTTCAATATTTAAAATAATTACAAAATTTTCCCTTAAAAAAGTTCGGTATTTACGAAATTTCGTTAATATTTACAAAACATTTTGTAAAGATGGCGCCCTTTTTTTTCAATATTTTTTCAATATTTTTTTAATTTAATTATTAATTTAGTAGAATAGGGAGGAGAAATTATTATTAAGGAGGGAAGGCAGGCACTCACTCTGGCGGGCCCTCAAGCGCTGCCGCTGAGTCGGGCCCGGCTCCTCCGAAGCTAAGGTTTCAGTGCGGAATTGGGAGAAGGGGCTTCCCAAAGGCCATCTAGTCCTGCCCTCTGCTATGGTCTCAATGCGAAATTGGGAGAAGGGCTCCCCAAAGGCCATCTAGCCCAGCCCTCCGCTAAGGTTTCAGTGCGGAATTGGGAGAACGAAGCACACCCACCGCAAAGGTGAGGAAGGAGGGACGGGCCGCCTTCCCGCTGAGGGTCGCTCGCCCTCTCGCTCGCTTGCTCAGCCGGCGCCTTCCCCGCCCTCTCCTCCTCCTCCTCCTCCTCCTCTTTCAGGCTCTGACTGGCTAAGGAGAGGAGAGAGAGGAGAGCTCCCAGCAAGCATCTAGCCATCTTACGTATTTCCGAAATGGACGGAAATACAAAAATATTTGGCGCATGCCATTTCGATATTTAAAAACACTTCCGGGTTTAAAAATAAGTTTTGTAATCGTTTTGTAATTGCTAAAATTAACGAATATTTAACGAATTACAAAATTAACGAACGAAACCGCCCAGGCCTAATAGTTATGACTGATGGTGTATTGTAAACTGAGAAGAGCTTTAGTATATTTGATGGTTTCTATAATTTCAGATCTTTGGTCTGATGTGACACTTAACCTTCCTATTTCATTCAGCAGTTTTTTGTTCCAGAGATAAGCTGCCGTCTTCTTCTCTTTACTGCCTCTATTTTATTCTGTTTTCCTCCCCAAATACAGTTCTTACAGTCCAATCCCTTAGCAACTCACTGTTGTGCAATATTTATAGTAGCTCTGCAAGTTGTGGTATAGCGGTGTCTAGCTCACATTTTCTAGTTTCATGGGAAGAAAATAAAGCAATTTAAGGGGGAAAATTGCACTACAACGTGCTATCACATATGTGCTGGAATAGAAAGATAAATCTGTCAAGCAGTCCTCTGATGTTTTCCATTCTCTATGTGTCTTTTGTAGACCCCGTCTGTTGTCACAGATCAAGCTTGTATCAGCCAAAGGTTCCTTCAGGGTACCATCATTGCCTTGGTGATCATCATGGCTTTCAGGTGAGTTTCTACACATTCAGGCTGTATTTTCACAGCATGAAGGCTAATATATTTCACAGGATTTTACTTTTGAGAGAAGCTGGCCTCCTGGTCTGTGAATGAATGGGCAAGTCTTGTTTGTTTAAGACAGAGCATTGCTTCTGAAAACCAGTTGAAAGCCTGCTTTTTACAGCACTATGCTTTTGTCATGTTGTAGCTCTTATTACACATCTAGAGACACTACAATAGTGTCTCTACAATTAAGTTGCATGTAACAATGCATATATTATTTGCAAGGACCAGAGGAGAAGAAGCCAGTTCATTACTGGTTGCTAATCATTGAATTGACTGTAGAATTTTCTCTCTCTTCAGTTATAGTCCTTAAATGAGAACAAAATAGGGCTGTTGAATCACCCAACATTTTATGAATTTGGGCTTTTTTATAGGCCATCAATGTTGTAACTGCTCTATCTCATTGGAACTTTTCCTGGAGTTGTTCATTTTGGGGTTTTTATATTATATCTTGTCCTTGTTCCCGGGTTGAGATGCAATGACTGGCTTACAATGACTGGCATCCTGTTTGTAGGTTATGCAGGCATGGGTGAGATCTATACCTGTGTGTGTCCTTTTTGAGTCAGTGCTGAAGTTGGCATTCCCTTCCTCCCTTTCCATTAAGCAAAGTGTCCCTCTGGATATGTTACAGAGCTGCTGAAGCCCTCAGTCCCAATAGTCATCCCAAACCTCATGGAAAGCAGGTGGAGGATTGGAGATGTCTCTGGCTATATTCCCAAAGCCAGATATTAAATAATTACATCATATGCTGAGTCCTCTGGGAGATCTTAGTGAGCATTATTGGATGATGCTATTGTTCCGCATATGGCTACATAGACATAGCCAGACATTTCTGAAGTTTTGCACTCTACAGGATGCTGGCTAATGTTTTCCTTCTCCCCAGTTAGAAATACTAAAGTAATCTTATAACTAAATAAAATTGCACATCTGATTTTTATTAGTTGATGATTCTTCAGATTTCTCTGTAAACATCATAAAAAAGATTTCACTGGGCTTGAGTTGCTCCTATACGCAAGTGCTTGCCTAGTTGGAGAAAGTTTCTCTTCTTCCTGGAACACTGAGGATCAGCATTGTTCTCATTTATGTTTTTTCCCCATTTCTTTCTCAGTGTGGTGTCCATGTCTACCCTTTATGTGCTAAGCTACCGCAATGAGGAGGACTTGGTAGATATAGAGGGGTATGTATTGACACCTTCAGTTGCATGCCTTAGAGGGCAGTGTGTTTCTGTTTATTTCCTTAGTAATAAATATATACAAGAGTCAAGGAAGATTAGTACAAGGAAGAAATACTTTAAAAAGCAAATGTATGATTTGGTTCAGGGGAGTCTGAAGGAATCTCTAAAACAACTTGATTATTTGGGACAGTTGACTCAGTAGTGGGAAAGAACACTTTCCAGTAGACATTTTATTGCAAATCAGTGAAACTGGTCAAAATATATACAAATTATTTCTTGGAAATTAGGTCCTAGGGTGAAATAGCAAGAGTTCCCCATTATTATGACATAAAAGTAGATTTCAAACTGATTTTTCCAACAGACCTTTTACGACTGTATGGGATTTGTAGTTCTGTCATCATTTTGTGTAGGTCTTAAGATATTTGGGAGTAGTGGTTCATTTCTGTCTCATATTCTAGGCAGTTAATAGATTTTTATCATTTTGTAGTAAATAATAAAACACATGAAGAGCTTTACTTCCATAAGTTGTACACAGTACATTTTATTTTTGTAATACGCTTTATTAAGCAACTGATGGATCTTTCCCTTTCTCTTCCCTCCTCCATTTGCCTTTCTTGTTTCTCCACTACTTTTCTCCCCAACTCCCTCTCTTTGTATTTGTCCTCATCTCAATTTTCTTTCTTTCCGGTTTCTTGTGGAGATGTCCTTCCATTTCTACCCTTCTCCTCCTCTGCCTTCCTGTTGCCTCATAGTTCTTTTGCTGTGCCTACAAGTTGCCTTCTGGCTCTCTTTCGGCACAGAGGTCCGGGCATCCCAGTAGCTCTCTGTCCACGGTATGGTCTTTTTTCTGTATACTGTAGATATAACTGTTGCATCCATTCTCATCTGCTCCCATGTGTCTTTATTCCACTCCCTCTTCTTTTCATTTTTACATCTTCACATATTTAGACTCCTAATCAAAGGCAAGTGAAAATAAAAAATACTGTCTTAAATGAATGTATTAGAGTCATGCAGAAATTCCTAATCTTATAAAATCCCATAAAATTTTGGAGCTACCTGAAAAAACATATGAATATAGGATTAAAAAGTTGTGAGGAGCCATTTGAATGGTAAGAATGCAAGAAGGGAATTAAGTCTGAAATCACAAGCTGAACAATGTTTAATCAACTGGACAATGTTTAATCAGCAGGGACTCATTAATTTCAGTGGGATTTAATTCATAATAAATGGAGTTTTGACTGACAGTCTGTCTGAAAACATGAGTATTTTATGGCTTTTGCCCCCAAGTCATGGCATGTGAGTGAGTACCAAAAACCTACAGCCCTGTAGAAAGTGAGGCCTTGGCACTCATTCCTTTTCAGCCATCATCAGTCCATTAGGTGTAGAGCACATATGTTAAATGCAATACTTGTAGGCCAAATGTGGCCCTCCATATCATTTAATGTGGCCATCCAGACACTGGACTTCAACAGCTGTATTTCTCACAATTAGACATCATGATTAGAACTGATGGGAGTGATATCTGGAAGGTTGCAATTTGTTTAGTTTAGTCAGGTTAGTAGGGCTTGAATTGAGATACAAGGCTTTTTGATATGATGCCTGACATTAAAGTGTCATTTCACCTTTCTCCAACCTCAGAGCCACAAGTGCTGTTGGTTTGCAATTCCCATTATCCCCGTCCATTTGGCAGATAATCAGAAGTAATGGGAGTTTTCTTTCAATAACATCTGGGGACCCAGACTGGGTAAAACTAAAGAGCACCGACCACTATGTAAAAAGAATACTTTGCCCTCTATCCACAAATTCTTCCATCCATGAGTTCAACAGCCCTTGAAAGCAACAATGAGGCTGAAGTGGCCCTTGATGGAAATGGGTTTGAGACCCTTGGTGTAGGGAGATTAGCAAAGCCACTTATCAGTATCCCTTATGTAATGTGTATGAGAATAAAGTCTGGGCTCTTCTTATGGCTTTATGCTAGCATAACCAGGAATTACTTGAGTGTAACTGCTTTTTCCAGCTGTGCAAAGGGGTTTCCAATACCTTCTTGTACAATGGTTTTGTCAGGCTGCAAATGGCTGATGGGCACAGCGCCCTCCCAACATCCTAACTGAAAGGCCCACTAATTGGTTACACAAGGCCAAGGCAGGAGAATTTCCTTGCACCACTGCCCAGCCAACTACCTTCACTTTCCAGAGCTCTTCACAAGTACATGAGTAGAAATGTGTGCTATGGGACCACCCTATTTTGCGGTTGAATGTTTACCATCTGTATTTACCATCTACCGAAGTGTATTGTTCCCATCCATGTGGTCCCCCACCCTCCTATGTATACTGTCTCTGATACTATTGACTGGTGGAAGAAGCAGGGGAGGAAGTGGGCTGGAGCCTGTGAAGAACAATGAGGAGGGGAGGGGGGACAAAGAAGACCAAAGTAATTGGCAAGAAAAAACGCCAACATTTCAAACATCTGATGAAATAGAGATTAAGACCCTGGTCAGGAACTGCGGCATGGAGGAGGGGAGGTGTTCTACTAGCCGAGGGGCCCCCATAGAGGTCGTGGTGGGAAGGAGGAGATGCGGGAAAAGGAGACCTCAAATTCGGCCAAATTCGGACCATTTATCCAAAACATTAACAATTCCAACTCGGTCTCCTAAGGTAAATTGGTGTAACCAGGTGAGCGGACCCTCTGGACTGAAGGTGGTGCTGTTGAACGCCAGATCTGTCAACGGAAAAACGACCTGGATCCAGGACCTAATCCTGGACGAGCGGGCAGATCTGGCGTGCATCACGGAGACCTGGTTGGATGAAGCTGGAGGAGTAAATCTGACCCAGCTTTGTCCTCCGGGCTTCTCCGTGCAGCACCAACCGAGATCCGGAGGGCGGGGAGGCGGGGTCGCAGTGGTCTATAGAGATTCCATCCATCTGACCAAGTGCCCCATCCCGCAGACCGCAAATTTTGAAAGCGTCTACCTGAGGGTGGGTGACCGGGACAGAATAGGGATTCTGTTAGTGTACCGTCCACCTCGCTGCACTACAGTCTCCCTACCTGAGCTAGCGGGGGTGGTCTCGAGCCTGGCGTTGAAGTCTCAACAGCTCCTTGTGCTGGGAGACTTCAACATCCATGCCGAGGCGACCCTCACAGGTGCGGCTCAGGACTTCATGTCTGCCATGGCAACCATGGGGCTGTCCCAACAAATATCTGGCCCCACCCACTGTGCTGGACACACATTGGATTTGGTTTTCTGCCAGGGATGGGAACAGGGTGGCGGTGTGGAGTTGTCCATCTCTCCGTTGCCATGGACCGACCACTTCCTGATCAGATTTAGGCTCACTGCGCCCCCTAACCTCTGCAAAAGTGGAGGACCTATTAAGATGGTCCGCCCCAGGAGGCTGATGGATCCGAACGGATTCCTGACGGCTCTTGGGGATTTTCCCACCACCTCGGTAGGTGACCATGTCGAAGCCTTGGTGGCTCTCTGGAATGGGGAGATGGCCAGGGCTATTGACATGATTGCTCCGGAACGTCCCCTCTCAAGTAGCCGAGCTAAACCAGCCCCTTGGTTTACTGAGGAGCTGGCAGTGATGAAGCGAAGGAAGAGGGAACTAGAGAGCGTGTGGCGTTCGGATCCGAACGAGTCAAACCAAGCACAGTTTGTGTCCTTTCTTAGGGCATATGCCGCGGCAATAAAGGCCGCAAAGAAAACTTTCTTTGCGGCCACTATTGCGTCTGCAAAGAACCGTCCGGCGGAGTTGTTTCGGATTGTCAGAGGTCTTTTAACTCCCACCACTGCAGATGGGAGCCCTGACAATTCGGTCGCGCGCTGTGAAGCATTTGCTCGGTTCTTTGCAGACAAAGTCGCCTTGATCCGTTCTGGGCTGGATGCCGCGTTAGATGCAGTCTCCGAGGATGTAACAAGAGCACCTGCTGGTCCTATTTTGATGGATTCTTTTCAGTTTGTGAAACCCGAGGATGTGGACAAGATACTTGGAGGAATGAGGCCCACCACGTCCATCCTAGACCCCTGCCCATCCTGGCTTCTGAGGGAGGCCAGAGGGGGATTGGCTGAGTGGGTAACAGTGGTGGTGAATGCCTCCCTTCGGGAAGGCAAGATTCCAGCGAGCCTAAAACAGGCTATCATAAAGCCGCTGTTGAAGAAGCCATCACTGGACCCCACTAAATTAGACAACTTTCGGCCTGTTTCCAATCTCCCCTTCTTGGGCAAAGTCATGGAAAGCGTGGTGGCCTCACAACTCCAGGTATTCTTGAGAGACACGGATTATCTGGATCCGGCACAGACTGGTACCGAGACGGTCTTGGTCGCCTTAGTGGATGATCTGCGCCGGGAGCTAGACAGGGGGAGTGTGTCCCTGTTGGTGCTCCTGGACCTCTCAGCGGCCTTCGATACCGTTGACCACGGTATCCTTCTGGGGCGCCTTGCGGAAATGGGTCTTGGGGGCACTGCTCTGCAGTGGCTCCAGTCATTTCTGGAGGGCCGCACCCAGAAGGTGTTATTGGGGGACTCCTGTTCTGCACTACAACCTTTGACTTGTGGGGTGCCACAGGGTTCCATACTGTCCCCCATGCTGTTTAATATCTACATGAAGCCGCTGGGTGAGATCATCCGGAGTTTCGGGGTGCGGTGTCATCTGTACGCAGATGATGTCCAACTCTGTCACTCCTTCCCACCTGCTACTAAGGAGGCTGTCGAGGTCCTGAACCGGTGCCTGGCCGCTGTAACGGTCTGGATGAGGGCGAACAAACTGAAACTAAATCCAGACAAGACAGAGGTACTCCTGGTCAGTCGCAAGGCCGAACGGGGTATAGGGTTACAGCCTGTGCTGGACGGGGTCGCACTCCCCTTGAAGGCGCAGGTTCGCAGCTTGGGTGTGACTCTGGACTCATCGTTGAGCCTGGACCCCCAGGTTTCAGCGGTGACCAGGGGAGCATTTGCACAGCTCAGGCTCGTGCGCCAGCTGCGCCCGTATCTCGGGAAGTCTGACTTGGCCACGGTGGTACACGCTCTTGTCACATCCCGCCTGGACTACTGCAACGCTCTCTACGTGGGGCTGCCCTTGAAGACGGCCCGGAAGCTTCAGCTGGTTCAGCGCGCGGCAGCCATGTTACTAACTGGAGCGGGTGGCAGGGAGCACACAACGCCCTTGTTGTCCCAGCTCCACTGGCTGCCGATTTGCTACCGGACCCAATTCAAGGTGCTGGTTTTGGCCTACAAAGCCCTAAACGGTTCCGGCCCAAAATACCTTTCTGACCGCATCTTGGCCTACGAGCCCACAAGGACCTTGAGATTGTCTGGGGAGGCCCTTCTCTCGATCCCGCCTGCCTCACAGGCACGGCTGGCGGGGACGAGGGAGAGGGCCTTCTCGGTGGTGGCCCCCCGGCTGTGGAACACTCTCCCTGCACACATCAGACAGGCGCCTTCCCTCATGTCCTTTCGAAAAAGCCTTAAGACATGGCTGTTCGAGAGGGCATTTAATTAAGTGCTAAACAATACGGTAATGAGAACTGGAATGGAACAAGGAATATGAGACTGGCTATGATTCCACTAAGAGACGAAGCGGATTTTTAGTGTAGTCTGTAATTGTTGTATAGTTTATATGTTGTTGAAACTGGCTTTTTTGTAATTGTCTTTTATGTGTACTGTACACCGCCATGAGTCGCCCTTATGGGCTGAGAATGGCGGTTAATAAGTGCATCAAATAAATAAATAAATAAATAAATTCCTACTTCTAAGTCTCAGATTGATGGAGTTTGGAAAAGAAGAGAATTTCCAGACTATTTGTATTTTCAAATTAACTTTTCCCGTTATATCTGTGTGCTATTATAGGAAAAGTAATATCTACAGCTGGAAAACAAACAAATACTGTATTTACAATCAATTTGGATTAGAAATAAATTAGTGACTTGGAATAGAAGCCCTTTTGCTAGATTTTAAGCTTCTCTTAGGTA
Organism: Anolis sagrei; assembly: GCF_037176765.1. NCBI lineage: Eukaryota > Metazoa > Chordata > Lepidosauria > Squamata > Anolidae > Anolis > Anolis sagrei. Next base: position 237,018,048 of record NC_090021.1, read on the forward strand.
CTTTTCCCAGAGTGCGGAAGTTACTGTTGAAATTTATTTTAGCTGAAGTCTGGCCTTTTAACCCTTTTTACCCTAACCATTTGTATTTCCACTCTTTCTTTCCTTATGTTATCACTCTAGCTGTTTTCTATCTGGCTTTTTCTCCCTCTCTTCACTACAGTAACATTTTCATTCTCTTCTGATGCCATTCTTGGCCTCCTGCACAGCCATATCTTTATTCCATTGCATTTTATTGTTGCATATGCCACATTTTTATTTATATCAACATTTTGTGTTGACGTATTATTTAATTTTAGGACCAATGACAACATTGATAAGAATCAAATCATGTTTTCCACTGTGGCCTCCTCGAACACACCAGAAGATGCACGCCCTTCACAGCATGGTAGGTGTTGCTTGTGGCTGTCACTGAGAAAGTGCCTCTGCATGCATTTGCATGTTCCCACACACACCCACACTCTAAGTGCATTGCTCAGCAGCAGTGGAGAATGTGATCAAACCCTATTTCACTTTGTGAATTTGCTGTTGACCATCACGTACAAAAGAAACAGAGGGGGTGTGCCACGGCCCTCAAATTTTTGTGTTTCTCTAATGTTTTTAGCAACACTTGGTTTTGGGTGTTTTTACTAAAAGTGTCAGGGAAATTTCACACTGATTGGCTGTTTTGTTTGTTTGATTCAGTGGTTGTGGGGCACACAGGCTGTTATTGTCTCAGAGGAAGACTTTAACGAATTTCCTATTTACTTCATGGTAAATGAAGACCTCTCCTGGGTCTAAACCAGCCTAGAGATCCAAAAAAGTGATTGTTAAATTTCCCAGTGCATCCCCAGGTCATGTGGAGGGTAACAAATATGAAGTGGAGGGGAAGCAGGAGTGAGAAGTTTAAAAAGTAAGGTTTCATGTAAATATGGAATTGTTTAGCATAACAAATTTGGGGAAATAACATTTTTGAAGTTGAGGGATGTGACAAGGGTTTAGCCCTTTACATTCCTGCAGAAAACCACTGCAACCTAAGAGCCCCAGGTTGTTCCCTGCCCTAGCTTTCAAGAAGCTGATGGCAGGCCTATAGTACGCTACGTTTTTAATGGCTGTGCTCATTATGGGAAATTCCTACTCTGTAAATGGCTGAAAGTTGACTTCAAATTCATCCCATGTGCATCCAGAACTTCACCCTGACTAAGAAACCCCCAATATGATCATGTGAATTATATTGTGTGAGTTGGCATACTTTTTCTCTGGAATGCAGGGACAAACAACAAACTTTCTCTATACTAGGATACACTTGGATCTTTTGGTCTTCTTTTCAGCCAAGGTTGAGTTGAGGTTTACAGCCCTGCTGTGGAGCCCTACAGGGTTTCTTTCTTTGTTTTGTTTTCTTCATAACACTTCTTGTTTTAATTTTCCACTGTTACCTTAAGAATTTATGGTGCTTATCCCCCCCAACCTCCTATAGCAAATGAGGTTCCTTTGTGCTCCCTTTTTCCTCCCAGCTGCCTTAAGTTGTGTTTTGACTCACATCACTTAGGCCATGGAACAATCTCTTCACATTCAAGGACCAAGGACGCGATTCCAATGCGATGAGAAGCTCACTGCAAAATGCTGATGATTCAAGGGACACAGAAACAAGCTTTTCATTTGGGTGGAGTTTTTCACCTTGTTTGACTTCGACTTATGACAACTCTGAATCCTATTCTGCTCATTCCTATCCTGCTTAGATCTATGGCTTCCTTTATTGAATAGATTTTTTGACAATTCCAATTTTACATTTAGTTGGAGAGGGTATTTGTATCCTACTTTGAATCATGACCCCTTTGCTCTGACCAAATAACACCCATGCTCTTCTTTTATCTTACAGCCACAACACATGTGCCTGATTCTGCATATGGATTGTCTGCTCATAGTATAGCTGTGTGCTTGAACCCACCTTGTTTCTCTGTTTGCTGTTCTTCTGTCCCCAACAATATGTCTTCTGCTGCAGTTTCTGATGCTACCACCACAGTCACCGCCAACCGGACAGGTAACCCTTACTTTTTTCAAACTTTGGAGCAGAGCTTTCAAATTGGTGTGTTGTGATACATTAGTGTGTCAGCTGCAGTGTGCAAGTATGTTGCAGAAATGTAGAGGTAGTGCCAGTCTATTGGCAAGGATCTGGGAGTTCACACCTTCTCTTTGTTTTCGCATAAAATATAACCCCTAGTTTCCATTATTTTTCCAAAATATTGTCTGCTCCTATTACTTCTGTTCCATATATCATGCACCCTTTTATTGAATTTAAAGGGATCTAGATATTGTGTTGAGGCACGATGTTGTGCCATTGTAATCTGCCTTGAGTCCTCCTGTTGGGGTGGAGGAGGGCGGGGTACAAGTATGGCAAATAAATAAATAAATATTCATGGTAATGCTGAGTGTACAGCTGTACATGTATCTTGAAGCACCATGGAGGAGCACAAGGGTTTTTCTTAAATAAAATAAATAAATACATAAATAAATGGTTTTTCTTAAATAAAAGAGCTTACTTGTGATCCCATCTGCTCCTAAAGTTCCTTTAGCAGAAAGTAGGAAAGGGAGAAATTGTTATTATTATTTGCTCTAAATTTCCTGATTGCCTTTCAGGCATTGCATTGCTCTTCCAAATTTTAGTCATGCTATTATAGCCTCCTGGGTCCAAACACATTCTAATGGGGAAGTTCCCATGACATTGTACACTAAACTGACCTACTTTGTTGGAGATAGCAACCTTCTCAAGCCTCCTCTATTTAATGTTTTGTCTGTTTATAATGTATCATTTTATTTCCTGAAGTGTATGTCTTCTTTGGTTTGCAGTTTCCTTAGCTCTATGTACTTGAAGCAGTGAAATGATGGAGCCCCAATATAGGTTTGTTAATGGACTGAGAATGAAGCATTCTTATGTAGTGGGTCCTTGGTATCAATTGGAGCTTGGTTCCAGGATCTCATTGGATACCAAAATCTGTGGATGCTCAAGGTCCATTATATATATAACGGTGTAATAAACTGGTGTCCCTTATACGTATAAAGTGGCATAATCAAAATTTGCTTCTTGGATTTGTTTTCTTCTTCTTTCAAGCCATAAATGATTGAATCCATGGATATGGTTAAAAATAAAAATGAACTTCTACTTAGTAGCTCTTCTTTTTCTGTACACATTTTTCTCACATTCCTAAACTACCCTCTTGTTGTTTTGTTGCAGACCAAAGCCTTTTGTCACTCTTACCAGTGACCAATATCAAAGCCAAATCCAGGGGAGTCACGGGCAAAGTGGCTTCTCATACAAAGTGGCCAAAGACTTCAGAGCGATCACGGGGCTTTGGCAGCCCCAATGCCAGCCCATCCTCCCCCTTTTCCCACATCCAGGGCAAATCCAAATACATTTCCAATCTTCCTATATCATATAATAACTTTCCTCCTGGAGAGTCACGACAGCGACGTGGCATCAGCCAACCCGGCCCAGAGGGTTCTAGCACAGGAAGCACTAACCAAAATGGTAAGTTCGGGATGGCATTTTCCCCATTAAAACCTCTGGTGAATTCTCCAAATGAATCTCCAATTGTACTGTCCAGTCTGTCCTTAGGTGGTGCCTTAGAAGATAATTAGACAATTGCACAGAGGCTGAAAGTCATTTCCTTTCTGTACAGTCTCTGAAAGTGCTCCTAGATATCTCTATCTGTGTCTGAGTCCTTCCCAAACATTATGGTCTCTCAGTGGTTTGGGTAGAGGGTTTGGTGGAAGGGAAAAGGCTTTGTGGTTTAGAAATATATTACAGCAGGGTTCCTCAAACGAAGGCCCAAGGGTTGGAGACGGCCCTCCAAGGTCATTTGCCTGGCCCTTGCTCAGGGTCAACCTAAGTCTGAAACAACTTGAAAGCGCACAACAGCAACAATCCTATCTCATCAGCCAAAAGCAGGCCCAAACTTTCCATTGAAATACTAATAAGTTTATATTTGTTAAAATTGTTATTCATTTTAATTATTGTATTGTTTTAAAGTGTTTTTTTTACACTAAAAGAAGATATATGCAGTGTGCATAGGAATTCATTCATGCTTTTTTCATATTATAATCTGGCCCTCCAACAGTTTGGGGGACTGTGACCTGGCCCTCTGTTTAAAAAGTTTGAGGACACCTGTATTACAGTCTTAAGAACAGTGGATGCCTGGTACTTGGCCTTTCCTTGCTTAAAGAGTAACCTTTCTGCATGGTTTTTCTCCCTTAGCTCCTCTTCTTCAAACCATAGCACTTGTGGAGAGTAATGTGGCCTTTGAACCCCAGGCCTGTGCTCCTGGTGTTGAATGCAGGTGAGTGTTTGAAGTGGCGTGCTGCCATGTACTGCAGTGATTGTAGATGGGATCAAGTCAGATACATTTTAAAAATCAGTATAATTTATATGTGTTGCATTATGACAATTTGTATACATTTTTTTGGTTGGTGATGAAATCGTTTTCTGCAGATGAGCATGAAACCTAACAGAAAGATTTGAATAGAAGCAGAAATCATGTGAGGTAGAATACTAGTAGTTAAGACTGTCAGTTGCTGAGGAGGAGAGAATGAAGATCAATTAAAAAGAAGTAAGAGCTGAATTAAAAAGAAGTAAGGGCAGTGGTGGCACAGTGGGTTAAACCACTATAATTTTTTTTCTTTGCCTCTCTAGGACAGGAAACATCACTTATCGCATCCCCATCAGCAAGTTTACCCCTGTGAACACAAACCTGACTCTGGAGATGAAGTGAGTAACAGTTCTAGGGAAAGTAGGGATACTAGGAAGGGACTCACTCTGAAGTGGAAATGTGGGCAATTAGCAGGGAGTCATATTTTGAAGAAGGGTAAGCAAAGCATTGCATAATTGAATTAATATATGAGAAAGAAGGATTGTGTTTCCTTCTATTTGGACTGGAAGTTAGTTAGAAAAATACTGAAAGACAGAAAAGATGGTGGGGGAGGAAAAATAATCATGCAGTTGGCATCTATGGATCCACAAGCAGAATCTGGCTACTTCTAATGTGAACTATTTCTTCTAAGAATTGAAGAAAAAGATATATCAATAGATTCTCCTGTGTCTTTTTCTGTCACATGATTCTTTATTGTTCCACAGAGATACTTTAAAGAAAGTTTTAGGGAGAGAGGCATGTTGATCCTGTTCACCTTGTTACTTTATCTTAAAGAGTGTTTTTCTCTCTCTTCCCTAGTACTTCTTTGGCTGTGTCTGCCTATTTTTGCAGTCTTGTGTCCACCAACCCATGTCAGGATAGTGTTGTGAACACAGACAACTTCTCTGATGCAGCAGACACCCAGGTAGGATCAAAAAGTATCTTAGATGGAAGGCATTGGCCAGCTAGGTAGTAAGCAAGCCTCTAAACTCCTGCTCATAATGGGAAAGGAATATACAGCTGATCCTTGAGTATTGCTGGTTTAACTTGCATTGATTTGATTATTTGTGAGTTTACCATTGATGATTAAACAGAATTGGGGCAGGGGACTTTTTGAGACCTACTGTACACTGCAAAATGTAAAGAAAACCAAAACAAGTTTAGTAAGTCATAAATGCATATGTATTATACTTGTGTGTGTGTTTAATATGGACAACAGTAATTAGAATTACGATGATTTGGTTGAGGGGTAGCTAGAAATATTTGAATTTTTCCCACTTTTGCAGAAGTTCTCCATTCTTTATCCCCAGGATTGTGGAGGGCCAATTGTATTGTCTTTCATTTGTGTGCACTGTTGTGTGAATGACCTTTGGATCCTCAGAACCTGTGGGTAGCAGTTCTAAATCTCCATTTAACTAGAAGTAGAAGCAATAGAATCCAGTAGGTCTTATTGATGGATATACACATGCAATTGTGCTATAAGGTGCAAAGGGGAAAACTATATTAAACAGCACTACATCTAACTATTGTTGTTTGTAACTTCTACTTATATTTATGGTGTAAGTATTTAACCATGTATTTGGGAGCATGTGTAGTGTTGTCTCTTCCCTCCAAACACATCTGTCTAGTTAGTATGCTGCATTTTTCTATTCATTATGATTTAAATTCCTGGCACCCCCTCTCTTATTCCTCATCTCTTAGTACAGGGAAGATTCAGCAGTGGATTACTGAAGCAAGAATAATGTGTCTCCTCTCTAGTTTCAGTTGTTTGCTAGTAAGAGACAGCAAAGGACAAGGTCCATTTGGCTTTAGCAAAGGGAATTGATCTGTGTTAATAGCACCAGTTTCCATTTCACAGCCCATGTGTGTTTCTTCATCTTCTCTAGACCGTAACAACCTACAGATGGCCTGTGACAATGCTGCCTTTCCAAGAGTTTACCTACCATTTTCGATTCACTAGCCCTGTGAGTATATGTACCTACTGGGTCCCCTGCAACCTGCAGAAATAAGAAATTTCACTTTATTCTGGTAGAAAGGCATATCTATAAGATAACACATCTGTCATTCCAGAGTAGAATCTATCTACAGCACCAGACCAATTCTAATGGAATGGAAGATTCCCAAATCAAATAGTTATACCACATTTACTTGAATCAAATGCTCAACATTTTGGGCAAAATTAACTAGCTAGAAGTGAGGTGTGCCTTAGATTCAGTGGCACGTTAGAATCACATACCTAAACCAGCCTGCTGAGGAGAACTGTTTCCCAAGTGGCCTCATTCACAAGTCCTTCAAAATCTCTCCTTCGGTCTTGAAAGCCTTGTGAATGAGGCCTTAGTTGAGAAGCTACAGCAGCCTCGAGTTTGCCAGCCTCAGCCTGATGGAGGGACACAGCCTCTCCTTACCCGTTGACCTTTCTGAGGTGGGCAGCAGAACAGCTAACAGGCGAGGGGAAGCCACGCACTACATTTGACAAAAAATTTTTTGCAATGCACACCTTAAAACTTGAGGTGAGTATTACAATCAGTGGCACATTACACTTGAATTACTACAAGTAAATGAGTTTGCATATTAGATCCATGTATGAAAATATAAACAAAGAATATGAATATTCAAGATTTAAATTCTCTCATGAGTATTGATATTTTTTTTCACATTATTTCAGTTTTTTTTTTTCCGTTTTCTTTTATTTGATACATCCCAACAATCAACAAAATTTTGCCATACAGGACTTATTTCAATACACATTATTCCAAAAATAAATATTCCTTAAATGACATTCTATACATTCCTTAGTTATGTATCGCCCAACAAACCCCCCCTCCCCCCATTCATGAGTATTGATAAGCAATCCTGTACCCATTGAAAGGAATATCTCTGGCTTTCATTGGGATGACATATTAATATGATACTAATCTGAGGATGAATCAAGGTATAGATTGTCAAGGCACAATCCAGATTCAGCACTATTATAATGTGTTGAAGTAGTTGGTTTCTGTTCTGAGGTATCCCTTCTTTTATGGAACCTTTCTGCAGGGATACATGGATTTTTTAAAGGAAGAATTAACATATATCGATATGGTAGTAGATGAAGTAGATTTGTTAAGGCAGACATGCAAACTTCCTTGCCTCCCTTAAGACTGACTGAGTGCATGTTTCTCATTAGATTCAGACTAGATATTGATTTCTACCCTGTCCTCAGTTATCAGGGAGGCATATGTGCAGAAGTTATTGTTAGGGGAAACTGCCCTAAAATATGGCAGAGCATCCAGAAACAGCATTATCTCACAGCTAGCAAAGTGTTAAGTGCTATGTGATGTGGCTGTAAAGAATTCAGAGCTTAAGAGGCAAACATGCAGAGTCCAATCTTAAAAATCACAAAAGGTTTATTTACAACAATAAAGAACTAACTACATTTCTTCATGGTAAAGAACTGGGTCTGAGCTACTCTCTTCTAAGATTTCAAGAGAGGGAAAAATCATCCAAGCACTACATCTCTCTGACACACATGCAGGGAGAGATCTCAAAGCACACAGCACACACTCGCCATAGCAAATACTCTTCTTACACTTACTAAAGTGTAAGAATGCAGAAGTCAGATTCAAAACGCTTGCAGTAGAAAAGCATCCATTTTAAACAACCAATCAGAATCAGATCAGAAACAAAGAGGAGAGAAGAAATTAAATACATTTCAACTGTCATACAGGAGACAGTGGGGAAGGGAAACCCACAGACTATTCTAATGCTAACTAACTTCTTGTTGAAGGCTTGAGACTTGGGCAGTGTGGGGTTGAATCCCAATATGTGTATTATAGAAATGCTTACAATAAATTTCCATGCTTTTCATTACCATCCTGCCCCAGAATCAAAGAGTTAATTTGAGAGATCTAGAAAGATGCATTCAGCTACTATTTCATTTTCCACTTTGTCTTTGAATTCCAACTCCAATTCCACTTTATTTTCGGGTTTTATGCTTAGCTGATGAGACAGTACCTTTGTGCTCTTTCCTGTAACATATTGCTAAGGTGGGATAGTGCTCCTTTTCCATGCAGGTTTCCATTCCCTTTGAACATTTTCTTCTTTTCCACTTTTCTCATCACAGGGCCAAGCAAACTGCAGTACTGATGTGGAGCAGAGGGGTTTCCTCTTTACTGACTATTACTTCCAGTTCTACTGGCTCTGTGAGTGAGTCTCAGGAGAACCACTGTTATTTCACAGGAACGGAAATGAGCCCACAAGACTCATTGAACTGGATGTTCCCTTCTATGGACCCAAGCCCTATCTTGTTGCTTCTGATCTGTAAGCCATTCCCTCTTGAGCTGGTTTGGTTCTTCTTTCAAGTGGTGGAATGGTGGCATTAAAATGTCGTGCAACTTGGGGAGGAATACGACCGCTAGGAAAACGCTGAAAGGCAGTTTCTTTTTGCTTGTTATAGAAAAACGGCATCTCTCTTCCCCCCTCTTTATTACACTGGATTTGAAACATTTACACTGGATCGTGCTTGGGTTTGGTCCATTACGACACCTCAGAACTGTAAAATACAGCTTGGCTGGGAATGGATCTCAGTACCCAGAGAAGCCAATGAAGCAACTTGCTAAGATATTGGTATCTCTTTTTCACAACACTAGGAGACCTCTTTTAAATGAAGTGGAAACACTGGATTCTTTACATAAAGGAACATTGTGCCTGGATGTATTGCAAGTCATACACTGGAGTTTCTGGCTTGGCTGGCAGCTAACCATTTCTCTCTAAATCTGTGCTCTGAAAAAGTCCTGACGACACTGGAACTTGTGACTGACCGGTCATTTTGAACAGCAAATGCCAATAGAAAAGCTACAGGATTTACCTCTGGCTTTTTCCCCTCTATTTTGCCATATATTTACATTCCAAGGGGAAGAAACCTCAAGAACTTTCTCAGGCTGGCTTGTATTGCCCCCAATGTGCCTTATTTTTTCAGGGTTGGATGACAAATGCTTTTCAGAAAGCATAGTATGTTTTTAACCACTTCCTCTTAAACCAACTCAGAGCAAGCTTCTGGACTTTACCATTGGATTCTAACAACTATGGTGTCTTGATGCAGATTGTGAAAGCCTTGAAAGCCCAATACATAGGGCAGATCCAAAAGAGTGTGTGGCAAAGCCCATGCTAAACATCACCGTCTTGTGCCAAAGGCTCAGGAGAAGAGACCACCAGAAGAGGTCTACCTTATGATGACAATATCCAGACTGAAAAGAATTTTGATCCCCAAGGGATCTATGTCAGAAACAAACAGGACACCCTTTTCACTCCAGGCCTTTGGGTCTCTTTGAAATTCTGAGGATATTGTGGGTAACTTACTGTTACAAGGTTTTAACTTGCTAAACCACTTTTTTTTAAATTGAGCTTCTTTAGTTATTGATTCGCTAGCCCCTCATAGGAAACCAAAATGGGCTGGTGCTGAGCACCAGCCAGCACCCAGACTCTAAATTGGGTTCTGGGACAAACCAGGACAGATATACCTGCACAACTATTCAGCATTTCAAGATTTTACCCAGTATTCGAAGAAGGGTGGCTAGTTGAGACGTCTTTTTAAGAGTAAAAACAGCTGCATGGGTAGAATAGGAAATATTAGCAAGCTGCTACCTTTTTCTAATCCTGAATCTGATTTTAAATTGACCATAGAAGACCAAAAACCAATATGCTTTTGGGTGATTCTTGTCTCCAAGCACAGAAGGATTAACGTGGAAAGAACTCTGTTGATGATAGTTTAGGGTTTTTTAAAAAAATGCATTGTTAAAAATTATATAATGATGCCTACATTTCTGGATGAAGCTGCCTATTACTTGGTGCCCCAAGGTCATTTCTATTGTACATATGTGATCTGGTTTGAAACTCACTGTCTCATCTTGGTGACAGGATATGTTCATGCCCCACTAGACTATAGAAACTAAGACTCTTGGGGAGAAGGCAAAGTCATGAAAGATTCCTAATTGTATGCATATGATCTCAGTGTCTGTTAGAGCTGCTCCTTGTGATTCCATATGTTGAGCTCTTAGAAACAGTCATCAAGAAATGGGGCAACTAGGTTTATAGCATCACTGGAAGCAGTAGATATGGGCACTGGGGCCGCAAGCAGAAATAAATTAAACTACCTTGATAAGGTAGATTTTTTTTCTTTGTGTCAGGAGCGACTTGAGAAACTGCAAGTTGGTTCTGGTGTAAGAGAATTGGTCGTCTGCAAGGACGTTGCCCAGGGGACACCCAGGTGTTTTACCATCCTGTAGGAGGCTTCTCTCATGTCCCACTTGAGAAGCTGGAACTGACAGGTGGGAGCTCACCTTGCTCCCCGGATTCCAACCGCCGACCTTTCAGTCAGCAGTCCTGCCAGCACAAGGGTTTAACCCATTGTGTAACCTGGGGCTCCGATAAGGTTGATAATAGCCTCTTACTTGACTACTTTACAGGAAAAGATGTGCAAGTACAATTGCTAATTGTCCCCACTGTGTGGCACTCCTTACACAAAAGACAGAACCATATCATCCCTTGGCAGAATGAAAGTGACTTATGGCACAATTTGATGTGATAAGAGATCCATAATTACCTTCCCCTTTTAACAGTTATTTTGGCACTATGTCAAATAACATAAAATGTCAGACTGGAATATGTAATTTGATAGTGGCATGCAGTTGTTGTGCTCTTAAATCAGCTTTGACTGCTGAAAAGCCTTCTGAGAGACCTCTGAGACACCTGTTATTAGAAGCCCTGCTCAGGTCTTGCAACCTCAAGGCTGTGGCTTTCTTGACTGAAACCATCTACTGGTAGTAGTCTTTTCCTACTGCCTTCAGTTTTACTGAGAGTTGTTATAGACAGCAACAGCATGTAACAAGAGGTAAAAAGTGGAAGACAGTTATTTCAGAAGCTAATAACACTTCAGCCAAGGCAATTTTCTCTCTATTTAATTGCAAATCAGAGAAGAACAAAATCAGTTCAGGTTGCAATCCATGCTGGTTTTTCTTTAACCTCTTGAAGCCAGTGGAACGTCCTTTGAGTGAATGTGCACAATTAAGCATCTCTTAAGAAAGTTGGGCCAGAAATGCAGAACAGATTTGGGTGTTGCCTGTGAAACAGCTTATTACTGGCCATTTAGCTGAGCAGGTGGAATTCTCCCTTCAACATTTTTGAATTGCTAAATAATCCTAGATATTTCTAGGTAGAATTCATTATGCAATGAGTCTGCCTTTTCCATCCAGAAATTACTTTCTGCAGTAAGAAAAATAAATTGATTGAATGTGGTTAAAAAAGGTCAGATTACAGGCATTAGACAATTATGTTAACATGCCCTGTAAAATTTCATGGAAATAGAATGGAAACTAAGAGCAACTTTTGTCTAAACCTGTTCTTAATTATTCCCATCCTCTTTCTCCCAAACGAACACACACAGTCTAAATTAGGAGAGAGAACTGCTAATAGAATAAGACAAACATATTAATAGGGGGTCCATTATTTCCTTTGTCAGTGATCAACATTCCTTTTCTTTTAAAAAATGATTGAAAAGCTTTTTCAGTCTTATCTTCCTGCTGGGTATTCTTGTGATTGAGTGAGTTCCTTTAACCATTATCCCTCCCAACATTTACCTACAAATCTCTTGGGGCACCAGGTTTATTTATGGCAAGCTGCATCCACTCTGTGATAATGATACATGGAGAAAGTCTTATGACTACTTCCTGATAGGCATTTTTTCCAATACTCTTTTGTATTTTTCCAATACTCTTGTGTTGCTGCATAACTGCTTGTTTGTCAGATCTGATTTATTGTGCATGTTCCCGTCAACCTGGAGCTATTTTTCCTGCTACAGCTCTGCCCCCAAATATGCATTTTCAATTTATAATGATCACCCATGAAGATTCAGTAACAAAAACCAGCATGCAAGACAGGCATTCTGTAATCCTTTAAGTAGTGTTTCCCATTTTCTGGTGATGATGCTGAGACTGGCTCTCAGCACTCTTTTTACCCCCCCCCCCCCCCCCAGCCTCTGCTTTTGGAGCAGCCACCATTTGAGTGATGGATTCATATATTACTCCAAGGTTGACAGCCGTGCCCACATTTCTATCTAATGAAAGATTCTAGTATCGCACAGGAAGCTTTTGTGAATAAGCTCTTTTCCACCGTCACCAATCAGCCACTTTCATTATAAAGAATTTCTCCTGCCTGTTCTGGAGCTTCTCATAATAACCCAAGAGAGAGAGAGAGAAATCTACCGGTTTCCGCTCACTAAAATAACACTTGTAGCAGCTCATAACAGAGGTGGGAGGGTTGGTTATTCCTCTTAACCAGCAGAGGCATCTTCAGCATTTTAGGGCCACCTTTGCTGCTCTCCTTCCCAGCAGCAGAGGAGACTAGAAACACTCCATTGCTATGAACTGCCAAGAAAACATTGGTACAGAACTCCCAGTGAATAAGTACCACTGAATTAAAAACAATCTGGTGAGGACATTCACATTTTGACCTGACTATCCCCTTGCCTGCTCCCCGATGCATTATAAAAACCAGCCATCCATTTCCTTTCCTGTTTGGATTAGGGCGAAGGCAGCAAAAACATATTGACATCTGAAGCACATTAACCAATCATGTTTTTCTTCTCCCAGTCTATTGGTGGGACCTGAGAGAAGGGCTGTACATATAGCAAAGATTTTCACTGATCAGTTCACATCAGTGCTGTCTCAGAGAATCCAATATGCATAATCCATAACAGTAGTGTTCTTTACGTCAGTTCTTTAAATGGTTTTATTGGTTTAAAACACTGTAACTTGTATAGCACCTTTTTGTATCTCAAAGTGCTCCACAGTATTATGTTGTTTTTTTGGAGGGGGGAGGCTGCCAAAAATAGAGGTTTCATACCTCAGCTAGACTGCCATCTTCCTTCTCCCCCTCCACTTGTGCCATTTACATACTATCCCAAAATAGTAGACTGAAGGATGAATAACTGGGTCTCTTCTTCAGGCTAACAGAGGGAGGGGAACCTTCCTGCCTAGCAGGGAATTCTCTTTCAAGTTGGAACATGTGATCTTAACACATTTTGGAACAAGGATGGATATGGAGCCAACTTTTGAAGTACAGCTCTTTTGAGGGGCCAGGAATCATTTCTCAAATGAACATCCACAAGCCTCCTTATGTCTCTTATTAAAGCTGAAAGCCTGTAAATAAATTTTGTTCCATCACTGTGAGCCTTAATAAAAAGCACTAATTTGATTTGTTTATCACAGCTTTAATCACTGTATATTGCCCATAATTTCAGAGTCATATCCTTAGTAAGTACCTATTAAGTTTTATTGTTATTTTGTTTTAGTGGAGACTTTCCTCCCCACTACCACCTGTCTTTCTGACTTGTATTTATATTTTGAGTTCTGGAGACATGACTCCTCTACTTGTTTTGCTTATCTAGACTTTTATTCATAAGAAATGTACCTATATAAATAAATATATAAGTATACTACTTTGTATCCTGGATTGTCTCACAGCATCTTTGTTTACCCAACTGGACTAATTGCTACAGGCAATATACAATTCCTAAAAATGTAACCCTCTGAAGCAATGTAAGTGCTTAATATTTTTAGTTTATGTAGGGTGTTCAGATACCAAACAAACTGCTACACCAGAACATGCCTTTAGTTAATGGATTCTCATATTTAAATTCTTCTCTGGTACATCTACTTCTTCATCCATATCTTTCCCAATCCTGCTTGTTCACTTCCAATGACATTGTTGGTGTGTGTCTTCCAGTCATTTCCAACTTATGCCATCACAGTGTGTTTTTAGAAGATTTGTTCAGAAGGGTTTATCCATTTGTTTAGAAGCATTTACCTTTGTCTGAGGCTAAGTGTGTGTGACTTGTCCCAGTTCACCCAGTGGGTTTCCATGACTGGGAATTTGAACTCTGCTCTCAAATCACAATTCAGCCTCAAACCACTATGTAACATTGCCAACTATAATTTTATTCATCATAATTGGGCAAGAAAACTCTCCTTCACACTGCTGTCTCAAGGCACCACCTCATACTAGAGTCCTCTTCTGATCTCTGCAAAAGATATTCTCAAGTGTTTCTATCCCTAAAGATGACTTCAGATTTAACAAATTGAACTTTCTTTCAAAGGAAAAAAAAGGGGGAAAGACTGGGCATATTTTGAACATTTTTCTATTTCAGATGAATACATGCTGCAAAAAGGTCAATAACACACCAACATATTAAAATATGATTAAGTACTAAAATTGTGAAGATAACAAAAATTCAGTTCAGATCTGAAGGTCTGAATAAAATTACCTCATACTATAGTTTGCTTCAAAATATGTTGTATGGGTAGATTTAGGCACATTTAGCTTGCTCTCATCCTGAATTCTTCTGGCTTCTCAACAATGGCCATCTTCTGAAGACTGTGGTTACTAGTTGACTCCACTAATGGCAAAATCTCTCAACAAATGCTTTCTTGACCAGTTGCTGGAGTGTGGGGTTAAGCTATTTTACTATTCTATTAATATGTTCATTCACTGAAAATACAGCAAAGTAAGGAAAGTACACCAGCACTGAGGAATCAGGAGTTAAGATGGTACAGGAACCTAATGAAAAAAATTTGGTCCAAGAGTGGTGGGGTGGGGGGTAGGGAAGTTGTAAATTGTACTATTCCCTTCCACTACTAGGAGCTATTTTGCCGATACCTATAACTTTTGTCCTTTGCCCAGTGGGTAAAGAGGGTATGATGTTTTATAAAATGAAAACCGTGGTGAATGAACAGAAAAATGATGATTCCTTTTAAAATCATACATGTAGCTTGACTGTTCGTCATTTCTGACTTAGGCAATCCTAAAGCAAACATAACTTGTTTTCTTGGCAGAATTTGCACTGAAAGAGAGCAACTTTCCTAAGGTTACTCACTGGATTTGTATGATTGAATTGATCTGGGATTCGAACACTGGTCTCCACAGTCACAGTCCAACACTCATACTACATAATCTACATAAAAATAGGAATATATTTTGGGGTAACATATGGTAATGCTCAATTTTAATGCTCGGTTCTTAACAGCAAGGAATCTCATTGTTAAAAAGACAGACTGTAGGCCTGTGACTCTGAAATCCTTACCATTTTCATCCTGTATGGTTTTAACATTCATTTTATGCTTTTGAGTTGGCCCTAAAACACACTGCTGCTTGTAGGATTTTATATTTTGTTTAATTGGATTGTTTAATCTGCATGTATGTGTACCTTTAAGTCACCTTATAGCAAATCTATACGTAGAGTTTTCTTAGGCAAGTAATACTCAGAGGTGGTTTTGTCAGTTCATTTCTCTGAAATATAGCCTACAGTTGAAATAAAGGATGTTGTGTCATACCTTTCTCCTAGAGAAGGCAATATACAAACATCAAAAAGTAATACCAGCATATTTATTAGTCCTTGGGAGGAGGGGGCACTTGCTCTTTGTATGTGACGAGAAGAAAATCCAATGAACAAAGAAAAGAACGATTTTCACCTTATCAGAGTCAGCTTTATTCACCTGATGATCTGACATTCTTAGCTGTAACAAGGTGTCGGGATTTGCACAGACTCCAGGTGTGATGAATCACATTAAGTACAAAAATAAAAAAGCTTCAGCAATTCTTCCACAACCTAAAAAGCAAAAACAATTTAGATAAAATTATTTCCAAATACACAATTGCTACCATAGATTTAGCACCCAAACAGGAAAACATGGGTTAATAACTCAAGAGGCAGACAAACGTTTGACAGATATTACCGGCATTAGCAAATAGGACTTCAGTAATCTAATGACTGTGATAGGTCGCCTTAACAACTTTAAACATGTTTGTCTTTTTCCTATCCCAGAGGGCTTGCCATCCTTTCACTCAGGTCCATTAATATCTCAAACCAAGAGAAACACTGCAGTTGACATTGGGACTCACCATTCTGTCAACTACTAAATCCTCTGCCTTCTAGTCCAAAATCCCAACTTTTGGTGAAAATGCTAAACATTCTTTCAAAGCTGTGCTTGAAAATCAACCCCAGTCTTTGGAAACAAGTGTGAGGGACAAGAATGGTAGTACCCTTCTCGTATAATAACTGATATTGAGCAACAAAACCTATAGATACTATGAGAATTACTGTACTTCCCACCATTTCTTCTCTTCTTTGAATAGCTAAGCAGCATTGCATTAAGGTTTGGGAATATTTGATTTTACCAGCAGGTACAATTAAAACTATCAACTACTTTGATGAAGTCAGAACTCCTGATTTGATAAAGAACTAGCAATTTTGTTCTAAAATGCTAATGATCTGAAGTGGTGGGTTGAAAGAAGTTCAGAACTTCGTGAACTGTAAACTACAAATAAAAAGCAAAACATAATACGAAGCTTCATTTTTACATGCTTGAGATGTCAGTCTTTCTCTTATAATTCCAAGGGAAGAATGTCACTCATTACTCATTTTAATGCAGTATTTCAGTGAGAAACCTTTTTACAGAAGGAATTACTTCTTAGAAAACATATTCAGGATTGCTTATGAAAGCATTGAAAGCTTTACCACCTCATTAAATGTAAGAACTCCCAGCTATTGGAGAAACAGTTGCGATCTTGAGATAATTATGTACGTTAATTACATGTCATATTTGCTAAACATAATCCTAATCAACAGAGGACAACAGTAACATTTTCAAGATTCAAAATGTTTCAGAAAATCCGCATTACAAGATTCAACCTGAATATCTTACCTGAAACAGGTCTTGGTTTATTGTCACACATAGATTCCAACCCAAAGCAGTAAGAAGAGTACGCCAAAGCCCATAAAGAGTGAAGCCACCAGAGAGATGAGTAGTTCCTTGTAAATATCCCGAGTATACTTAGTAGAGGTCACTTCATAACTGACATATGAATTAAAGCAATAACCAGACATGGAAAACTGAAGAAAATCCAGGCACTCCACACTAAAAAACAGATCCACCTCCACAAGGCCAAAACCTTACATACTAATGCTCTTTCCTTAGCACAGTGGTTCTCAACCTTCCTAATGCCGCGACCCCTTAATACAGTTCATGTTGTGGTGACCCCCAAGCATAAAATTATTTTTGTTGCGACTTCATAACTGTGATTTTGCTCTATTATGAATAAATATCTGATATGCGGGATGTATTTTCATTCACGGGACCAAATTTGGCACTAATACCCGATACATCCAAATTTGAATTCTGGTGGGGTTGCGGGGGACTGATTTTGTCATATAGGAGTTGTAGTTGCTGGGATTTATAGTTTGCCTACCCTCTCACAACCCTCTCACAACAGAAGTGACTTGTCGCTCCCGACACGACAAAAAAAAATAGTTTACCTACAATCAAAGAGCATTGTGAACTCCACCAATGATAGAATTGAACCAAACTTGTCACACAGAACTCATATGACCAACAGAAAATACTGGAAGGGTTTGGTGGGCATCGACCTTGAGTTTGGGAGATGTAGTTCATCTATATCCAGAGAATGGGAGTATTTATAAAAACAAAAGGAAATACTATCTATTTCTAATAAATAGTGTCATGAATTACCTAAGCTGCCTCTGCTGCTCCTCCTGGTGCTGCTGGGCTGCTCTCAGTTCCACATCATGTGGGCACTTTTCATTCTGACTTGAAGCCTGCCTTGCTCTCTCGCCATCCAGTGAGGGTGCGGGACAGGTGAGGGGGGCTCAGCGCAAGGCCTCTCGCGGAGGCCCCCTCGCCTGCCCCGCACCCTCGCCTTGGGGCAAGAGCCAACGAGACCTCTCTGAAATGGCCAGGTGACCCCCTGCCTTAGCAGCTTTTGAAATGCAGAAATTAAAAAAAACTTTGCATAAATCAAGTTATCAGGAATATATTTACTTGTAGACAAAGTTGGATACATTAAGTAACAGTATCACTAGAAGTTTCTCCTGGACAGACATCTGAAAAAAAAATCCTGTTTAGTCTTTGAAATTCAAATTTCAGGCTCTTATACTTTGAACTCCAAATGTCTGTTAACTTCTTAGTTCAAACTTTCCACTTGGTTTCAATAGAGTGCTGGCCAGTCTTTCAGAATCAGCTGAATTTCTACTGTCAATGGCCTTTCCAAGTGCAATGACACTTCAATTAGTTTTCGTTTAGCAAGGGGAAAAATAGTGAGTTTGAAATTTATCTTAATTCTATATTTAACTTTACGTTAATGGCTTTTTTTGACAACTGAGTACCTTGACAAAACAAAACATTATTCAAAACAGATGACCTCAAGGTAAAGAACAGCAAGTGTAATGGCTAAATTTCTTTTGGAGAATGTCAGTAGATGGAGTTGAGAGTTGCAATCCAACATTACAGAGGCCCTTAAACACTTCTGCATGAAAACCTTTTTGGGTAAGTGAAACTGTGAGTTGTACTGTAGGTGTGATATCATCCTTGCTGTAGATTTAACGCCTCACATATGCTGAAGGGCAGCCTAAAACTGTCCATTTAGTTTTTCAAGAATGATATACATATGATAGCCCCCACTTAAAGAAACAAAAATATGGTTGCCCTCACAGGGATTGGCAGTATTGCCCTTACATTCCTGCAGGCAAATAAAACACATCTTGATCCGTTTGACAGTTTCTACAGAAAGAGGATACACGAAGAACCAGGCCGTGAAGAACATGCCGATGGCCAAGAGCACCACGGTGAGGTGTGGAAAGACAGCCGGGTTCACCGGACTGGTGTACCTGCTCATCGTCTCAAGCTCCTGAATTGAGAGAGAAGACAGTGGACAGAAGCATTTATTTATCTAGTTTTACAACCTGCATTTCTCTCATCATGGGACCA
Source organism: Anolis sagrei (assembly GCF_037176765.1). Taxonomy (NCBI): domain Eukaryota; kingdom Metazoa; phylum Chordata; class Lepidosauria; order Squamata; family Anolidae; genus Anolis; species Anolis sagrei. Next base: position 237,037,240 of record NC_090021.1, read on the forward strand.
AAGGCAGCTCACAATACGCATATATTAAAACAATGTACCATTAGGTGCCATATAAAACACTACTAATTACAACCGTTTAAATTAGTACAACGAAAACATGTCCCAGCACTCTCTTTGCTACTTCTAAGGGGAGAAATGCACCAGCAAATATTCCTTCAGAATCTCCTTTTCCTTTTTTCCAATGAGGGCACTCAAGAGAAGGGATGTTTTGAAATGATTAAGTAATCTTTCACAGTGCTTTTTTGTGGCATTCTCTTCCTGGAATATTTTGTTGTATTGAATATACACAGGTACAGGCAAACTTGGGCCCTCCGGGTGTTTTGGACTTCAACTCCCACCATTCCTAACAGCCTCAGGCCCCTTCCAGCGGCTGAGAGGAAAAAGGAAAGGGCCTGAGGCTGTTAGGAATGGTGGGAGTTGAAGTCCAAAACACCCGGAGGGCCCAAGTTTGCCCGTGCCTGATTTAATATCTATCTACATTGTATAATTGATGCGGTTTGATACCACTTTAACCAATGTGGCTCACAGGAGCCAAGAGCAATCCTAGACCCGTTCCTTCCAGGCACCTCACCATGCTGCTCCGACGCCGCTTCGCTCAGCTTGGTCCCTGTCAGCCGCACCTCTGCTGCCCCGCTTCCCTCCCAAGCGACGGAAGGAAGGAAGGACACGTCTCTTTCCTCTGACGCGTTCTTTGCGCCGCCGGAAACCGCCCGGCAACTTCCGACCCTGTCAAGAAAAATCCCCTCCCACTTTTCCTCTCGCGGTCTCCTTTCTCGAAGGGGCTGACGGGAATGGTAGTCCGTTCGGGCGTCTTGCGAACGCGGACGGTCGGAACACGAACTACATTTCCCGGCGTGCTCGGAATCTCGGGACGCGAGATTTGGAAGGCGCCAAAGTTCGGTCAAAGGGGGAGAGTGTGCAGCGCGGCAGGAGAGACTGAAGAAGGAGGAGAAAGAGAGGAGCCAGTCGGTAGGCAAGGGATTCCTTCTCCTCAGAGAAGGCAAGGAAGCCATTGGCGCGCGTGCGCGGAGGAGAAGGCCCGCGAGGGAGGGAGGCGGGGAGTGATAGATGGGGGGTTCTGTCCTTGGCGCTCGCCTTAGGCCTGTCCCCTTAATAGTACCAGTAATGTTAATAAGGACATTAATTACTTTTTTAGTCAACGTTACTAGTAGTACGTATTGCTGCTGGCTTGAGTTCCCACCTTGAAGATGTGCCCAAATAAAGGTGCGGCTACACTCGAGGATGAATGCAGTTTGACTCCACTTTAACTGCCATGACTATAGCTTTCTGGGAGTTGTAGTTTGGGGAAAACAGCAAGATGAGGGGTAGGCTAAAGGCCTTGTAAAACTACAACTCCCATGACACTATAGCATTACAGTTAAAGTAGTCTACTATATTTATATATTCTAGTCAGTTGTTTTCAATATACCAAATATATTCTTTAATTGCTAAATAAGCGAACAAATACAACTCATATCTGGTGTTCTCTAGAGCAGGCATGGGCAAAATTGGGCCCTCCAGGTGTTTTGGACTTCAACTCCCACCATTCCTAACAGCCTCAGGCCATCCTTTTCTTTTCCTTTTCCGTTTAAGTGGAAAACAGCCCGAGACTGTTAGGAATGGTGGGAGTTGAAGTCCAAAACACCTGGCGGGCTCAAGTTGTCCCATGCCTGCTCTAGATGGATAGACATAAAGTGTTTTTCTTTCTTTACCAAACTATAATTTACTTAGTAGCGAAATTTTAGTTATTTTTCCTTCAGGTCCTTGAAATATCACTTAACCAAAGTGCACACAATTAATTGATCAAATTGAGCATATTTCATTAACTCATAAAGTGCATGGATACATTGAGGAGCACTTGTAAACACCCCCCCCCCCCCACACACACACACCATCTCCAAACCATACAGCTGTTCTGGATGAGGACAGATTCTGTAATCCATCACAGAGAATACTAAACTGGGGATAGCTGCTGTAACCGTTTTTTCTAACATTTTCTAAAATGAGTATGTGCAAACTCATTTGAAAGATAGGTGTTCCATTCTTACCGTTAGCTAGATTCTCCCCCCCCCCCCCCCCCCAAATTTTCACTTTTATTTTGGGACCTGCTATAAAGGGAAAGGGCAGGAATGCAAATTATCTTTTAATATGGGCAGAAATACAAATAAAGCAGCTATATGTCCAAGCTGCCTATCTTTTCCCTTTGGAAGAGATCTCCTAATACAATCCTAACTATTGAAAACTATTTTATAAATCCATATCCTACCAGTAGTTACCTTTCTTGGGTTCTCTAGATGGACAGCCATAAGTTTTTTCTCATTTTACCAACCTATATTTTTCTTAGTAGAGAAATGTAATTTTTATTAATCATTTTATTATTTTCCTTCAGCACCTCAAAATATCACTTAATCAAATTATACACAAGTAGTTGACCGAATTCAAAAGATTTCATTAACTACTGATAACACTAGCCATCACACATTATGTTGCCTCAGATTTTAAACCTGTTTCTGAGTATATTTGACCTGCCAATTCTAACAATGGCATCAGTTCTTCCCAATCAGCTCTAGTTTTTGAGAGACAGAACATATGTCATATGCCACTTGTCATCTGCTTGTCTATAGAAAATTATGAAAAGCTCTAATTTAAGAAATTAGAGCTTATGCAGTCTATCTAATGCAGTTTTCTGAATCAGCCCCCCAAATAACCCAGAAACAAGCCTAAAAACCAAGACCGCAAGAATTATTATGTATTTATTGGTTGGACTGTGTCATGTTTAGGAAACTGCAAAAAGAGTATAGCCCAATTTTTTTAGAGAAGAACCTGCTCACTTAAACTTTCAGTTCATGCCAATGTTTTTTCTTCCTAGGTTTGTCCTGTGTTTCTCACTCCAGTCAGATTTATCCTCCCGTTTTCTACAATGGGAATCCATGGTTTGGCCAAATTGATTGCAGATATTGCTCCTGCTGCCATTCGAGAGAATGACATTAAGAGTTATTTTGGTCGGAAGGTGGCCATTGATGCATCTATGAGCATTTATCAGTTCCTGATTGCTGTACGGCAAGGGGCTGATATGCTGCAGAACGAAGAAGGTGAGACCACAAGCCACCTGATGGGTATGTTCTACCGCACTATCCGCATGGTGGAAAACGGCCTCAAGCCTGTCTATGTCTTTGATGGCAAGCCCCCACAGTTAAAGTCTGGTGAATTGGCTAAGCGCACTGAACGCAGAACTGAAGCAGAGAAGCAGCTTCAAGAAGCCAAAGAGGCAGGCGAGGAGGAAAATGTTGAAAAATTCAGCAAAAGGCTAGTTAAAGTCACCAAGCAGCACAACGAGGAGTGCAAGAAGCTGCTGACCTTGATGGGCATCCCTTATGTGGATGCACCTGGTGAGGCTGAAGCTAGTTGTGCTGCCCTGGTGAAAGCTAATAAGGTGTATGCTGCTGCAACTGAAGATATGGACTGCTTGACCTTTGGCAGCCCTGTACTAATGCGACATCTTACAGCCAGTGAGGCAAAAAAACTGCCCATTCAGGAATTCCACCTGAGCCGTATTCTCCAGGATCTGAACCTGACTCAGGAGGAGTTTGTGGACCTTTGCATATTGCTGGGTTGTGACTACTGTGAGAGCATCCGTGGCATTGGACCCAAGCGTGCTGTGGAGCTCATCAAACAGCATAAGAGCATAGAAAAGATCATTCAGCAAATAGATACCAAGAAGTACTCCCTGCCTGAGAACTGGCTGCACAAAGAGGCACAACAGCTCTTCTTGGAGCCAGAAGTTATAGATGCAGAAGCTGTGGAGCTGAAATGGAACGAGCCAGATGAGGAAGAGCTTGTCAGTTTCATGTGTGGGGAGAAGCAGTTTAACGAGGAGAGAATCCGTAATGGAGTCAAGAGGCTGAACAAGAGCCGCCAGGGCAGCACTCAGGGCCGACTCGACGACTTCTTCAAGATTACAGGTTCCATCACTTCAGCCAAGCGCAAAGAGCCAGAGCCCAAGGGATCCGCCAAGAAGAAAGCAAAGGGCAGTGGCTCTGCAACATCAAAGTTTAAGAGAGGGAAATAAACATTATTTAAAAAAGTATCATCCCACTTTCACTCCAGATTCTTCTGGATCCGTTGTATAGTAACTGACCAACAGAAGTGCAACGTATTATAGTTCTGCGGTACTGAAAAGGTGTGCAGCTATTACTAGACTTCTAATTCAACCTAGATTCGTGCATTGAGAAGATTGCTTTGACAGGCAAAATGTTTGACGCTGCTAATTATTGACACAGATCTTGCCAAGATAACTGGATATTGCTGGTAACAAACCCAGAGAGTGTTGGTCCTGACTTTGAGTGCTGTGAACTATCAGCCCTAAAAACTAGTCTATCTTTGTCGGCATGATATGCTGACATGGTTTTTGCTTTGATTTGTAGATTTCAATAAATATTATCACTTTTGCTATTTCTATGTAATTTGTTCATTGATTATTATTTTTTTAGGCAGAGGACAGTGTTGCTGGAAAATACCTGCAGCATAGCCTTAAGTGCACAAAAAGTGGGCGGACAAATTAGAACTTCTATCAAAGATATACAATTACTTGTCAAATTTCTGCAAAAGAAATAGGTACACCTCACTGGCCTTCTTTTCTCATTGGTCCTGATTATACAATCTATATTTACCACCTAAAAGAAAAGAGCCTATTATGTGCACTCACCAATGTGTGAGTAACTGAAGCATTTATTTATTCCATGAGGATATTTTAAAAATTGTGAATGGTAAAATGTGAACATGAATTGGAGCAATAAGAAATATTAGAAAATAGTTTTTAATATTATGAAGCTTCTTTCTTGCTCTGATGTAATTTATTTACCAGTAGCATATGTCTTTTTTTGTAAACTGAATATAGAACTAACAGACTAAAGGAAGATTTGTTTGATTTTTTTTTAAAAAACTAGAAAATATGGGTGAATTTGTAACTGCATCATTTTGTAATGTGTTTAGGAGAGAGATTTTAGAGAACTTTTCAATCCAGTTTTTAACCCAAATTCCCATGGCTTGTGGAGTAATGAACTCAGTTTTCAGTAACTCTAGTATTCAGTTTAATTTTTAGAGAGCATTCAGGATTATATCCAGAATCATGCTGGGGAGCTACAAATGCGTAGCCTTGTTATGAATGTATAATCTAGAGTTAAGCATGCACGATCCCTATGCACCCCCTATTATAGGAGACAAGTGGGTACTGACAGCCACTGTGATCAATGGGATCTGTTCATATTGCTTAGAAAGCAGCTGATGCACATTCCCACCCCTGCAAACGAGCAATCACTGGCGTAAGGGGATTGTGACAGGGACCCTGGTTTTGCCTCTCGCAAGAAGGATTGCTCATGAGATGAAAGCCATTCAGTGCATCCCAAGCAATGGGGTTGGACCCTTGATCACAGTGGCTGTCTCCCAGTAAATGGGGACTGGGCAAGAATGACTGCATAGCCACATAACCATTGTGATGCATAACTCTGATAGAAATCAAACCGATATTTTATTATTATTATTATTATTAAACTTTATTTGTACCCCGCTAGCATCTCCCGAAGGACTCGATGCGGCTTACAAAGGCCAAGGCCTCAACACACAATATAGCAATACAAAACCTAAGGCAAATTAAAAACAATTAAAGCAATATAAACAACAAGCAATAAACAATACACTAAGACACAATAAAACTGGGCCGGGCCAGAGTAATGGGTACAAGATTAAAAGTTCTGATGTGACAGGTGGTATATAAGGCGTTATAGGGCAAGTGCAGAGTGCGATGTGCAACAATCTTGGTTCTAATAAAGTGCTTATGGGACTTGTTGTTGGAGGATTCCTATTCTGGGAAGGCACATCGGAACAGCCAGGTCTTCAAGTTCTTTCTGAAGACTGCCAATGTAGGGGCCTGTTTAAGATCTTTGGGGAGGGTGTTCCAGAGTCAGGGGGCCACCACAGAAAAGGCCCTGTCTCGTGTCCCCACCAAACGTGCTTGCAACGCAGGCGGGATCACGAGCAGGGCCTCTCCAGATGACCGCAGTGAACGCGTGGGTTCGTAGGCGGAGATGCGGTCACGCAGGTAGGATGGTCCCAAACCGTTCAGGGCTTTGTAGGTAAGCACCTGCACCTTAAATTGGGCTCGGAATATAAACGGCAGCCACTGGAGCTCCTTGAACAGGAGGGTTGACCTCTCTCTGTAAGGGGCTCCAGTTAACATCCTGGCTGCTGCCCCGTTGAACCAGTTGGAACTTCCAAGCCGTATTCAAGGGCAGCCCCATATAGAGCGCATTGCAGTAGTGCAATCTGGAGGTGACCAAGGCATGGACCACCCCGGCCAGATCAGCCTTCGCGAGGTACGGTCGCAGTTGGCGCACGAGTCTCAATTGTGCAAAAGCCCTCCCGGACACCGCCGACGCCTAAGCGTAAGCAATGAATCCAAGAGGACTCCCAAACTGCGGACCTGTGGCTTCAGGGGGAGTGTAACCCCATCCAGCACAGGTTGCCACCCTATACCCCGGCCAGGTTTACGATCGACCAGGAGGACCTCTGTCTTTTCGGGATTGATCTTCAGCTTGTTCCTCCTCATCCAGATAGACACAGCGGCCAGGCACTCATCCAGCACCCAAGAGGCCTCCTTGGAATTAGGTGGAAAGGAGTAGTGTGTCATCTGCATAGAGGTGGCACCTAACTCCAAAACTCTGGATGACCTCTCCCAGCGGTTTCATGTAGATGTTAAAGAGCATGGGAGACAGAATAGAGCCTTGCGGGACCCCACAGGTCAAAGGCCAGGGGTCCAAGCAGACGTCTCCCAGCTTCACCATCTGGGAGCGACCCTCCAGGAAGGATCGGAGCCACGACATAACCGTGCCCCTGAGACCCATCCCAGAGAGTCCCAGAAGGATACCATGATCGATGGTATCAAAAGCCGCTGAGATGTCCAAGAGAACCAACAGAGTCACACTCCCCCTGTCCAGCTCTCCTACGGAGGTCATCCACCAAGGCGACCAAGGTTGTCTCGGTGCCGTGACCAGGCCTGAAACCAGACTGTGACTGATCTAGGTAGTTGATGTCATCTAAAAAGCCCTGGAGCTGGGAGGCAACCACCCGCTCCAGCACCTTGCCCAAGAAAGGGAGGTTGGAGATCGGTCTGTAATTGTTCAGCACCGTGGAGTCAAGGAAAGCCTTTTTGAGGAGTGGACGAACCACATCTTGTTTCAGGTGAGATGGAAAAACCCCCTGCTCCAACAATGCATTAATGATCAACACAAACCAATCAACCAACCCCTCCCTGGCCGATTTAATTAGCCAAGATGGGCAAGGATCCAGAGCCGACGTGGTTGCCCTCACAGCCCCAAGGACCTCCTCCACAGTCTCAGGAAGAACAAGCCTAAAAGAATCCCACAAAATCGGACAAGCAGATGCCTCAATCACCTCCTCTGGCACTGCGATGAAATTGGAGTCAAGCTCAAGGCGTATCTGAGTGACTTTGTCTGCAAAATGGTGTGCGAAATCGCGACACCGAGTTGCTGGGTCGTCAAAAATCTCCACCACAGGTGGCTGAAGGAGTTCCCCAACGACCCGGAACAACTCCGATGATCTATTTGCTGCAGATGCTATACGGGTAGTCGTATAGGACTCCTTGGCTACCCGTATAGCCACGGTATACGGCCTAAGGGAGGCTGTAGCCCATGCTCGGTCAGACACGTCCTGAGAACTCCTCCAAATGCGCTCTAGCCCCCTCCTCGTATGCTTCATCACAGCCAGCTCCCCGGTGAACCAGGGGGATGGCTTGTCATGACGCAACGTGATGGGGCGTTCGGGAGCGATCGTATCTATCGCCCTGGTCATTTCCCTGTTATAGAGATTGACCAAGACGTCGACAGGATCGCCAGGCTCCATGGCAGGAAGAACCCCAAGATTCCTCAGGAATCCCTCCGGATCCATCAGTCTCCTGGGGCGGACCAGCTTAATTTGTCCTCCACCCCTGCGGAGGTTTAGGGTCGCTGAGAGTCTAAGACTGATCAGATAGTGATCAGACCATGACACGGGAAGGATGTTTTGTTCTTCCACTCTGATCATTCCACTGTCCGCCACAAAAACTAGGTCGAGTGTGTGTCCAGCCTGGTGGGTAGGACCAGCTATAATTTGTGATAGCCCCATGGTCGTCATGGCGACCATGAAATCCTGAGCTGCACCAGTCAAGGAGGTCTCAGCATGGATGTTAAAGTCTCCCAGCACAACCATTTAAAAAATGACTCAAGATAGTGTTTGGGAGATGATCATTTAATTCCCTTATATTCAATGCAGCACTGCAAATGAATCAAGTGTTTGTGGCAGAATTGTATCAAGTGTTTGTATTTTGAAAGCTGCTCTTACTCTATAATTACATGAAGCCCTAAGTCAAGGGTCCCTTAAAGTAAGGGCAGCAAGCTGGATGTGCCCCTTCAAGGTCATCCTAAACTTTAGACATAGGGTCGCCCTAGGTCTGAAACCACTTCAAGGCACACAACAGCAACAATCCTAATTAACTTGACTATCTCATAAGCCAAAAGCAGGCCCACACTTCCCATTGGTAAGTTTATGTTTGTTAAAATTGTTCATTTTAAATATTGTGGGGTGTATTCTTTGGGGTTTTTTTTTTTTTTTTTGCACTACAAACAAGATATGTGCAGTGTGCATAGGAACTCGGTGTTTTGGGTTTTTTTTAACTATAGCCGTTCCCTGTCCCCCCAACAGTCTGAGGGATCATGAACCAGCCTTTGGCTTAAAATGTTTGAGGAACCCTGATCTAAGTAGGTATAAATCCCTAAGGTTTTTGTTGGTCTCTTGTCTTGAATAGAAGCTGAAGGGGGAGTGGTGGAGTAAGAAGCCTTCAGAATCCCCGCTCTGCGGCTTGGGGTTATTGTGAGTGTGCCCCCCCCCCCCAACATGCCTTTAAGCATTTCTGTTCAAACAGATAATATAAGATTTCTGCTACATTATTGACAATATGAACAAGGTAAATAATAATAAACATAGACTATTTAAATGAATGAACAATAACAAGCAAAGTACATCAAAATTAAAACAATCATTAAGTATAACAAGAGTTGATTTGGCAGGCAAGTACTATTGTGAGCAAAATAATGCTGGTACTATGGTATAAAAAACACTTGAAACACAGGAAGTTTCCTTGAGCAAGTATGACAGCAAGACTTTCTGAATATTTTAGTCATGTTCTGATAGCAATATGGCTCACAACCTGTGCATTCTTTTAACAGCACAATCATTAAATGCATAGGGAAAATATTTTTGTTTCTCGTTACAATTCTTCAGGGTTAAACAACCAGAAGCATAATGAATGCACAAGCATTTATATTTAGTGGAAATTGTGAATTTGGTATGTTTTATTTTTTGATTTCACATGAGTCACATGTAAAAGTCAATGTTTTTAAAACTTGCCGACAAGTTCTTCTGTGCATACATATTAACTGTATACATCTATCCAAGGAAATTTTGACACTAGTCTCTCCAGTTCATTTTATTACATTTGGCTTAGCTGTCGTTTGACTCACACTGCAAACCATTAAGAAACCTATGAATGCCCATGTATACTCTAGCATGCTCATGTATACATAACAGGATTCTGGCCAGAGTATGTTGCAACAGTTTATTATAAATAGAAACATCATTCAGAAAATAACACAAACATTTTAGTAAGAAATAAGACTCTGTAGTGTTAAAGGCCTTGTTCTCTGTAAAGTCAGCACTTCTCACTTGTGCAGGTAGGCATCCAGCCAAAGTTCTCCAGAGTCCTTCAAGGTGCTGCAGTGAACAGGAAAAAAGGAGAGGAAATTAAATAATACTGTGATAAAGTTAAGGATCATCTTATTAATCTTTCAAAAACAAATTACAGAACACATGGAAACAGGATCCAACAGGTAAATTGGATGGGAAATGTGCAGACACAAGGCTTTCCCACCCACCCTCAAGCCCCTGATGTTTCCATTCTTATGGACTGCATTCCAATAGTGAATATGGCTAAAATGGTTGAAGTATTTTTTTTACCAAGTGAGTATGTACCTTCATATTTTCTGTTGACTTAATAGCAATCTTGTGAATGTCATAGTGTTTCTGTAGGCAAAGAATATTCAGAGGTGGTTTTGCTAGTTCCTTTCTCTGAAATATAGCCTAGAGCACCTGGCACTCATTGGTAGTCTCCGATCCAAATACTAATATTAACCCTGCTGAGCTTTTGAGATCAAATGGAATCTGGTGCCTTTGGAATATGTAGTGCAAGGTGGTATATAAACTTTTAATAGCCCACACAGCAATGAACTTTGAATGCAAATTTGAGGCATGGATCTGAGCTTTGCAGACAAACCCAGTAATCACACAACACTGTTACAGTGCTATTCTATTTAAACTGTCAGGGCAATATATTGTGAAATCCTGGAATTTGCCATTTAGGGCTGAGCATTCAGGATTCTCGCCTACAGTGTTTTTTGGGCTTCACTAAACTACAAACCCAAAAATTCCATGAGATGCAACCATGGAAATTAAGAATTATTATTATTATTATACCCTGCCAGCATCTCCCCGAGAGGGACTCGGAGCGGCTAACATGAGATCAAGTCCAAAAACAATACAGCAAAATAAAATACAGAATGCAAACAACAAAAATACATCACAATAAAATACATACAATAGCAAAATAGAGTAAACAAAGAAAAATAACATAATATATAATTAAAGTGGGACAATAGTCCTATAACACTATAATAGTGCAGTGTGTTAAATTAAATCACCATTGCAAGGAGCCTACCACTTAGTAGATGGAAAAGATAATCAAACTGCTTTTGTATGCTTGGTAGGAAAGTATCCAAATTGCTAAGATCTCTTGTCTAGCTCCATCCACAAGATCCCATTTGGAACATAGTACTCAAAGTAGAATTTCAATCCTATGCTAGAAAATGTTCCTCGACCCTGCTATATGATGGTGTTGAACCAATGTGGCTATTTGAATAGAGATATCATGGTTTAAATCTTTATTTGGCCATGGAAGCCCACTTGGGTGAGACACACTCTCAGACTCAAAAGTAGGCAGTGGAAAAGCAGTGCTTTCCAACCTTTGGTCCTCCAATGTGTTTTGGATTTTAGCTCCCACAATTTCTAACACCTGGAGGATCAAAGGTTCAGAACCACTACTCAAAACAACTTTTGCTAAAACAAACCTGTGATAGGTTTGCCATAAGTCAGAAATGACCTGAGGGCCAAAACAACAAACTTCTTCAATCATGCCTTGTGTGTGTGTGTGTGTGTATTTCTTTCACTGTTATGTCAAAACAGATACGTACTGTAAGATATCTGCAAAGGCTGTCAGCAGAGGTTTGCACTTGTATTCAATACCATATTTGTGACACAAAGATTTCACTAGAGGGGCTGCCTTCCAGAAGTTGTGTCGTGGCATTCTGGGGAAAAGGCTAAAAAGAAAAATAGAAGAAAATATTTCAGGTGGCCTTTTCAGGAACTGCTATTTGTAGATATTTCCAACAGGCAGTGTACAAGCTGCAAACAAGTCCTAAGCAGGATACTTACCATGCTATGAGCATTGCACAGAATTTTCCTTAGAAAATAAGGATTCTCGCTGCATTTAGAGAGAGATGGGGATATGCTGAACACTTCGCAAAGGTCAATACTTACTGATGTTCAATCTGGAAATTCAAGTGTCCAGTAAACCAGTCATTGAAGTGGGACTGGTGAACATTACAAGTGGCCTGGAGCTGAAATGAAAGTAAGTAGAGGTTTCAAAAAAAAGTAATAGTTTAATTTACAAACTGACAACTCTGTTCATGCCAGAACACAGCCCTGAAAATTAAGGGTCATGAAAACCTTTTTCTTGTGCTGGTTCTGTAGGAATTTGGTGTTTTAAATCCAAAAATTATCTCAGATTTGCTCTCATTGATACATCAAAAATAGGCTTATTAAATACAATAGAACAATATATTCATCTCTAGTATTCTATTCTTTTAGCTCCTAAAAACTATAGATAGGTCTCCTTTCTTTGGCAATCCAAAATCCTCAGCTCAAAATCCTCTGCTAACTTCAAACCCTGTCAGTGCATATTTAAACTCTTGTCTTCCAATGTGGCACAGGGAAGCCAGAAGGCTGGACATCCCCAAAGTTGGCTGTCCCCTTGTTGCCTCTAGTCCCCATCATTTTTTAGCTCAGGTGTGGCCACTACATTTTCACTGTCACTTTAGAGCTATGTCGGAATAGTCTCAGAAGTGTTCAGCTGAGCTGAAATTACATTTTGTTTGGCCAAAACCTATTCTAGCATGTTAATTGACTACTCGCAATCACGATCTTTAAGCCTTACCTGTGTAGAGACCCAGTCCAAGTTCTTATCATAATCAATATCCATGGGAATGTGGCTCATTTGTGATACCCAGACAAACCAAGAACTTTCCATTATCCTGCCAAATAGAACAAGCAGCTATTTACCATACAATTGTAATCATGCTTATTAAATGTACAATTATGTAACACTAGACTGCCATAAAGAGAGGAGAGTGTCAGTAGGGGAATTATTTAGCCCAAACTTCAAAAGAGCTATCCAAGATGTTCAAGCTTGTCTCCCAGACAGCTTCATTGCTTTATATAGTTATTTTAAAGTTCAAGCTCGACTGATATGGAAGCAAACCAGTTGCCACCAACAGGATTGGAGACTGTGGGCTAAAGTTGAGGGCGCTGAGAACGATCTTTCCTGCAAGCCAATGTTGTGAGATCTCTGAAGCTATAGACACCTAATGGAGAGGGCAAGTGTTCCTGTAGAATAGGTGAGCAGCTGTGGAAAACCAGGTGGGTGCACTAGTCTGGCCTCTTTTTCTTCATTGCCCCAAATTTTTCACAATGTTTGGGGCCTTTCTGTACCATTTCAGTTCCAAGACAGTCCTTTTAAAAATAGGAAGTGATCTGAAAAAGCTTTTTCTGAGTCTAAATTGGATTTTAATTAGAAAAAAAATATTTTTGCAAAGCCTTTTATGACCACCTAGAGGCCACACTTTGCCTACTCCTGCTGTAAGACATATACACACACACACACACACGAGAGAGAGAGAGAGAGAGTTATATTTTTAAAACCTCTGATTTAACATCAGAAACATTTGCACTTACTGCTTTTCTTTTGGTATAATGTTTGATGATGTTACTTGGAAACCACTCTGAGTCCCCTCGGGGAGATAGAGCAGTATATAAATAAAGTTTTGTTGTTGTTTTCATCATAGAAAAGGAATCATGGCCAAACTTGATTGGTGGAATAAAACATAGAAATAAGGATTTGGATTTGGATGTGGAAATAACATTTGATATGATTGCTGGAACTCATACTGTGTACAATTCTAAAAGCTGCAAGGGGTAACCTTCTAACAGGCATTATTTATACAAAACGCTGAGGAACTCTAATGAGAAAGAATGAGAGCGAAGAGCACGGGAACTGAAGACTGAGGTGAAACTGTATAGCTCAAGCCAGCTAAGACAGATTATGTCCATTGAAACCACCGGATTAAGTTACTACTTATGTTGAAGTCCGGCCCAGACAGTCATGGCTAGTGTTAGTTGAGCAGTGTATTGTATAATACCTGAACAAGAAGTAGTATAGTAGAAAGCTCTTTGGTCCTAGTATATACCCTTGGACAAGGAACAACCGGATAAAACAGGAGAGTTGCCAAGCCAGATCCTAGGAAAGGGAAAATGAAGAGACTGTCAGAACCTTCTAGGAGGAACACATTGCATTGTCCTGAGAATTTCTCATCTTTTACCCACGGGGTGAAGTAGAAATGTCATTTCCAACAGACCTCACAACCTCTGAGGATGCCTGCCATAGATGTGAGAGAATGCTTCTGGAACATGGCCATACAGCTCAGAAAACTCACAGCAACCCAGTGATTTTGGCCATGAAAACCTTCGACAACACAGTGTTGTAATGACTTCCAGTTAGATCCTATTAGGCATGCACAGAATCTTGTTCAATCTTACTAACTCTACTTGACCCCCCCCCCTCAAAACCCCCCAAAATCAAATTTGCTCCAATAATGTGAGGTTATTTCTACATCTATTTCTTATGTGACCTGTGAAGCTGGACCCTTTGCCGCCCCCCCTCCCCCCAATAAAGTCAGAGTATAACTTTTGTAACTGTGGCACAACACCCAAAACATTTCCATGCTAGAGTGAGAATAAGAACTCCTGCTGCTTTGTCAGCAAGCCTAAAAGTGCAAGACTTACCAGCCACAATTTCTTCTTGTAGACTACATAGAACGTGTGAAAATGGAAGAAGGCTGGAAACAACAATGGTGGCATAGCTGACAAGAACAACAGAGGGAGAGTTTTTTAAAACCCTGATCCTCAAACTATAACAGGTGTAAATAAAAATAAAGCAATACACAGAAGAAATCAGTAGCAGAAGTTAGTAAAAAGTATAATTAATTATAATTGTATTTTTAGTAGAAGCCATAGGAGAGAACTATAATCAATTGGGATGGATTCTGCAACACTGTCAAAAGCCTGTCTGGCTCTTTCCAATTGCTCCCTTGTGCCTAAAGCACAGTCTCTTGTTGCTTTTGGGTACTATTGTACTCTTCTTCTTTGGTGAAAAGATAGACAAGTGAAGGCCCAGGGAGGACACAGGAAAAATCACAAGAAAGAGAAAACCTCAAATTAATCAATATTTTAAAGAACACATTTCAATTTTGTCCATTGAAAAAGCAGATTATCACTGATAAATACACTACTGAGGAGTTCAACATTTGAGTATGCATTATAAGTTGTTTTTTCTGTCCAAATAATTTTGTTTATTACTTCTTCAATGGCAAAAGCCTTGAATGCAGCAGTTTCTAGTTTTCTCTTAGGGCCCTTCCACACAGCCCTATATACCAGAATATCAAGGCAGAAAATCCCACATTATCTGCTTTGAACTGGGTTATCTGAGGACTCTTCCACACAGCCCTATATCTCAGAATATCAAGGCAGAAAATCCCACATTATCTGAGTGTGGACTCAGATAACCAGTTCAAAGCAGATATTGTGGGATTTTCTGCCTTGATATTCTGGGATATAGGGCTGTATGGAAGAGCCCACAGAAACATAGAGTTGGAAAAGACTAAGGGCCATCCACTCCAACTTCCTGCCATGCAGGAACACACAATGAAAGCGTCCCTGACAGATGTCCATCCAGCCTAGAATAGCCTATATTCACAATTTTGCTTGTATAACATTAAGGCTTTTATATTTATTTTGATATTTTTAACGTTCATAAATATGCCAAATTTAAAAATATATAAACAATTATATATTCTATGATAGGAATGAAACCTTTTAATGTAACTTAAGCAGTGATGGAGCTCTGCCCACCTGCTGGGTTTAGGGCCCTCCCACACAGCCATATAATCCAGAATATCTGCTTTGAACTGGATTATCTGGGTTCACCCTACCATATATTCTAGTTCAAAGCAGATAATGTGGGATTTTATTCAACTGTGTAGAAGGGAGCTTAGGCTGCTGCTTCTTTAGCTGTTATACTCTCACTTATTTCTGATCAATGCTGCAGCCAGTTGGGATTTGCCAGAATAATCCACTGACTTTCACTGTCTTTCAGGAAGCTGGAGATACTCACTGATAAAGAAGTACCTATGTTGATAGTTGTAAGGCATGTACTTTATCTTCTTCATCCCAAGCTGTGAAAGGAAAGTAAGTTATTTTCTCATAAGAATTTAAAGGTAAATTTATCTCGTCCTGAAATGAAACCACACCAAGGAAAGCTTTCGCAATACAGCAAAGATCTGGCGATTTGCACAGGCTTTCCTGGGTCATAGTTAAGTGCCTTTCTAATAAATACTTTCATCCTATTATTTTCAAAGATTAAGCAGTGATAACATCTGCTTCATCTTGCATCACCCAGCTCTTCTTGGAGCCTTCAACAAGATGGAAGAGAAATAATATATCCAGTACAAGCACACAACTGACTCAGTTTTTCTCACTCAATACAACACACCCTATGTCTCAGAAGATCTGCGAGCCAACTTCTTTGTGGCAGGCACTTAAAGACACTACTCATTTGTCTACACCCATGCCTGAAAAGAAATCTAAGATGGCAGCCAAAGGCTCCTGAAGATAAAGAGTTCCACAACAAAATGAGATACAAATGCTGCTGAGTAAAGTGTTGGAGATTAAGCTGCATGCTCTCTCAAAAGCCTTGTATTTGTTGTATAGGAAAAGTGCATATACAATAGCATGCTCTCTTACATCTTGGTGAATTTAGGGTATGACTTGATGTGGGAGTTAGTGTTATAAGGCATGAAATTCTGGAACAGAATACTCAATTGTTAACCAGAACTATTGGCACATTTTTGCTGTTGTCCCCTTACTGCTGATGTGCCCTTCTCAGAAACACTGCCTTTTTACCACTGTTTGGCACGAACTTGGCGGAGGCTCACACGCTATTATGGTGCACCTAAGACTATAATGACTCATGGCATTGTGCCCTTGCCCAAAGAAGATACTTGAGAAAGGTCATTTAAAAAAGGGAAACAAATATAAAGCTAAGATTGATGTGATGAGCATGATACTCACTTCCACAGAAAGGGACTTCCCCAAAGTAAACAAGAAAGGATGAACATCAGTATCTGGATCTTTGGAGAAGCAATTGGGTTTTGCATGATGTTGGGAGTGCAGGAGGGTCCACCATTTGGCTGATGCCCCCTGTTGAAGAAAGACAAGAGATGTTGTTCCAAAGCAGTGGTGGTGTTTTTTTTATGGTGCAGATTTAAAGGCATTCATCTTTTCATTGGAACTTTAGTCTTGTTCAAGCTGAAAAGGTGCAGCTTCGCTTCGGTTCGTAAGATGTTTAGGGCAGAAATGGGACACATGTGGCCCACAGTCTTGGCCCAGGGCTTTCTGGGCACAGAATGGAGGGTCTGTCCTCTACTTTTGTTTTTTCTTTGTCAAAAGAGGGCAGGGAGGCAGCCTGGCCAGGAGAGAGCACGATGGGTAGGCCTATCAGATATTTCTATCTCTCACATAAGTATATCTGGTGGGAACACAAGAGCAGGATTTTGTGGCGGCTACTCCTAGGATGCATCTACACTGTAGAATTAATGCAGTTTGGCACCACTTTAACTGCCATCACACAGTGCTATGGGATCATAGGAGCTACAGTTTTACAGGAAGCAATTGGGTTTTGCATGATGTTGGGAGTTCAGGATGTTGGCAGGAGACCTCTGTCACAAAATGCTGCTGCCTCAGGGGTCAATAGCATTGAGACAAAAGTTTTCATCTTCTGTGTGAATTATTAGGGTCAATACATAGTAGTTCAATATTCTGAACTTGTTATTAAAATAGTAACAGGTCAAGAAACGACCACTTACAATGAGATGGCACATGACAAATTGGTGAAGCAGGTGGTTCCATTTTGTCTTTTCAAAGACAGAAAGATGGCCCAAATCATGCTGGAGCCATGCAGCCTGGACCTGGAAGACAAAGGAAAGTGCTTAGAAATTTTGCTCAGTTTGCTTAGAAATAATTGAAAGATGAACTGCAATGGAAAGTAACTGATGATCACCATGGTTGGATCCCTGCCGGTTTTGATTTTTGCTAAAAGACTTATACAGTACTCTAGGACAGGAGATAAAACCATTCACCATCTAGCATTCAATAGTCAGATGATATTACAATTTTAGATACTTAAGAGCATGTATTTCATAAGTACCAACTTCAAGAAAAATTGGTTTTGGAAATACCGTTAAGACAGTAGTTCCCTCCCAACTCCTTTTGTAATTATACAGTATTTATTATACAATAAAACTTTTTTTTAAAAAAAAAATAAGATAGCTTAGATTGCCTTTGAGTGGCCTTTACAATCCCTCTTGTATTCCTGAATTCAAAAGAAATTACAGTGTCTCTGCACACCTCATTCTTATATCTCTTTCTAGTATCTAGTATTTTCATGTGCATTTCTGAGAAATATTCCCATTTTTAGTATTTACAGATTTATTCATGATTTTTCATGGGTAAACAGAAGTTTCAGAGGGATAAAGTTTATTAGCAGTGGGATTAAATACAAGTCTTCAATATAACTGTGGACTCCCAAATGAAAGTTAAATTCAGGATGGAGAAGGGAAACTAATTAGCCAGACAGCTTGTTTCAGATCCCTTGTACACAGCTGTATAAAATCCAGATTATCTGCTTTGAACTGGATTATATGGCAGTTCAGAAGGGGCCTCATATGTTCCCAGGGCCCTTCCACACAGCCATATAACCCATATCAAGGCAGAAAATCCCACAATATTTGTTTTGAACTGGATTATCGGAGTCACACTGCCATACATTTCAGTTCAAAGCAGATAATGTGGGATTTTATTCAGCTGTGTGGAAGCAGCCTCAGCTTTATTCTGTGAACATAGCAACTTACCTGTGCTATAGTAAGCAGCCCTAATGAAGCCATAAAGGGCAGTAAAGATGTCCCGAAATATATGAGGGTGAGCCAAGATGCAACATCCAGTATCAGGATATGAAAGAGGAGGGCCAAGAAGAAGAAACTATTGGGTTTCATGAGTCCCATCTTCTCTACAGTTGTGCATAGCTCACGAAAATCCATGATAAGCGATTCCTGTGGAGAAATCAAACATTACATCTGTCTCTACTGTAGGAGGTGAGGATGTTATTTGGTAAGTTTGTCTTTACTCTTAAAGGAATTCACTGGGCCCTGGAGCAAAGGGACTCCATGGCCAGGTAAGTGCAAGTGACAAACCAAGCAACACACCCAGAAGTATGTTACTGACTTATCCAAACATCTCAGTAAACAATCATCAGGTAGATTTTACCTCTTAATCACATCTATAACTTTGAGACAATTTAATAATAAGTTTTATTCCTCAGCCCCACACAAAATCTGTGTGTGAAAAGCTGACATGTACAAAACCAGACTAGGGGTTAGATCTAGGTGTGTGCAACTGGGCTGGGCCTTCTCCTCACGAGCAGCACCTCCAGCCTCTTCACTACACTCAAGGCTGGAAGAGGTGGCCTTAACTGAATGGGGTAAGCACTTGAGCAGAGAGCGGAATGGCCAAAAGGGGAATGCAATGTATCAGATGGGAGGTTGGAGAAAGGGAGATCTGGGACTTGGCTTGTGTGGCCCTTGAATCCCCTCACCAGCTACTCCAACCCCCCCCCCCCCAAATAAAAACATTTGTAGCAATGTTTGTCCCAAAACCACATAGAAAATCACCACAAGTGTGTGAAAACAAACAAAATACCCCATCTCAACCTTACAACACCTAAGAACTGTACTATTTTTAAAATACACGAGCTTCTCTGCAGTCCCCATCAGAAAGACAAAAGGGGGTGATGCAATGTCACTTCATACTTCCATTTTGAGAGAAATTATTCCCCCCCCCCCTTCTCCTGACACATCATTTCTACACCTGCTGAGCAGGCTAATGGCAGCCGGGAAAATTATTTTCTTTTTAAGGCTTTTAAAAGGTTTTGAGGGGGGTGGGGTGGCTTGGGGTCAGCTGTGTGAATTGGGCCCAGAAGTTATGTGACACGATCCTCGGGCCTAATCCACACAGAGCCCAGCTGGAAAGTGTCCACAGTTTTCTGAAAGGCCCAGGTTTTTCCAGGTGTCAAATTAATTCGGCACAAAGCAGTTAATTTGCTTTTGCTAAGTCTACAGTTACTGTGCTGAGGCCGAAATGCAGACCCTGGGGAAAAAATGGACTATAGCGGGTGGAATTCCCCCCAGCCAATATAGCTAACAGGCATTTAATTACTGTATAGAAGCAAAAAGGCCATCAAGCTCCTCTCTCCAATAATGACAAAGTACAGGAGACAAATTTTAAATTCCTCTCTGTTCCCACTTCACATCCATTTGTCAAGATGAACTTACATTTTTGCTGGGTTCAAAAGTAGATTGATCTGGTGCCAGCTCCCCAACCAATAATGGGTTCAAAAACTTGTTTACCAATGTTTTGTTGCCATGAAATGCTGCAAAGGCATCCTGCAAGTCACAAAGTTAGGGGTGGGGAGGGGAGAGAAAAAAAATCAAATGCTAGAGAATATTGAGTGAAAACTGATTCCACTATTGCCTCCTTCTCTGGAATAACTGGAGTATTTATTATTAATAATTCAATTCTAGTGGTGCAAGTGTCCTGCTTACATGATATACCCAGAGATCCTAATACTTTTGATGGGAAATGTGAGGTGACATCCACTAGTTTCCATCCAACCTTGTTCACAACAGCAATCTTCAACTGGGAACCAAGCTCATAGGCATACAGTTTGTGCTACCATTATCTTCTACCAACATAGCTATTATTTTTCATTTGTATGCACATGGACTCTTTTCACAGCTGTGGCTCAATACAAGTGAAGTGCAATCCCTGCTCTAATCTCCAGTCATTGACAAGAGTGGATATAAGAAGCTATTTCAAGTTTTACATGTCCAGAATCCTCTTAGTGACATACATGGGCATGAAATATGGTTTATGCATGTGTAAATTTCTGAGGACGGAACTGGCAAAAATGCCTCTGAGTATTCCTTGCTTTAGAAAATATTATGAAATTTATGGAGTTGCCATAAGTCAACAGACAAGTTGAAGGCACATACACACACAGTATCTCTTATTGGTTGGAGTGCAATGTCTTTGGTCTCTAATGCAATTCCTCACACCACCTCCCAATATTGTCAAGCTCTGGGAGGGGCCATCACTGCTGCTGATATTATTACAAAATAATGTCTGAACTCCAGTTCATTTCTGGAGTTGTCATGCAAATGACATAATGAATCAGCCACCCTTGAAGTATTGCAGAACCACAGTAGGTGTTTTGAACTTCATGGCTGTTGCTAAAGGTCCATGCCCATTCATCACAGTCATTCAAGTGGCTTCTCAATATGAAGTCATTCCACACACTAAATAGTTTTGCTGCCAACATGGTTTCAACATTACAAAAGTAGCATGAAGTGAACTCAGAACAATGTCGCTCATCAGCAGTATTGTAACAAGGAGGTAGGTTTAACATGGAAACACAGAAACACAGTCTGCTCAGGGAATAAATAAAAATAGCTAACAAAACGTAGAGCATTTCGACTAGCAGGTAATATTCATTACAGAGGTCCCTCAATACAGTGATTTCTTACAACTCACTCAAAAGAATAACCCTCCAGTGTTGTCACTAACTCATTCAGTAGTTAGTGAAAATGCAGTATAGTAACTACCTTGCCTAAAATTTCTGTGTATATCAGTATTTATAGAGTCTCCAATTAGAATAGTAGAATAATGTTGAAAGATACCAGGAAGGCCCTATTTCCCACTCTCCTGCGGTATCAGATTTTTCTGCATTTATGCACATTGTGGGATGATCATAACATATTGAGCCAACTTTCATGATATAAAAGAAATCCTTCAGTCGCTTTAAACTATTCAGTATTGCTGTGAATATATGTGCCGTCCAGTCACCTGTTGACTTATGGCACCCAGATGAATTTCATAGGGTTTTCTTAGGCAAAGAATCCTTGAATGTGGTTTTGCAAGTTCCTCCCTCTGAAATAGAGCCTAAAGCACATGGCATTTCAGTACTATTAAAGAACTGAATATAAGGGACCATAATTATTTCTAACACATTTGCCTCTATAGGCATTGATCATGATGCTGAAATACTGGGGGTGCTTCCAGACAGCAATTTATTACACGCAAAAATGGGTTAGAGTAACCCGTTTTTGCCCATGTTGCTGTCCTCACAGGCGCCCAAAAGAACTAGGCTTTCCCGGGTGGGTGTTTCGATGCCATCACGAAAACTTTCATAGAAATGATATGCCAGAAGGGGGAGAGGAACTACCCCCCCCTCCTGCCTCCTGGAATGACATTTCCATGTACCTGGAGAGGCCTAATGGCGGCCCAGTAAGTTTTTATTTTAAGGGCTTTGGGGGGTGGGGATAAGGGGAGGTGCCCTCCTTGCTTCTCCCAGCTTTTGGAAGCCCAAAGAAGTGAGATGGGTATGGGGACTGACCCCAGGACTACCCGGTACTTAGTTCCTATATGCCAAATACCTCATTAGACCCAGGCCTTTCAGGAAGGCCCAGATAATGGGGTATTGTTAATTTGGAACAAAGCAGGGTTTTCCTACATTGTCCTGAATCAATCCTCTTTTACTTGAGGTGTCATTTGAATGCCTCAGGTAAAAGTCCGACAGGGCCCGCAGTTTGAACCCTGTCTGGAAGGGCCTTTTGCTGACCGATCTATGTCTTAAGCAAATTACTGTGTCACAGTTTCAGTCATACAAACAAAATCAGTGAACCAAAAAAAGGAGCCATGGTAGTTTTGCTAGTTCCTTGCTTTGAAATATTAGCCTATAGCACCTGGTCATCATTTGTGATCTTCCATCCAAGTACTATCCAGGGCTGACCCTCGTTCAGTTTCCAATATTGCGTGGGATCTGGTGTCTTTAGGATTTTTTGCTATATGCTCTAAACCAGTACACTACATTGAATTGCCATTCACTAATGTTATACAATGGCAATTCAATGTATTGCTTTAGAGTAGAATGGAAACAGGAGAGCCTGGAAAGATATGTAATGTGCCCATCTTGATAATGGCCTTATTCAGTTTAAAGAGCCAGGGAACTACTTGTCTAGACCTGAAGTTTAATTACTGATGGCTGTTGCATAACAGGATTTTTGAGTCCACCGTGTGTCTCAAACTTGTTCTGTCCTCAGTGTTGAGATCTTAACTCATGCGACTAATCACTTGCCACAGAGATAATACTACAAAGCCACTTATTAACATTTCCATTGTGCAAATTCAAAACTATATTTCTCAATCTTTTATCCTGCTTCCTAACATGGGGAACATGTCCCATATGGGATGCAATTTGATTTTTTTTTTGCGGGGGGGGGGGTGCAATTTGAGAATGAGTTATTAACAGTGATTTTTTATTTCTTATGGTTCTAGGGGTTCCATATACAGTATGTATGTGTGTGTATGTATGTATGTGTGTGTGTGTGTATATATATATATAATATTTATTGCGACATACACATTTTTAAAATTAATAGAAAGGAGTGGTGAGAACATTGAGAGGGCATTGAGCGCATGACACAGAAAGGTGAGGCCACTCTCATGCCAAACACTCCAATCCTCTCAATGTTCTTTTAACATTACAAGCTATACAAAATATATAAAAATGTATTTTTGTTTTGCATATGAATGGATCAACAAATTTGTCAAAAAAAATCCAAAGCACAATTACTTTCAATATTTTTATACGATTAACAAAAGGATCCGTTGCAAGAAAAGTAATGTCATGTGACAGGATCCTCTCACACATTCCCACCAAATATACACACTGGAGTTGAACACTTAAGTTAGCATGTATTTGATGCAGATATCTCAACTGTGCCTCTAATATTACTACTTCCCACGTGGTAGTTGTTTCATTTCATTACTTAACATGAAGTATTTTGATTAGCACATAAAAAGGCTTCCTCTGCATGAATAAAAATTCACTTTTTGAACAATAATAATTACTGTAGATGTCATGAGGGGAGTCATTAGAATTTTAGAGATGCTTAGGTGGGGCATGGCCAAAAAAGGTTGGGAACCACTGATCTGGTTGGAAACAGTTCTGAAGCTAGTTTCCATCTGGTTTCCTGCACTGACTCACATCTTTTTCTGAAAAAAACAAGTTCATACTCAAAATGCATCTCTGCTGTATTTCTAGATGATTTTGTTCCATCCCACTAGTCTACCTTCTGCCATTCTTGCAAAAACTCCAAATAATATGGCCATGCAACCTGTCATATTTCACAAGTTCCACAATGCATTACTAAACCCACATATGACACCAAAGACAGGTTATTCTGCAAAATAAATTTGTCACTCCATCTGTTGAGACAAAGGGCAATCCATGTACATGTTGCAGGGGAAAATATCTGATTTACACCTTGGAATTAGCCAACAAAGTTTGCCAACATAGTCAAAGGTGTGGCATTAGACTCATGTATGTGTCATCATTACCATATCGGTTGGCTTGGGAAATATTTGATTGCCATGTTATTCCTCTTTCTGCTATGCTATTTTTTTTAAAAAAACCTAGGATCATAACCCCCTTCCACACAGCTGTATAAAATCCCACATTATCTGCTTTGAATTGAGTTATATGCCAGTGTGTACTCAGATAACCCAGTTCAAAGCAGATACTGTAGATTATCTTCCTTGATATTCTGGGTTATATTGCACAGCCTATAGTTGAAGATCTTTTAACAGCCTGTTAAATTGTGGTTAAATATCTTAAGTAAAGTGAATATGTAACAGTAATGAAAAGAAAAACAGTAATGAAAAGAAAAGGTCTAGATAAGTTAAAAGGTTATGTCAGAAAATAATATAGATGTGTTGAAAAATAATATAGGTATACAGCATCAGCATATTCATATAAATTTTATTTGGACCAACCCATTTACATTAGAAGACTTTCAGGTTGGAGACTGTAAAGTCACAGGGTGAGTTTGATAAAAGCAATCTGGTTAGGCACTGGAAAAAACAACAACATGTCCTCCATGCTGGTTGGGGGCGGGGGCCCTGCCAAAAGTTGAGAGACATTATGTGATGATCTGTGTGCCCATCTGTCCCTAAACTTGGGCAAAAGTATCCTAGGATGCTAAAAAAAATCCTCATGTGAAGAAGTCTTGTATCTTAGGTTAGGAAAAGTATACTGGACTGCCTTACAAAAAAAAAAGGGGGGGGGTCAGATTTCCAAAATGTTATCCTGTTAATGTTTAACAAAGATGCATAGGCAGCAGTAGATTTTAACAGTGAATGGCCAATTTCACCTTTGACACCAAGGTAATGTGAAAATATGAGTCTTCACTGACAAAAAGCTGCATTGTATAATGGTCTGGGTATTGGATTAAAACACTGGAACACCAGGGTTCAAATCCCAGAGTTAGGCCACGGTAACCCCCTGGATAATCATAGGCATATGAAAGTGGAGATGAACTAAGATTCTCCTTTAACATTTGGCAGTACAGAATGAGCAGCTTCAACGTATCTCTTTAAGGTATTCAAAAGCAGAGCAGAGAGAAAAAAGACTTTTCTGACAGTTCTTTAAATCTCAAGCTTTTCCTTTAGCATTACATGGAAATGACAGTAACTGTTGCATGTGTGGTCTGCATGATAAAAGCAGAATTAAACTGTAGAAAGGACAATGACTAACTGTTGAAATAGTTGTGTCCTATTTACAGTGATTCTCAAACTTTGGTTTGCCTCGTGTTCTGGACTTCAACTCCCAACAGCCCTAACTGACTTGGTCAACAGCCTGGACTTCTGGGAAATGAAATCCAAGGGCCCTTTTACAAAGCCATATAAGCCAGAATATAAAGGCAAACAATCCACAATTTGAAATGGATTATCTGAGTCCACGCTGCCATATAATCCAGTTCAATGTGGATTTTATACAGCTGTGTAGAAGGGGTCTAAAACATCTGGAGGACCAAAGTTTGGGAATCACTGTATTACCATAAAAGGAGGAATAAGATAGAGTAGCCAAGCTGATCTACCACATGAGGGCACTCCTGCAAAACTTTTCATACTCAAACAACCCAAAACAAGATGTAAGTTTCCAGTGCAGGTCAAAAGGGAAATCTTTGAAACAAGTGGTTCTCTCAAAAAGAAGGGAAACTCTTTATTCATCAAGAGATAAGAAACAACTTGTCTTCTGATGAAATCATGCTGTATACAATGCTATATAGTAAATTTCTGTATGCACAATTTTATTGTTTATTCATTCAGTCGCTTCCGACTCTTTGTGACCTCATGAACCAGCACATGCCAGAGCTCCCTGTAGGCACCTCCCAACAAAGGATTCCCCCTGGCAGGAAGCAGCCAAGCCTTGAAGCTGCAAGGCTATTCAATGCTAATCAAGGTGATCAATTGCAGCATTCACACTTTCCTCAAACAGACAAGAGTTCTTTCTCCCACCCTGGACA
The DNA here is from genome assembly GCF_037176765.1 of Anolis sagrei. Classification (NCBI taxonomy): domain Eukaryota; kingdom Metazoa; phylum Chordata; class Lepidosauria; order Squamata; family Anolidae; genus Anolis; species Anolis sagrei. Next base: position 237,063,270 of record NC_090021.1, read on the forward strand.
TTCTGCAGATATATAAACCCCACTTGCCCTGTTTTCAACAAACCTCACAACCTCTGAGGAAGCCTGCCATAGATGTGGGTGAAATGTCAGGATAGAATGCTTCTGGAACATGGCCATACAGCCCAGAAAACACACAGCAACACAATGATTTCAGCCATAAAAACATTCAACAACAACTTGAGTAAGCATTTGCACTAACCAGACTTAAAATCACTACCAGCCTGAAGTTATTGAATGGGCAGCAGTTTTAATATATATCATAGAAAGACTTAATGTACAGGTTTGGAGACATGAAATGCTGGGATAGTCACTTGTAAATGTTAAAACAAACAGAAATAAACAATTTTCTGGATATAAAGTGGATTTTTTAAAATGTTAGCGAACTGACAAATAAGAAGCTGGTAATCCACATTTAAAACCAATTTATGTATATGTTGGTAGTACAGGTAGTCCCCAAGTTATGAACAAGATAAGTTCTGTAGATTTGTTCTTAAGCTGAATTTCATGCAAGTTCGAAAGGATATATTTATAAGTGTAACTCCAGTCATTTTTGTGGAAACAAGCATTGGTGATCAAGCTTCAGTGGAGACACCTTTGCCCCATGATAACTCTTCCAGGAGTAAATTTCCCTTCAAAGGGGTAGATGTCTCTCACTTCCTGTTGATTCACTCCCATGCTTAACTATAAGTCATTTTAAGTGGGATGTTTGTAAATCGGGGACTGCCTGTATAGGTAGAGATATATGTTTGTTAAGGAATTATTGTCTGAGTATGTTTATGTATTTATCAGTATTGTTGCTTTCCTTTTTGTGTGTTTATTTTCAAAAAAGGTAATTAAATATATTGCCCGGGGGGGGGGGGGGGGGTGAAGAAGAGCAGTGATGGGAGTGTCCTGTCTCTTGTCATTGCCTTTGTGCTGGGTCCCTCACAGAGGTAAGTTGTCTTCCTAGCCCTCCTTCTCCACCTCGGCTTTATTTTTGAGATCATATTCTCATTCTTTATGCTCAGCTATAATTCCTTTCCCTATCTGCAGTTATATAGACATATGAAAATCAGCAATGCAAATTACACATAGCATAATTGTACCCACCCCCCCTCAAATAAACAGGTTTTCTCCACATCTCTTCCTGAATATGTTCCCTCTATGCATTTTAAAAAGAGAGAAAAGGATTCATTTTTCACATGGATAAGGTGTAGGTTTTACCTTCAACTTATCCATGGGTCTTAACAAAATCCATAATTTTGTCCTTAAACCCTGCCCTCAAATGATTCATGAAGACAACTTACACTCAAGCATATACAATATTTGTACAATGGGGGGATTTGGGAGGGGAGCTCTCTTTTTTGCTAAAATTGTTGAGGGGTTTGGCTATTGTTGCTGTTGCTGTTGTTGTTGTGTTGTTGTCTTCCCCTCAAACTAGCAAAAACAAAGTAGTTCTTTATGGTTCATAAAGTTATGCTTATCATGCAGACCCTTGCAGCTCCTTTTTTAATAAAATAAAAGATTACAAAAAATATTACTTCTTAATTTTTATAAGAAGTTATGCATTATTCATTTTATGTTGCTATAGTAACAGTAACTTTCAATCTGTAAAGTGTGGTAATATTGCATCCTCTCCTCCAAAGAATATTTTTCCCAACCCCTCCAAAAAGTAGTCTAAGGCCCCTTCCACACAGCTGAATAAAATCCCACATTTTTTGCTTTGAACTGGAATATGTGGCAGTGTGGACTCAGATAACCCAGTTCAAAGCAGATATTGTGGGATTTTTTTTGCCTTGATATTCTGGGTTATATGGCTGTGTGGAAGGGCCCTAAGTGGTCAAAAAGCAATTTGTTTTGGATAAGCGACTGCTTTTTCACAGCATTGCGTTCATTCTTTTCCAGGAATGTGGAATTTTAAATCTGATAAGAACATAGAATGAATCTGTCAAAATGCCTGTGCCCTAAAATTACTCATGAAAAATGACTGTAAAAGTCAAACTAGAAGGAATGCCTTGCACCATTGGCAGTAGCACTAGGTTTTAGCCTAAGTCTACAGTGCGCTATCCAAGGTGCTGAACTCTCAAGCCTGGGGGAGGCTGACCAGCTCCCTGTCAAGGGAGCAAGCGGTACCCACTGCCAACACAGTAATTGCATCATTATCCATTATGTTCCTTTAGAAATGTGTCTTCACTGCACCCTTACTGACACAAAAAGAGGAAGTGACTAATTAAAGGGAGCTGGGTTTTACTTGTAGCTTTTTTACTGTGAAACTCTGCTTTTAAGACAGACTCATGAAAGCTCAAAACAGTCAGTCTCATTTTAAAAGAGACACACGTCCTCCTCTTTCATGCAGTTTCCTGACATAACAACCAGCATCATCCACAGTTGGGGAAATCTTTATTACAAAGAAAGAAAACCCCACCCAAAAATGTAGTCGGACTATTGTGTCCCTTGAATCTCTCAAAAAATTAGGAGATGGAAAGAAGCGTGAAAGTTACAAAATATTTGATGTTCTTTCCCCAGCCCTAATTTCTGTATAGGTTAAGTCTCCCTTATCCAAAATGCTTGGGACAAAAGCTTTTTCAGATTTTTTTTTTCAGCTGTAATCAGTGTATACACAATGAGTGAGAGATGGAAGAATGGGATCTATCACGCATCCAGCATCTGCTGAGTTTTTTCCTCAAGAAGCCCTGATGAGGAAAGAAAAATGGGATAACGGGGGGAGGACTCTGCTTATATAAAGCCTCAGAAGGAGGCAGACATCTAGACCAGTGATTCTCAACCTGGGGGTCCCCAGATGTTTTGGCCTTCAATTCCCAGAAATCCTAACAGCTGGTAAACTGGTTGGGATTTCTGGGAGTTGTAGACCAAAACACCTGGGGACCCACAGGTTGAGAACCACTGATCTAGACATTGCCACAGCTGTCAGCCCACATTCCATGCCTTATACCAGTGGTTCTCAACCTAATGTTGTGACCCCTTAATACAGTTCCTCATGTTGTGGTGATCCCCCCAACCATAAAATTATTTTTGTTGCTATTTCATAATTGTAATTTTGTTACTGTTATGAATCGTCATGTAAATATCTGATATGCAGCAGCAGGATGTATTTTCATTCACTGGACCAAATTTGGCACAGATACCCAATACACCCAAATTTGAATATTGGTGGGTTGGGGGGGATCTGATTTTGTTATTTGGGAGTTGTAGTTGCTGGGATTTATAGTTCACCTACAATCAAAGAGAATTCTGAACTCCACCAATGATGTCATTGAACCAAATATGGCACACAGAACTCCCATGATCAACAGAAAACACTGGAAGAGTTTGGTGCGCGTTGACTTTGAGTTTTGGAGTTGTAGTTCACCTACATTCAGAGAGCACTGTGGACTCAAATAATGCTAGATCTGGACCAAACTTGGCACGAACACTCAATATGCCCAAATGTGAACACTGCTGGAGTTTGGGGAAAACAGACCTTGAGATTTGGAAGTTGTAGTTGCTGGGATTTATAGTTCACCTACAATCGAGCATTCTGAACCTCACCAACAATAGAATTGGGTCAAACTTCCCACACAGAACCCCAGTGACCAGCATAAAATATTGTGTTTTTTATGGTCTTTGGCAACCACTCTGACACCCCTCATGACCCCCCCCCCCCAGGGGTCCAGACCCCCAGGTTGAGAAACACTACCTTATACAAAGGAGCCAAAAAAAAAAGAGAGGGAAATTCTGTTTCATCTCCCCTCACACTTCTACATTTTCTGTTTCCCCTGTTAGGGTTCCTTGAGGAAAAACCAATGGGTGTTGAACATATGGTTAGTCCCTTTTCCCAGAAACAGAAGTAGACAGCTGGTAGGAACAAAAAATGTTTTCATTTAGGTTATTTAAGTTCTCACTTTCAGTTTTTCTCTCTGTTATTGAGTTTAGAATTAGGTTGGTTTTATATTGTCTAATATGGTTTGTCCTGATGTAATTTGTTTGAATGTTGTTGTTTTTTTACTTTCTGGCATTGAATGTTTGCCTTACATGTTGGAAACAGCCCTGAGTCCCTTTGGGGAGATAGGGTGGTCTATAACTGTATTACTATTATTTATTTATTTATTTAAGCATTTGTTCCCCGTTCTTCTCACCTCCGGAGAGGGACTCAGGATGGCTTACAACAGGCAACCCACGGTGCCAATACAATACATTAAAATCATGATACAATTGAACACCGTTATAAAACAATCACTTTAAAACTATCAATTTAAAACCGTTTGCTGGTTTAAAACATCATCCAATGTCAGACCACTGTGCTTGTTAAAACATTCTCTTTCCAGATTATTCCAGCTTATTGCTCAAAGACTTGACCCCATAGCCAGGTTTTAAGTTTTTTATGAAAGGTCAGGAGGGAGGGGGGTCAATCTGGTGTTGTTGGGGAGGGAGTTCCACATTATTTGTAGTATGTTAGATGGTTGTTTATTATGCTACTGTTTTTAATTGTTTTTAACTGTTTTATGATGTTTGAGCATTGAATTTTGCTACTGTTAACCACTTTGAGTCGCCTGAGAACTGAGAAAAGCAGTATATAAATATAGTAAATAAATTTCCAGAAAAGGGAGGTTCAATCTATACTCACAAACTAAGAGTTCTGAAGAACTTCAAAGTGTGTGTATTTTAATAGTGTTGTGTTTTATCTCTCTGTTTTAACCATGTCGTACATCACTTCGAACCACAAGGAGAAGCGGTTAAATAATTTGTTGTTGTTGTTGTTGTTAGACTCAAGCAAATCTCCAGATGTTGTTGAACTTCTCCTCCCACTGCCTCTCTTAGCTAGAGCTTCAGTCTAACAAGATCTGGACAGCCGTATGAGTCTTATCATAGTGAAAAATGAACACGGTGTAATTGTTTTGTCATCTGCAATGTATTATAAAAGCACCAGTGATAGGCAAATTATCTGTACAGTATATGTATGATTTACATATGACTGTGTGTATAATTTACTCATCACTGGTGCTTACAGGATTAATCAGCGATGACAGCTCTAGATTTGATACAAATTTAAGAAATAGTTGGTTCCAAACATTTTTGAGAATTGGGGCACCAGGATGCTGTCAAGTTGAGACAGATATTTGGGGCTTCTCACATTTCCTTTTTAAGGTGTTTATGCTTTTTGGACTGTGTTTTTAATTAATTAATTCAAGTAATATGTTTTAATTATGTGATTCTAAAGTTTATGTTGTTTTGTTTTATGCATATTCTCCAAAGCACTGGGAAGTTCATGACTACCAAACAGCAGCAATTCACTCATGAATTCATGAACAGGGAAAACACTGGCTTGTGCAATGAGATAAATGACAACTCTGAAACAATTACTCCTATGCAAAATTCGTTTCTGGTGTTTGGTTGAATCTATGTGGCCAGAACTGTCACCTCTCCTAAACTGGGTTTCTCTTGTTTTCACCAAGAATGTCAGACATGGATTGTAAAACTTGTTCATTTTTATATTACAGCCAATAGTAACAAAAAGGCATTGCTGGCCAAATGCAAGTATGTCTCCTAGTACAGTTTCAGCCATTTGTTTTGAATAAGAGTGCTAATTTTGCACATACAGCGGACCCTTGCTATCCACTGGAGTTTGGTTTCAGGACCAAAGCAGATACCCAAATCTTTGGATGCCTAAATCCCATTCTATACAATGGTGTAATGAAATGATGTCCTTTATATTTTAAAATGCCAAAATCTTGGACTTTTTTAATATTTTCAAGTCCTGGATTATTAGATCCCTGGATGATATGGAGGACTGACTGTCCCTGGCAGCTATGGTTAAACCCTTGTACAATGCAATAGCAGATTTGGAATATGTGCAGTGACTATGAAATGGCTTGGACTACAATTATGGAGGGCGTGGTTTTAATATTGAATGTAATGTTTTTAAATGCTTAATATGTATTAATTTTAAGTTAATTTTAATATTAATGTTATTGAATGTGTTTTAAAGCATTGAATAATTGCCTATATGTTAGCTGCCTTGAGTCCCCTTTAAGGTAGAGAAAGGCGGGGTGTAAGTAGGGTAAGTTAATGAAAATTGAATTAATTTTGCTGGCTGAACTGCTAACCTGGAGGTCGGCGGCTCAAATGCATGAGATGGAGTGAGCTCCTGTCCGTCAGCCCCAGCTTCCCATGCAGAGACATGAGAGAAGCCTCCCACAGGATGGTAACACACTCGGGCACCTCCCTGGGCAATGTCCTTGCAGACAGTCAATTCTCTCACACCAAAAGCAACTTGTAGTTTCTCAAGTCGCTCCTGACACAATGTTTAAAAAAATCTATGGGTACATTTATACTGTACAATGAACCACTTTTGACAGCGAGAGCTTTTGCTGACATGGCTCTATGCTACCCTGTTTCCCCTAAAATAATACATATCCATACAATCAGCCATAGCAGGATTTCTAAGCATTTGCACAATATAAGCCATACCCCGAAAATAAGACATAGTGATAGGCTAAGCAGCGTACAAGGTTGGCTCCCTCTGTCAAGTCCCTGTTGTTCTGTGCGTGCTGCAAGCTGAGGCATAAAGGGAGACATAGAAAATGCTTTAGGTACTGTGTGTCCTCAAGGGGGAGAAGGAAAGCAGTGGCTATCGTTTGACACAGCACTTTGGGTCTCTCTTCCCCAGCACCAACCAGCAACAAGCTGTTGGTCTCTCTCACCCCCCCCCCCACAAACACCAGTAAAGCTGCTGCTCCCCAGCACTGACCAGCAACAGTCTGTGGATCTCTCTCACCCCACACAAACACCAGGGGGTGGGGGAAAAGCTTCAACAAGCAGTCTGCTACTCAACCCAGAGAGATCATCCCCTAAACGGGAACCCCCGGTGGTATAATGGGTTAAACCCTTGTGCTGGCAGGACTGAAGACTGACAGGTTGCAGATCTGAATCCAGGGAGAGCACGGATGAGCTCCCTCTGTCAGCTCCAGCTCCCCATGCGGGGACATGAGAAAAGCCTCCCACAAGGATGGTAAAACATCAAAAAAAATCAGGGCATCCCGGGGGCAACCTACTCGCAGACGGCCAATCCTCTCATACCAAAAGCAACTGGAAGTTTCTCAAGTCATTCCTGACACAAACAAAAAAAATCCCCCAAAACACGGATAGTTGTGCCATCTATATAAATAAAAATGTAATGTTCGTTTGTGGGATTAACAGAATTTAGAAACAACTTGACAAATTGACACCAAATTTGGACACGACCTAACAATCCAATGTATGTCCTTCACTCAAAAAAACTGATTTTGTCATTTGGGAGTTGTAGTTGCTGGGATTTATAGTTCACTTACAATTAAAGAACTCCACCAGTGATGGAACTGAGCCAAACATGCCACACAGGACTCCCATGACCAACAGAAAAACAGAAAACACTAGAAGGGTTTAGTGGCATTGATCTTGAGTTTGGGAGTTGTGGTTCACCTACATCCAGAGAGCAGTGTGGACTCAAACAATGATGGATCTGGACCAAACTTGGCCCGAATACTCCATATGCCCAAATATGAACACAGATGGAGTTTGGGGGGAAATAGACTTTGACATTTGGGAGTTGTAGTTGTAGGGGGGAAAGGAAAGGGCCTGAGGCTGTTAGGAATGGTGGGAGAGTTGTAGACCAAACCCCCCATACAGGGTCCTATTTTCCCATCCCTGAACTACACACTAAAAATATCATTGCACATTTTAGCTACACAATATTACATTATTCCTACTAATTCTTATTAATTTGTTGTTGTTGCTGCTCTCCCTGTGGTTCTTTTGTGGGCTCCTGCTGCTGCTGAGCTCTCACCGTGGCTTCTTGCCCGACGTGGCTGAGCAAGATGCGCGCGCCGCCCGGGTGCCGCTCGCGGAAGTTCCTCACGTCGTAGACCCTGCGCTCCAGCACCAGCCACATCTCCCGATCCGGATCCTCGGGCCTGGTGCGGAGACGGATTTCCTCCCAAGTGAAGAGCCGCCGCGGGAAAGGAGAGCGGGCAGCCTGAGAGAGCGCCGCCGCCGCCGCCTCCTTGGGCTCCTCCTGCGGGGCCATCGCGGAGATTGACTGCCTGCCTGCCTGCCTACCTCGCCCTCGACGGCTCTCCTCCGGCCAAAGCCGGGCCATCCTCATCCCGCGGTTTCTTATTCCCGGGTGTCGCTTGGCCCCGCCCTCCTCAGCTGCGGATTGGCCAGCCGCCCCGCCTCCAGAGAAGCCGATTGGTCATCCCAGGCAGAAAAGCCCCGACGGCTCTACGGAACCAGGTGCATCTTTCCCTCCACGGTTCATATTTCCCAGCCATGCCTCAAGGCGAGTCAATCATAGAATCAAAGAATTGGAAGAGACCTCGTGACCATCCAGTCCAACACCATTCTGCGAAAAAGCACGAAAATCACATTCAAAGCAACCCCAACAGATAGCCATCCCGCCTCTGTTTAAAAGCCTCCAAAGAAGGAGCCTCTACCACACTCCGGGGCAGAGAGTTCCACTGCTGAACAGCTCTCACAGCCTAGACATTCTTCCTCATGTTCAGGTGGAATCTCCTTTTCTGTAGTTTGAAGCCATTGTTCTGCATCCTAGTCTCCAGGGCAGCAGAAAACAAGCTCGCTCCTTCCTCCCTATGACTTCCTCTCACATATTTATACATGACTCTCATTATGTTTCCTCTTAGCCTTCCCTTCTTCAGGCTAAACAGCTCTTTAAGGCACTCCTCATAGGGCTTGTTCTCCAGACCTTTGATCATTTTAGTTGCCCTCCTCTGGACACATTCCAGCTTGTCAACATCTCCCTTCAGTCCTGGGAGTGATGCCCCTACAAGACCTTCTCAGTTCCAAAGTGCTGTTTGTTTTTGTGTGTGTGTGTGTCAAGAGCAACTTGAGAAACTGCAAGTTGCTTATGGTATGAGAGAATTGGCTGTCTGCAAGGATGTTGCCCAGAGAATACCCGCTGCCTCCTCAAACTTCCAGTCCCAGACGTTGAGCCATGGCAGTTTCCACCTGAACATTAGGAAGAACTTCTTAACTCTGATAGCTGTTCACCAGTGGAACTCTCTAACCCGGAGTGTGGTGGAGGCTCCTTTCTTGGAGGCTTTTAAACAGAGGCTGGGTGGCCATCTGTCAGGAGTGCTTTTAATGCAATTTTCCTGCTTCTTGGCAGGGGGTTGGACTGGATGGCCCATGAAGTCTCTTCCAACTCTATGATTCTATGAAGAGATACTGCACTGGAGATCCTGCTTCCTATTCTCATGGTTGAGATGGGAGTGAAGTGGAAATGCCAATATGAAATGCCCATGAGGTCTCTTCCAACTTTATGATTCTGTGAAAGTGATGTCAAACTGCATTCAAGTTCAAGTTCACTTTATTACCATCAGTGACCAGTTTGAGAGAAGAGGAACGTAGTCTCATACAAGCATTTCAGAGGTGAGGGTTAAAAGATTGAAAACTTTAAAATAAGTGTTTCATTGTTAGGACATATAATTAATTTAAGAATCTTACCTACAAGCCTTAAAGTCAAAGGTTTCCCCTTGACATTAAGTCTAATCTTGTCTGACTTTGGGGGTGATGCTCATCTCTGTTTCTAAGCTGAAAAGCCTGCGTTGTCTCCAAGGTCATATGGCCGGCATGACCGCATGGAGAGGTCATGTAGATTAATAGGTACCCCACTGGAGGGGTACCTATTTTGAAATGCATGGAGCACCGCTATCTTCCCATCAAAGTGGTACCTTTTGATCTACTCATACTTGCATGTTTTTCTAACTGCTAGGTTGGCAGAAGCTGGTCCTGACAGCAGGATCTCACCCCTCTACCCAGATTTAAACCACTGATCTTTCGGCCAGAAGTACAGCAGCTCAGCAGGTTAACCCGCTGTGCCACCGGGGGCTTCGATAATAATAATAACAACAACAACAACTTTATATTCCGCCCTATTTCCCGGCGGGACTCAGGGCAGGTTCCAAACATAAAAGGCAAACATTCAATGGCTGAACACAACAATACATCCATAATAACGAAAATTGACAACCCAACATATAAAAACAAATTATGCCTTAACAACTAAAATTAAATTTAAAAAAAATGCAACCTGTTATATCAGACATAAGACAAAACATCAAACATTGAACAGAAGCATCAATTTCTCAGTTCCTTGGGGCAAATAGATTGATCATTGCTCAAGACATCTATTGAGCTGGTGGTGCGAACAGGGTAGGATAGGGATGGTAGCTATTAATCAGAGGTAGTATTACCATCTACTACTACTACTCCTCGTAGGCCAGTGAGCATTGCTGTTTTTGATCCGCTAGATGGGCTGGGAGCTGGGCTGAAGGTCAGGAGCTCACCCTGACCCGGCTTTGAACTGTCAGCCTTTCGGTTGGCAAGATTTACTGCAGCTGCAATAAACCTTAGTCAGGATTATATTAAAACCCAACACATTTTATGGAATTAAAGAGAAGGGAATCTGAAGGGAGGGAATAGGGGTGCTCATGTGGCACGCAATAGGGAAGTCCAGTCAAACAGGAGGAAGCAACATCCATACTATAATTAAAAGTCTGTAATCCCAATATTCTGCTAGTATGAAGTCCTGGCTTGTACTAACTTGGGCTATCAGTCACCAGCTGCCAGATTTTAATCACTGCCATGTAGAACTTAGTGACATTATCAGCTATAGCAGAGTCAGTGTCTGAAAGCAATATGGAGGTGTAAAATTGTCCAGAGTGTCCTCGGTGTTTATATTCTATAGTGCAGTTGTAACACTTGATTCCGCTTTCACTGCTTTGAATTTGATCTGTAAATCTTGGGGCTGGTAAGTATTTTCTCTGGTTGAAATTTCCGAATGTCGCTGCCTAAACTGCAAATTAAAGCCAGGTGCGGTTTTTCAAATAGTCTGAATCATTTCACTCCAACTGTGAAGGATCATAGCTCACTACCCAAATCAGATGCGGAACAATAGGTTCAAATTATAGGAAAGGAGATTCCACCTGAACATGAGGAAGAACTTCCTGACTGTGAGAGCCGTTCAACAGTGGAACTCTCTGCTCTGGCTTGTGGTGGAGGCTCCTTCTTTGGAGCCTCCATCTTTCAACTGGAAACCAATGCCCTCACTGCAGGAAAACATGCAGATCAAGAATAGGGCTCCACAGTCAACTATGGACCCACCACAAGGACACCGATCATGGAGGACCATCACCCTCGAACAACGAGGGATCACCTAAGTGAGTAAGCATTGGATGGCTCACAAGGTCTCTTCCAACTCTTTGATACTATGATTCTTTGATTCCTCACTTACAGAGTACAAACAGAGTTTAGAAAGTTGACTTTTCAGGTTACAATCACCCCCCCCCCCCCCCGGGTTGGGGTTTTCTGTCAAAAGCCATCATATTTCCAAGCTCTTGATCTAAATGTTCTCAACTAAACTGAAAAACAGTGTTGTACCTTAGTATGAAGGACTCAAGTATTTTCCCAGTTGGCTCTGTACGTGAGAGAAAAAGTCTACAGCATTTTGAAATGTAGTTGATCTGGTCTTTCAAATGAAGCCTCCAAGCAAAACCCATCCCCAGAATCACTCCTGGCAAGACTAATCTGACCTGAGAAGCCTGCCAAATATTGTAAACACCTTCTTACGCGATTTAGGGATTATAGATTCCAAATGAAAGAAAGCCACAGCCCTGAGTTGTCAAGACCTGAACAGGACTATTATCATAATCTTTGAGGGGCTTCTGGTTCGTAGAGTTTTTGTACACTGAAGCCGACTTGACAATAACAACAGCAAATATATCCCATGTGAATTGAATCCTGCTCTTCACTATAGATAATAATAAATAAATAAAACTTTATACTCTACTTTTCTCCCACAATGGGACCCAAAGCAGCCTCCAACATATTAAAAACATTAGATCTTAGATCAGCCCCCTCCCTCCTGGCCTTCAGAAAGAGAGTGAAAACATGGCTTTGAGATCAAGCCTTCAAAGAAGTGCAATCGAACAATACAGAAAATTTGCAATGACTATTGAAATGGTCCCAGATTACAGTTGTGGGTGATGGAGTTTTAATAATGGATGTAATTTTTAAAACTGTTTTAATGTGTATTAATTTTAATTTTAAATTTAATTTTAAATATGCATTTTGTAAATAATATACGTTAATGTGGAGCCTTGTCAGATCATATTGCACTTCGCTCCAGTTGATAAAAATTAACTTCCTGACACTTCAGTCTAGGTTTCTTTGCTGAAGGCTTGCATAAACAGCTGCTTTTTGAAGGAAGAAAGAGAGGGGGCTGTTTTAATTTCCTTGGGAAGGGTATTCCACAGGCTTGGGGCAGCCACCGAGAAGGCCCTCTCTCTCTTTACCACCAACCACATTTGGGATGGTGGTGGATGTCAGGATTACTCTGACATTGGAAGCAAGAGTAGGGATTCCCCTGATGACCTTAGGGATCAGGTAGTTTGATATGATGATCATTGGCTAAATCAGGCATGGTCAAACTTTGGCACTCCAGGTGTTTTGGACTCCAACTCCCGCTTAATCGGCTGAGGAGGAAAAGGAAAGGACCCGAGGCTGGTAGGAATTGTGGGAGTTGGAGTCCAAAACACCCAGAGGGCCCAAGTTTGCCCATGCCTGGGCTAGATCATTCTATGGCTAGATCATTCAGAGCCCTCCAAGACCATACATCTTGTAGAGAAGTTTGCTTGAGCTGGGAAACTAAATATTTCCAAAAGTTACAAATAGAGCATTCTGTCCCATCATTTAGAGATTATGAATTCACAATTTGAGAATGAAATGAAAGGAGTTTGCTGACCTATCAAATTTCCTATAAGGATTTGGGAATGTATAACAGTACTCCAGAGAACAACTTGACAGCAAACACCAATAGTTCCTCTTACCAAAGTATGAAGACAGTGTTTTTCACATTAGCAGCGAAATCCATAATATGTGTAAATCACCTGCCTCTCAGGTAAGCTGAAATGGCTGCTTTCCATCCCAGCCCTTAACCCAGTGACTGGTAAGTATGTGTGGATTATTTCCAGATGCAGCAGATTAAATCCTCTCTTTACAAACTTCTTTTTGGCATTAATACTATTGTTCTCTGGGATTTAAAAAGACTGATTCAGGCCCAGAAGTAAGCGTTTTAAAAAGCAGACCAGTTATTATTTTGATAGGTTGCTCACACAATACAACTGCTGCAGTAACCGTCTCCTCAGGCTAAGTACTTCTAGCTAGCAGGACTAGAAATGACTCTGGAACAGTTTAGAGAAATTTGATTTTTGTTTAGAGAAATTGGATTTCAAATATTTTGTATCTCAACTGAACTACAACAGTAAGGGCCCTTCCACACAGCCATATAACCAAGAATATCAAGGCAGAAAATCCAATATCTGCTTTGAATTGGGTTATTTGAGTTCACACTGCCATATATTTCAGTTCAAAGCAGAAAAGATGGGATTTTATTAAGCTGTGTAGAAAGGGCCTAAGTCTGGCCGAGTCCGACTCTGGGGGTTGGTGCTCATCTTCATTTCTAAGCTAAAGAGCCAGTGTTGTCCATAGACACCTCCAAGGTCATGTGGCCAGCATGACTGTATGGAACACCATTACCTTCCCTCCGAAGCAGTGCCTATTGATCTACTCAAATTTGCATGTTTTCAAACTGCTAGGTTGGCAGACAAAAGAAGTTGGAAAGGTAACTTAGTAAAAAAAAAAAGACGAGCATTAGAATCAAGTAAATATAATAGTCTCACTCTATTCTGCTTTGGTCAGATATTAGTTGGATTAACACTGTGCAGTTCTGGGCAGCACAGTTCAAGACGAATATTGACAAGCTGGAATGTGTCCAGATAAGGGCAATCAAAACTATGCCCTATGAGGAATGGCTGAGGGAGCTGGAGAAGAGAGGGTTGAGAAGGGGCATGATAGGTATGTTTAAATGAAAGGATGTCACATTAAGGAGGGGGCAACCTTGTTACTGCTGCTCTGGAAACTAGGACACAGAGCAATGGATTCAAATTTCAGGAAAAAATATTTTACCTAAATATTAGAAAGAACTCGTGGTGGTAAGAGCTGTTCAACAGCACAATATGCTGCCTCAGTATGGTGGAGTCTCCTTCATTGAATGAAGCCTGGGTGGCCATCTGTCAGAAATGCTTTGATTGTATATTCCTTGCATTGCAACATGGGATTCACCTGAATAGCCTTTGGAGTCTCTTTCAACTTTATGGTTCTATTAGTCTCATGTAGCCAACATGAGAAATCCTCACATATACATCAATGCTGGGAAATGATCTCATCTGTCTCCCTGCAAGACTTGCTCTTGTCCTAATGGGATTAGAAGGGAGCCAATGTGATGTAGCTTTCTAGGTGGTTCAGGGACAAAGAGAGGTGAAAAAAAGCAGGTGGCTGCCGGAAGGCAGAAGTCAGTGGCATGATATATATGTTACATTCTCCCTCAGAAAGACTGGGAAGTGGTAGCTGTTGGGACAGGGATTGGTGGGATGTTTACTATATGATGAAAGGTCCAATTATCACTTTAAGTGTTTCATTTCCCTTCTGAAAACTTTATTTATTTATTTATTTATTATATTTCTATACCACCCTTCTCAGCCCGAGGGCGACTCAGGGCGGTTTACAAAACCACCCTGCAATGACTTGAACAAAATGAAGTCATTGCACCTGGAAACTTTGTCAAAATATAGTCCTGTTGAAAATAGGACTATATACATCAACTATATGGTGTAATGGTTTGAGTGCTGAATCAGGACATCAGAAAACCAGAATTCAAGATACACTCAGTCATGAAATCCCCTGTGCGATCTTGGACAACCTCAACCTCAGAAGAAGGCAATGACAAAAGTCCTCAATAAATCTTGTAAAGAAAGTTGTATGATAGAGTTGCCATATGTTGCCATTAACATTTGGTGCTACATAACAACAACAGATGGAATGAGTGGTATATGAAGAAAAGAGATGTTAGGATTACTTCACTGCTGTCTTGCAAGACTTTTCCTTGACCTGGAGTATGTTGGAGGCTCCTTCTTTGGAGGCTTTTAAACAGAGGCTGGATGGCCATCTGTTAGGGGTGCTTTGAATGTGATTTTCCTGCTTCTTGGCAGGGGTTGGACTGGATGACCCGTGAGGTCTCTTCCAATTCTATGATTCTATTATTCCCTGTCTGTAGTTAATGGTGCCCTCTATCCGACCAGTCAAGGGGAACAGGACCAATGGTTGGCAAACACATGGACATCTAGATGCTATTCTTCAATATGTACTAAATCGTTATCTCTCTTCATCTCTTTAGCAGGCCTTGTAATAACTAACTAATATCTGAAAATTATCATTTTAAACACTATAACTTAGCCACATATCCATCATTATGATAATAATAATCACAATCATCAAAATTAATTAATTAATTAAAAGTGAAAAAATCATCATCATCATCATCATCATCATCAGGTTCTTTCATTCTTTCTATAGTTGAGGCATTTCAAAAAGGTTTTCACATTTACAAAATTCTGTCCCTTATATGATTTCCATCAACTATTACAATTTCATCTGTTGAGGCACTACACGTCTCTAGACAAATATGCAAAAGTTAATCTCCTTGAGCTTTGTTTTCTAAACCTGATTTCCACTTCCCTGGCTTTAAGACATGATGTTGTAAGAACCTATTCATACATTTTTTATATTATTGCCAAAGAAGATGATGAAAAATACAATCACTGCTGTAGATACAAATCAGTTGGTACTTGCTTTGTGAAGATTTCAAGAGGCACGAACATTCACATTGACAGGTACTGATTAAATTTGAGTGAAGTTTCTTTGCAAGTTGATGTTCAATTTTTGTGTTGGGCAATGCTGGTGAAGACATATTCTGGTAGCTTTTCTTGATTTAACTCATAATGTTCATGAACTAAAGTACGATTAGTACGATATAAAGAAGCAATTTATTAAGAATTCATCAATCTGAATTCAGTGGTCTCATTCTTATATATGTGCAGTGTTTTATGCAATTTATTCAGTGAGGATGGCAGGCAAGAGAAAGCTCCCATCCCACTATCAACAAGCTCCAGATTATCTTCACCCCAACCCAGACTTTCTAGTTGCAAAAGATTCAGTGGGAAGCCACTCCTCATTTTCTGGGCATGTGTTTTTACCAGATCTTGTCCATGCCTGTCTTTGAATGTGATCACAATAGACATCAATTGTTTCTTTTGCCAATAGATAATGTGAAGAAGGCTCACCGTGTTCCATTCCACTGAGAGTTGGATCTCAAATTGAAGCATTGGCAGTTAGAGCTGGAGAAGACTAGAAAAGACACACATGGACATCAAAACTGAACTAATCAGCATGAGAAATCAATGGCATTGGTTGTTCTTCTGGAAGTCTACTGAGGAACAGTGGAGAAGTTAGAACTATCTTCTACATTATGCTCAAAGCCTGTTTCTGAAAATTAATGCTTTTTTTTTAAAAAAAAGCACTAGTCAATCTCCAATAGTCTTCTACCAAAGGAAATCAAAACGGTGTGAAATTCTTGGAGCCTAGGAATGTGTAGCACTAAGAATTTCAGGGGTGAAGGGCAGAAAAACGTTAACCATGTAGAACACTAGGGGTTTAGCACGTTATATTTTAAATATTGAATAATGGCATCAGAGCCTTCAGTTGAGAAGAATATGTTTTTACATTTTGGATGAACTCTGGCTAACAAAGCCAACCTTTCCTCTTGAGGAAAGAAATCAAATACCTCACATGTTGGCCTGGAATATCAGTGTGTAAAGGAGTCTTGCAGCACTTTAAGGCCTGAGGGCACATTTCACTACATGCAGTTTGACCTCACTTGAACTTCCATGGCTCAATGCTATGGAATAGTTGGAGTTGCGGTTTCAAAAAGTATTTAGTCTTCTTTGCTCGCGAGTGCTTCTGCCTCATGAACCTACAAAGTGGGGTCAAACTGCATTCATCCTACAGTATAGGTGACCGCACACTGAGTTCTTTCTCCCGCCCTGCACATTCCATGTAAACCTCACATAGTTTCCAACAGATCTCACAACCTCTGAGGATGCCTGCCATAGATGTGGGTGAAACATCAGGATGCTTTTGGAACATGGCTATACAGCCTGGAACACTGACAGCACCCAGCACCCCACACTGTTCCCATTTATCAAATATTTCAGTTAATTGCAGCAAGGGGACTCAAAACTGGACTCTACTGTCTATTACATCTTTCACATATATGTTCACTGACATAGTTTAACTCTGGAGAGAGGATACTTCTAAGGTCACCTAATTTTGCCTCAATATTAAAAATAATCCCATTTTGAGTCTTTGTTACCCTGCATTTAACTACTTAGATCACAGTACCAAAATAAATGTTATGTATGGGAAACTGCACTCGGGCAATGACACATAGCATACTGCCTCAATGCTACTGAACTTTGAAGCAGAGAAAAAAATTAAGCCTTAGTAGTACAAGAAATGATATTCAACCACAGGAAATTGTCCAAGAAGAAACTTAGTTGGGTGTTGGTATTCGATGGTCCTCCAGGTGTTGTTGGATTGCCATGTCCCAGCATTCTTCACCATTGCCTGTCCTGGCAGGGCTGATGGAAATTCCAGTTCAACAATACAACATACATACTTTTCACCTATTTTATGCAGTATATATTTTCATGCTGGATCCATGTTACTTCTTCTCTTGTTAGGAAGGGATAAAAGTTATTTTTACTACAGCTTTTATTGACTTGTGAAACATAGGGGTTGGTAAAGTGCTGTATAAAACATATAATTATGGTTTTATAATTTCCACGTGGTAAGGATAAATGTCATACATCTGTCACCTCGGGGTTTTGAAGCAATAAAAGATTTTTGGAAATTGTAAATGAATCACAATGTGCCTCACTTCAGCCTCATCACAACTGAGGGTGCAGCTACATTGTAGAATTAATGTAGTTTGACTCCAAACCTGGGAGTTGTAGATTTATGAGGCACCAGAACACTTTGAGTCTCTTTATGGAAAGAAAAAGGGTATAAATCATCATCATCATCATCATCATCATCTAATAAAACCATATAACAAAATTTGGGGAAAAATCTGTTTCTGATTTGAAAGTGTTATTTCCTGTTGTATTGTGTAGTATTTACTTTGAAGGTAGTTGTTATACTCCAGAAACCTCATTTTTGTGGCTGCCACAAACTATGTTGAATTGGTTGAAACTCTATGAGATATTCATTGAAAAACGATAACAAAATGTTTTGTAGGATATCTCGCAAAAACAAAGTTTTGCAGTTTAATTAACTTATCCCATGTTCTTATGGTAGAACTAATAAAGAAATTACTTTTATAACCCAGGAACAAAAATCATGTTACATAGTGTAATTGGCAGAGAAGGTTAAAGACCTTGTCAAACGACACCCCCCATGATTCCACAGCAATGAGCTATGGCAGTTAAAATAGTATCGAATCGCATCAATTCTGCATTGTAGATGTGCCTCCAGTCATTGTGGCATCCCACTTGGAGACTCTTGCCTTCAATACAATGGTTGGGAGGAGGCAAATGTCAGTAATAGGCTTTTAATGCTTTCATTATTATCTTGAGATCATTAGTTTCACTCAAGTATGCCCCTTTTTGTCAACCTGACACAAAAAACAGGTAATTGCTTGGCGTACATTGTCAGATTTTCTTCATCCTAGGCAGCTCCAAGTGCTGGTGTTGGCTGAGAAGCAACATACACAGGCTGCACATGAATATCCACACACACAGTCCCAGCCTCCATTCCCACACATCTTAGTATGCGCCTATTCCCCAGGCAACTCCATTGAGATAGCTACTAATCCACCACTAACAGATGACAAAGAATTATAAGAGATGCTGGGGAAAACTGGTTTACCCTACAGAGTCAGGCCTATTAGCTGGGGTGTGAAGAAATGTAGGTGGGTTCCTCGCTGGCTTGTAGGGCCACACAGGAAGAAGCCAAAGGCCATGGATTGCACACTCCTTCTCTGAGCAAAAACAAGACCAATGAATGCTTCTTATCTATGTAGCCCACCACCTGATGATGCCTAATTCTAGCCTCATTTCCAGCTGAGTTGTGTTACTGGTTGGGTGGTCCGCCATCACAGAACTCTCCTGCCATTGTACTTGTAGGTTCTGCTGTTGTAAGATATTTTAAATCAGCATCTTGCCACAGCCATACAATCTGCCTATAGCTGAGACAGAAACAGAACTACATAAAATTTATATCACTTGCTTGGGACACCTGTTCATTCTCAAGCTCAGTTTGAAATGCTGGGTTTCATCATACCCAGGCCTAGATATCAGTGGGCTCCCGATTATGAATTACAGGTTGAGGATCCTTCATCCAAAAGGGACCAGAAATGTTCTGGGTTTTGGGTTTTTTGGGGGGGGGGGGGGGTGTGTGTTTAAGAATACCTATATTTGCATATACATACATAATGAGATACCTTGAAATGGATTCCTGGTCTAAACACTATTCATTTATGCTTCATATATACCTTATGCTCATTGTCTGAAGGTCATTTGAGACACAATATTTTAAATAATTTTGTGCATGAAACAAAATTAGAATACATTGGACTATAAGAAAGCAAAGGTGTCACTTTCCTGCTTATCCAGTGTGGAGGATAGAAGGGCATTCCTGGCCAAGGGAGGACAAGTGAATGAATATCTCTCTAATGTTGTGGGTGATGTTACTTCTCCCAGAATAGATGTGGGGATGAAGTTGGAATCTGGGCTTGTGACAGGGCTTGTCCCTATTACCGTCCATCTTGTTGTATATATAGAAGCAGTTTTTCAAGATTTGCAGGCTGTCTTTATTAAATGGATTGTTGTTCTTGTGTTTTGAAGCAATCATTCTCATTAAATGGAACTGTTTGTTCACAGAGTCAAAATTGCAGTTGTCTTGTAGCCTACGCACATATGTATATTGTACGATCTTGATTCAGAAGAGAGATAGGATGACATAGAATCATTGAGTTGGAAGAGACTTCGTGGGCCATCCAGTCCAACCCCCTGCCAAGAATCATGATGCGTGATGAAAACAAAGATGCACTATTCTTTTATTTTCTTTTAATACAAAAAGGGAAGAGCACAATGTCTCTCAAGGAATTTGGCAGTGCATGTATTTCATTATATATTCTCACAGACATACTGCTTGTGTATTTTTATCTATTTTAAGAATTGTCTTTTTATAGAATATGGTCCATCACAAAACTCAGAGGCCTGCATCCTATTATTACTCCCAGATAAACCAAGCTCATTGAATCAATCTGAATTTACAGCAGAAAATTGGCCAAAATGGCCAGGGGCCAGCTGAGTTGCTACTGGGCCAATGAAGTTGTGCCTCTCTTTGTCTAAAAGTTCTGGAAATCAATCAGATGTATCGTTCCAATGGCCCAGTTTTGTGCTGGCAAGTATTTTCACTGCATCCCTGGGATGATGTATGTTTGAATATGGTGTAATTTGGCCCTTCTCTAGCCACTTCATTACATTTATTAAATTCTACTGAGCCACCCACTTAAGAAACTGCAACCTACTGTGTTCATCATAAGATATAGGCTTCAAATGTAGGGTAGAGATATCTTGGCATTTTAAAAGTGTTTTAAAGGGTTATCATTTCAAATGCTTTCTATGCTGTTTGGTAAGTGATTTTTTTGTAAATATAGAGATGGGCAAAATGGCCAATTCTGTCATGTGATGAATTCCCCCCTGTTCTCAACTTTAAAATGAAACTGTTATGCAATTTGTTGGAGGATCCGAAATGCCCTTTTGAGAAAAAGCTCTGCCATTACCTTTTGCTCACCTATTTCTTGAGGAGAGCGATATACCTTCCTTTCTTCCTTCTACCCCTTCTTTCCCTCCTCCATCCCTTCTTTCATCCTTGTATCCCTTTGCACATCCTTCTACCTGGCTGGATCCCACAACTGTGTGTTTCAGGTATTCTGTTGTACTTTGCTTCACTGAAACTTTTCCATTGTCATTGTGTTGCATCTGTGAGCTTTGGTTGCTATACAGAGAAAGAACTGAGGTTTGAAAGGAGTTTCAGAAGCTGAATTCAGAACAAGGATGGAGCCAATGTAGGCCTAAGGAGGGAAGGAAAGAGGGAGGTGAAATAGGGGCTTCTCGGGGTCCACGGAGGGGTCCCACCTCACTGAGTAAGGACAGAGTTCTTCAGAACAGCTTCCACTAAACTGGAAGTGATTGGGAGGACAGGGGCAGGTTCCTTTCCAAGGCAGACCCCTCTTTCCCAAGAAGCGCACTCTGGGAGTACACTGAACTTTAATTAAACTCTCAAAAATGTTTCAAAACTTTAGGCCCATCTCTTTCTTCTTCACTTCCACTTTAACTTGCAGGAGCTGCACTGGGTGAAAGAGATCTGTTCTGATGGTGATTCTGGTTCTGATTCATATGGGTTCTAGTCCTTTCTCACAAATGATTGTCTGACTAACAAACAGGATCACTAGTGCAGCTGATTTCTGCTGCTAGGCATAGCTTCTGGCTGTTAATTTAGCTTGGGGAACCAGGGAAGGTAAGTATATGAGTGCATCTACAGTGTAGAATTACAGCAGTTTGACACCACTTCAATGGCCATGGATCAATGCTATGGACTGATGGATTTTAAATATTTGTAATGGTACATAACTTTCCATAAAAGCAGCCATCTTTTACTTCCACTTTTCATAGGTTTTTTTCCACAAAGAGAGCAGGGGAGGGACAATCAATGGAGGGCTCCTGAGTAAAACGGATAGATTGAAAACTGTGTGATGAAGGTAGGAAAAGCATCCATTTAATTTCAAAACGGACTATGCCTAAGCTGAATGATAAACACTCTCCCAAACACTTGACTGCTCAGTGGGGTGAAGCCTTAATTCCACTCCTTCCCCACTCCATTTTTTCTTTTTTGTCTCTTCTGCTGGGAAACAGGTTCTACAACCAGGCAGGCAGTTTTGGCATCGGGTTGCTTTGCTGGTAAAGCTCTGAGATCAATTAGAAAAAGGGGATTTCTAGCAGTAGTGCTATCTTGTATATAATACTATAGTTAACATGTCTTGCACTGGGAAACAAATTTCATCCTAATTCTTGTTGAGTTCAAGTTTTCAACTGTTTTATACTGTTACATCAGCTGATGGTGAGAGAGCCAACTGAATGATTGGGTAGTAGCGAGAGGGCTACCCAGAACCACCTTTTTAGCTACAAGGCACTCCCCTGGTGAGAGTAGGGTGCTGCTGGACTAGCC
Organism: Anolis sagrei; assembly: GCF_037176765.1. Classification (NCBI taxonomy): domain Eukaryota; kingdom Metazoa; phylum Chordata; class Lepidosauria; order Squamata; family Anolidae; genus Anolis; species Anolis sagrei. The sequence continues at coordinate 237,085,494 of NC_090021.1, forward strand.
AACTTATTAAACCTGATCAACTGGGAATGCATCAACTGACTATGTTAAGTGCTATTTTATTAACATATAATTTGTCTTCTGTCTTTTTCCTTTTTTGCTTTGGGTGGTTTGCTTGCCTGTATATTCTTGTTTTTAATTCAGTATATATGAAGACTGGGGGGGGGGAGCAATACAAGTTGTATAGGACAGAGGGAGATATGGTGATGGCAAGGACACATGTCCTTATAGAGCAGGCATGAGCAAACCCTCTGGCCCTCACTGTCCTCAGTCTTCCTCTCAGCATAGGGACACAGTGGTCCGCCGTGCCCCCAGGCTGAGAGGAGGACCCTCCCTCCTAACACCGTCCCCCACACCAACCGACCCCCTGGTGCCAACCACTCCTCCCCATGCCTGCTTTTGGCCTCCCCCGCTCCCACTTCCCACCCTCCAAGCCCAGCTCGGCCCGGCCCGGCCTGGCCCAAAATGCAACCCCCACAAAAAGGTTTGCCCATGCCTGTTACAGAGAAATGACAGAGAGAGGGGTGTTTAATGCCTTTCTCGCCTTCCAGTCACCCTGCCAGCTTGGGGAACTTGGAAAGTGAACCAAACCACCCACAAAACCTCGCCTTGCTCTTAAGCAAGGCCAGGTCAGTGAAAAATAAGACGCATATCATCTATGACCTCTTCAAATATGAGGGTGCTGACCTGGTATGCTTCACTGATAGTAGGCCAACCTGGACTCTTGCCCTCGCACCCCAAGTACTGTGTTTGTGAGCAAGTGAGAGAAAGTGGTCAGGGAGGGGGAGGGTAGCTGTGGTCAATAAAGACCATTTTAACCTGACCAGATTACCTACTATGGAGCTGAATCATATTGTGTGTGTGTACCCGAGTCTGAAAACCAGGGATAGACTGGGGATTTTGATAGTGTACCATCCATTTAGTGTAGCCCATTTAAAAATGAAACAAGTGTCAGATTCCTGAGGATATCCAAGTATTTAGAAATATCAGACACAAGCTGCATCTTGATGAGGTCTGTATTGTTCTGTCTGTTTTCCATTAAAATGTCTGTATTAGCGCAGATTCTAACTTTAAATGGACAGACTCTAACTTTAAATGGACAAATGACAGCTCTACAGGGGAACTCTGTCCATCTCTGACATCAGCAGGAGTTCCCAGTCAATGAAAGTCTGGATCCTAACTTGACAATTTCTGAGCCAGGGGAGGGGAAGGGTCTTTTGAATGGCTCTCAAAGGGGATGAAATGTCTTGCACGACTTTGCAAGGGTATGTCCGATTGTTTTAGAGCAGAGACTCTGTATCAGACATCTTTCAGGCCTGAAAGTTAATAAACTTCTGTGTGTTGTCTTCAAACCTGGTCTACGTTTCATCATCCAGCTAGCAAGGTAACATGACACACTAGAGCCACACCACTCCTTTAGAAGGTAGATTTTGATGTATGGAAATAAATGTAAGGAGACCTATTAATAGTCTTAAATAGTCTTAAATCTGATTGCTAACCCCAATTAGAGCACACTCACAAAGGCTATATCCATACTGCAGGTTTATAGCAGTTTGAGACTACATTACTTACCATGGCTCGATACTATGGAATGCTATGGAATTCTGGGATTTGTAGTTTTGTGAAATATTTACTCTTCTCTGCCAGGAATCCTGGTGCCACAACAAACTACAGATCCCAGGATTTCATAGGATGAATCCATGGCAGTGAAAATGGTATCAAACTGCTATAATTCTGCTGTGTGGCTGGTATCTAAGTAAATGAAATGTACTTATGTGTTGATTTGCCAATCAGTAATTGATTCATGCCAGTTCAAGACAGCTTTGATGACAGCCTTTCACAAATGAATCCAGAATATATGGAATCGATAATCCTTGCAAATTAAAAATAAAGCAACTTGCAAAATTGTTGCTTGGCTATGGTAATATAGGTCTGTTGCAAACTTTTGTTGCAAGATCTCACATTGCATGAAATAAAAATGCACTACCATGTCAGCACATGCCAGACTGTATAATATATTGCCAAAATCATATGAGTGGAGTATGATGGCTCACAGCTATTCAGCTAAAATTTGCTGGAAGATACTAGAACCTACACTGATACTTATCGTTATCAGTGGATAAAGACAGCCGTGAACAAATATTCATTTTAAAAGTCTATAATGATGGGAGAACATCTTGCCTGAATACATCTCAAATACATGGTAAGTACTTATTATTGTCCACATATTGTTTCCTGCTTTGCACATTTTTTCATACTATCTTTGCAGCAATTAACAGGAAACGAGTTACTTTGCATTGGCAACACCACTTCTGCTTCTATCTTGCTAAGAACTAGGATTTCTTTCTTTGCCATTATAGACAATATTTGTGTGGCAAATACTTTTTGATGTAGGAGAGAAGGACTGTGAACACATAGAATGCTTTCTTGCATTATGTTAGTGGATACTGATTAACTGCATCTAAAGGTAAGTAAGTACTCTTAAATCTTGTTTATTTCAATTTTGGATGTAATCAAGCAAGAACTCAGTAAGACACATTTCTGCATATGCAAATATATATGACTGTGCTGTTAAGCATCTTTTAGTTCTTCCACTGAGTTAACTTCTTGCTGTTCAAATGAGTCTTGGTTTCCTCTCATAATTTTTAAATTGGGTAATATCTTTTTGTGATGTAGAAAGTTGAAATGCAAGCATTTAAAATGAAACAAAACTATCTAATATAATGAATATCAATTTTATGGAAAAATATGGATAGACAGTTTTGCATACATGGGGGGGCTATTCTTGCAAGAGTATTAATCTATTTGTGTGCCGGGATAGATATGAATGGAACAGGTTGTGAACTCGATAAAAGTTGTAATAACTGAAATATTTTAGAATATTAAAATTTGTAATTAATAGTTTTAAAAGAATTGTTACAATTTTAAAGATATCTGAATGTAACAACTAAAGTCAAAAGATACTTGGCTGTTGGTTCTAATGTATCATTTTTTTCGTGTCAGGAGCGACTTGAGAAATTGCAAGTCACTTCTGGTGTGAGAGAACTGGCCATCTGCAAAGACATTGGCCAGTGGACAACTGGATGTTTGTGGGAGGCTTCTTTCATGTCCCTGTATGGGGACTGGAGCTGATAGAAGGAGCTGAACCCACTCTCCCCGGATTCAAACTGCTGACCTGTCAGTCAGCAGTTCGACTGGCACAAGTGTTTAACCCACTATGCCACCAGGGGCTCCATGTACCATATATACTAATGTATAAGTCAAACTCATGTGTTAGTCGCAGGCAAGTTTGGGGGTCAAAATTATGGATTTGTAAATAACCTGTTGCGAGTCATTCAATAGAAAAGGGAAATGTTGCCTCAGGGAGCAAGGCACTCCTGGCCACATCTGCTGCCATTTCCCAACCTAGGCATTAAAAAAAAACACAGAAGTGGCGTTATGGCAGAGAGAGGAGAGGAAATGGTGCTTCTCTTAGGTTCTGCTGGGATGGACTAAGATCTTGCTTTTCACTAGAGAAGGAAGTGGTTTCTTTAAAAATGTGTTAAGGTACAACACTCACATTGACTCATGGGGAGCTGGAGCTGATAGAAGGAGCTCAACCTTAACACATTTTTAAAGACCCAGATTTTTTGGATTCATTTTTTTTTACTAAAATGTCTAGAGTTATACATTAGGAGTGTGCAATTCGGGTAAACCCCATGCCCGAAGCAAGAAGATAGTGCTGGGGAGGAGTCAGGCTCAAGGGAGTCAGACTATCCCCTCCCTTCAATTAACTTAAACAATGCCCCCTCCCCAAATGTCCTTTCACAGTCTCCCCCAAACACACGCTCACCCTCACTTCCCTAGTGAAATAGTTTTTAAAAGAAGGAATAAAAGATATTAAACTAAGAAAAGTAAATAAATTGCCAAAGGAAAACATTGGAATTAAGTTCAAAAGCAAGCAATGCAATCCTAAAACCAGCACATTGGGATAGAACACTGAGCTAGCGAGCACATTAGTGGATTTCTTCTTCTGATTGGCTCAGGCAGGCAGGAGCGACTTGAGAAACTGCAAGTCGCCTCTGGTGTGAGAGAATTAGCTGTCTGCAAGGACGTTGCCCAGGGGACGCCCGGATGATTTGATGTTTTTATCATCCTTTTGGGAGGCTTCTCTCATGTCCCCATATGAGGAGTTGGAGTTGATAGAGGGAGTTCATCTGCCTCTCCCCAGATTTGAACCTGCGACCTGTTGGTCTTCAGTCCTGTCAGCATGGGTTTAACCCACTGCGCCACCAAGGGCGCCTCATTATGTAGCTGAAAGAAACGAAAAGCAGTCATTTTCAGCAGTCACATGTTTTGGTGCTGCTGAAAATAAAATGGCCGCACCACCCATGCTGTTACAGGCAATTTGGTAGCCAAAAAGCCAAATCTTCCAGACCCCGTTTTGAAAAATGGATCTGTGCACAGCTCTATTTTACCTGAATATATAGTAACATTGCACATTCACATGTTTTCTGTTCTACACTTTGAGTCCCATCCATGAGAAAAGCAGAATATTAAATTAATAAATAATAGTATTTTTTTAAAAAATCTTTTTTACTTAGTATCCCAAACTTGGAAAAGCAGGGATTTTACCTATATTTCCACCCCGTAGAACTGGAACTGATAAGACTTAATCACACATAAAGCTGGTAATGTCTATAAGTGTAATTAGTCTAACTTTGCAGTAAACTTCACTGAATTCAACGAAGCTTACTGATTAAGTAATTACATAAGATTAAAATCTTATAGACCAGCACTTTCAGATGAAATTATTGATAATAGCTATAATACAATGTCACAGTAATAGATGCATGATCTAGAGTTAAACATCTGTAGTGGATTGATATTCATGGCCTCTATTTATTCATGACGATGTGGCCGTGAAATTCCCTTATTCCTATTTTATTAGGCGGCAGCTGCTGCAAGCAATGGATTGCTGTTCTCCTATCAATCTAGGCATAGCATATGGACATTTACACTCCCCTTGCCAGTGATCTCAGATGTCTGGCCACCACAATTGAAGGGAGATGTTGACAAACTGGAATGTGTCCAGAGGAGAGCAACTAAAATGATCAAGGGTCTGGGGAACAAGCCCTATGAGGAGTGGCTTAAAGAGCTGGGCATGTTTAGCCTGAAGAAGAGAAGGCTGAGAGGAGACATGATAGTCATGTATAAATATGTGAGAGAAAGTCATAGGGAGGAGGGAGGGAGCTTGTTTTCTGCTTCCCTGGAGACTAGGATGCAGAACAATGGCTTCAAACTTCAGGAAAGGAGATTCCACCTGAACATGAGGAAGAATGTCCAGATTGTGAGAGCTGTGGAACTCTCTGCCCTGGAGTGTGGTGGATGCTCCTTCTTTGGAGGCTTTTAAACAGAGGCTGGATGGCCATCTGTCAAGGGTGCTTTGAATGCGATTTTCCTGCTTCTTGCAGAATGGGGTTGGACTGGATGGCCCACAAGGTCTCTTTCAACTCTGTGATTCTGTGATTCTATGAAAAGATATTGCACTAGGGATCCTGCTTCTGATTCTCATGGTTGAGATTGTTGGTGGGAGTGAAGTGGAAATACCAATATACCACGCCCCAAGCAACAAGAGAACAGACCTCTGTTTCTTCCATTGGTAAACCAGAATCCTAGATCAGCTATTTAGTTAAGGAAATATTAACTGCGTAATGTTCACTTTACAAGCCAGCTGCTGAATTGAGCAAAGTACCCCACACTGAGTTCTTTCTCCCACCCTGGAGATTCCACAAATATATAAACCTCACTTGCCTAGTTTCCAGCAGACCTCACAACCTCTGAGGAAGCCTGCCATAGATGTGGGCAAACGTTGGGAGATAATGGTTCTGGAACACAGCCTGGAAAACTCACAGCAACCCAGTGATTCCAGCCATGAAAACCTTCGACAATACAAAGTTTTATTATTTATTATTCTGCTGCTAATCGCTATTGTTGGCAGCATTTCTGCCAGTGAAAGGCCACAAAATACAGGGGCACATCAGAGCCAGACTTGGATCAACAGATAACCCGGACTGGTCTTCACATCTATCCTGTTGCAAGAGTCACAGCCTTTCCATTGCCTAAAAAGGTCCTTGGATCAACCTTCTCAGCAACACTTCAGGCCCCATCTACACTGCCGTATTTAAAACTGCATTAGTGTAGATAGGCCCTCTGCTACAGCCAATGACCATCCATTCCTCCAAGAGGGGTCTACTCTACTTTTTTCCAAGCTGCTTTCTTCTCTTGCTTTCAGAGATGGGAAATTTAAAAGTCAAAGCTTTGCTAAAACCAGTAGTGTAGCTATGGGAGGAGGGAGCAAAATAAGAGCATTGCCTTCATGTTCCTTTATTCCCAAATGTCTAGTGTGCAGAGAATAGCATAAGGCTTCTATTTGTCGTGCTTGCACAGTCGTGTTTCCCTGTGTTTATTTTTATTTTTGGTGCCTAAACTGTATTCCTAAATAGTCAACGGAAGTTTTAAGTTACTGCGATGCTAGAAATTTGGGCAGTGAAGATACTCTTGACAAAACGTCTCCACTCCCACATCTATCATCCTTCTTGTCAGAAGGGCTTTGGAAACAGTGGGTAATCCTCTATTTCAGTGCTCCCAACCCTATTCATGACGAGTACTCCACCTATTGCTTCATTAGTCACAACATGATTTAAAGCACAATTTAAATTAGCTGAATTGTAGGCAAGGTACAAAGAAGGGGAGACAACATTAGGTTTTCAAAATATTTGCAATTTTTCCGAAACAGAATATTTTGGAAAAAGAACATTGATTCTGATAAAGCATTCGCAGAAAAAATCTATTTAAGGTGGAATGCTTCCTTAGATATCAGAAGCACTAGCTTAATAACCATAAGCAGCACCTCAGGCAATGAGATGTCAAAGCCTTAGTTTTACGGCTTGCACAAACAAAATCCAAGGATTTGACAATTATGCAAATATGAAAACAGGGTTTTGTAAGTGGTAGAGGTTTACTGCGGGTAGAAGAACACCACCGGGCACATCCCTGAGAGTTTTATTTTATTTTTAAAACAATAAAATAAATCTTATTGCTCGAAGCAATTTTTATTCATCCTCCTTTGAGACAAATGTCCAGAGTCAATTGCCTTTTATCCCACCTTTTCATAGAATCACATAAGACTAAGAATAAGAATTTATTTGTATTCTGCCCTATCTCCCTGAGGGGGCTCAGGGTGGATTCTAACATATACAGGCACAAAGGCAAACATTCAATGCCTAGAAACAATGATACACAGATAAAGGTAAAGGCTTCCCCTTTCATCTCTGGCTCTGGGGGTGGTGCTCATTTCCATTTCTAAGCCGAAGTGCCTGCATTGTCCGTTGACACCTCCTCGGTCATGTGGCGGCATGACTGCATAGAGTGCTGCTTACCCTCCTGCCGAGGTAGTACCTATTGATCTACTCACATTTGCATGTTTTTGAACTGCTAGGTTGGTAGGAACTGGGGCTAACAGTGGGTGCTCACACTGTCCCGTGGATTCGAACCACCAACCTTCCAGTCAGCAAGTTCAGACGCTGAGTAATTTAACCCATTGTGCTACCACAACCCCGGTGGCATGATGGGTTAAATTCCCCTGCACACTATTCCCTCAAACAGTAAGTATATGTCTCTATTCTATTTATTTTTTACAATTAAATTTACTATTAAAGAAACAAATGAAAGCTAGTATATAAATATTAGGTTGTTGTATTTTTTTCGGGCTATATGGCCATGGTCTAGAGGCATTCTCTCCTGACGTTTCACCTGCATCTATGGCAAGCATCCTCAGTGATTCCGGCCATGAAAGCCTTCAACAATATATAAATATTATTAGTGTCAGGAATGAGAGCCAGTGTGTTATAGTGATTTGAGCATTGTATTATGAGTGTGGAGACCAAGTTTCAAATCCCTGCTTAGCCATTAAAAACCATTCGGCAAGTCACACCCTCTCAGCCTCCGAGGAAGCCTACGGCAAACTACTTTCAAATAAATCTTGGCAAGAAAACCCTGTGAAAGGCTCACCTTAGGCTTGCCATAGGTTAGAAATGACCTGAAGGCACAGAAGACAAAAACGTACCAGAAATGTATTTATTTTCATTCTTTCTCTATAGCAGAAAGATCTTGGGATTGTTTACAAATAATATTTGAACAACAGGTTAAACAGTTTAGATTCATGAAAATAATGTTAATGTGCTAAAAAATTTAAATATAACAAAACATTGAAAACTATTTTAAAAAATTAAATTAAAAAATGTGTACATTTTTATTTGAGAGGAATTAATAAGGCCCAGAAGGCTTGATGAACAGCTACATTTTGACTTTAAATGAAATGAACCTCACAGTCTTCTTAGTACATTTCTCTATACAACTACTGAATCAGAGTTAATTAGATATTTCTAATTTAATCTCTCTATCATTATATCTAATTCATTAATTTCCTATTTTGATTCAAGAGCAATGTCATAACAATTCTACATGATGTGCTGTGATTCAGGTAAAAGTCACAGGTAAATGAGGAATTCTAGGAGGCAAGCGCCCTCTGCTGCCTCTCTGGCAGAAAGTTAGAATCATAGAGTTGGAAGAGACCTCATGGGCCATCCAGTCCAACCCCCTGCCAAGATTCAGGAAAATTGCATTCAAAGCACCCCCAACAGATGGCCATCCAGGCTCTATTTAAAAGCTTCCAAAAAGGAACCTCCACCACACTCTGGGGCAGAGAGTTCCACTGTTGAACGACTCTCACAGTCAGGAAGTTCTCCTTAATGTTCAGATGGAATCTCCTTTCTTGTAGTTTGAAGCCATTGTTCTGTGTCCTAGTCTCCAGGGCAGCAGAAAACAACCTTGCTTCCTCCTCCCTATGACTTCCTCTCACATATTTATACATGGCTATCATGTCTCCTCTCAGCCTAAACATGCCCAGTTCTTTAAGTCGCTCCTCGTACGGCTTGTTCTCCAGACCTTTGATCATTTTAGTCGCCCTCCTCTGGACACGTTGCAGCTTGTCAACATCTCCCTTCAATGGCAATGTTCAGAATTGGACACAGTATTCCAGATGTGGTCTAACCAAGGCAGAATAAAAGGGTAGCATGACTTCTCTGGATCTAGACACTATACTCCTATTGATGCAGGGCAAAATCCTGTTGGCTTTTTTTGTTGCGGCATCACATTGTTGGCTCATGTTTAACTTCTTGTCCACAAGGACTCCAAGATCTTTTTCACATGTACTGCTGTCAAGCCAGGCGTCCCCCATTCCGTATCTTTGCATTTCATTTTTTTCTGCCTAAGTGGTCTCTTGCATTTGTCACTGTTGAACTTCATTTTGTTAGTTTTGGCCCATCTCTCCCACTTATGGATGCTGAAAGCTTTACTTGAAATATATTTTGCTAATGCTTTCAAACTCATCCAAACCTCGAGAGGGCCCCTGCCCCTTCTGTTATGTAGAAGCGAGAATCCTGCAATGTGTGGCTTTTCCTGTCCTCTCGAAATAAGGAAGAAACAGCAAAATTATTCCACTAATATCAAGGCTGAATTATTTGAATTACTGGGGCATCTCTTTGGCTAAAGATGTCCATGACTGCAAGGTAGATGCAATATTTTGTGTACATAAGAATATAATACGAGGATAAAAAGTACCCTCTGGGGGGACTGTTCTGGAAGATTTTTTTTTACAGATTTTGTCACAGATCTCAGGTGCATACAGTGATGCTTTCTTCAACCAAGGCCTATATGAACTACACAGCCTATAACCACAGGATGTGGTGATGGAAGGCAGATCCTCTGGTCAACCAAAGACTATTTGCCAAAGCATCTAATGCAGGGATGGGAAACGTCTAGCTTTCCAGATGCTGATGTGCAACTTCCTGGCCCACAGCCTACAGTGAGGAATGATGGAAGCCTTACTTTGGCATCTAGCGGGCCACTTGTTTCCCACCATTCTTTTAATAAAAACTTCAATTTTCAGAGGCAGCATTTGTGAGTACATGTCATGGCCCTAGTTTATACTGAGTTGAAGACATCTTCCAAATTTTAAGCATGTCATTTACAGCCCTGCCAAATGAGATCCTACCAGAAAATTATAGAGACAGAAACTGGGATCTTAATACATGCAACATTTTCAATTCCACCATTAGAGCTGCAAAGACTTCCAATACTGTATGAAGTAATGCATGGCAAATGCTGTTTCTAACATCCACTTTATAGAATGGTGGAGAGGTGTAGTTTCTCTCACTGTAGGTTTACTGTGTCAGCTCTGACAATTTCAAATTGACTGAAGTGAGGAGATTCTTGAACTCTCCTGTTACTTCTCTCCAAGAGCATTGCCATCCATGAGAACCTGGTCCAACGGTGCAGTGAACATGTTTGTAGAAGGGAAGGGAATGTTGCTGGATTGCAATACCCATCACACATGAGCACAGACTATATAGCTAGGAATGGTGGAGGTTGCAGATTTCCCATCCCTAAACTCCAATAAAGGCAGCCTTTTAGATGTGGGTATTGGGGAACAGTTCTCCATTCATGGATTAAACCACTCATGAATTGAAAAAATATTTTTAATTCCCCCAAACAAACCTTGATTTTGCCTGTTTATATAAGGGACACAATTTTACAAAATGGGACTTATGCATTCACGGATTTGGTATCCACAGGGGTTCCTGGAATCAACCCCCAGCAGGACTCATTCTACTAGCGTCTTTGGCTTCTTGAGGTTAATTTTCAAACTCTACAACCAATGCAATAAAAACAATCCCTTAAAGAACATCTGAACAATAGCACTATTCCCAGTTGTGCCATGCTTGACAACAAAAACAAAAAGACAGCCAGACATATTGAGCCAATGTAATTTATGAAATATATTAAAAGATAAAAATAAATACAAATATGTACACATGAGGTACATCCAAAGAGAGCTATGCTAAAGGATGAACAGATCAATGTTCTCACAATCACAGGTCAAAATGTCTTAACCAATTAATACTTAACTAATCAACTCTTTCAATCATGCTGCCAGATGCACACACCAGAGGAGAGACTCTGCCCCAGTTCAGATTCCCAGCAATGGGAAGGAGGGTGGAAGCTCATACAATTCAAGGAATGTGGAAGGAGATGCCTGGGCACAGGCAAAAGCCTTTCATGCAATGTCTCACCTTCAAACAAAGGGAATAAATGATACAAACAAACCTTGGTTGTGATTGGGCATCTAGGTGGAAACTTAGTTTTGCATTCTTTAAAATGTATTGTGAAAAGACAGGGCAGTTGCCTGTTTTCTTATATGTGATGGCTATCACATTTTGTGATACACAAACTGGAAGTGTCGCATTGTTGAAGAGTGAATGCATCACCTAAGATATTCTTTGGGACCTCTTCTTCAACCCAGTGATGCCTTTTAGGGCTGAGGAATATAGAGACCACTTAGAAACATTCCCAAGCGAATATTCTCTCTGGTTAATGAGAAAATTAAGAGAACCCAAACTACCACAACTAAAGTTCTTAATAAATTCCTTTCAGAAACTTAAACGTGAACGTGTCCAAGAGTGGCCTTTACAAACCAGCCATGAAGCTTGTTCTTTCTCTCAGTGTAAACATAGCAAAACAGCACTCTGACATTACAGCTTAAATGTGAGATGGGCGGTTGTCCTTCAGCTCTGGGGCTTTCACAAGTGACATTATATTTCCATTTTCACAGTAATTTCTCATTGTTAATTCTGCTTTCCTCCTTGTCCTTCTGAAAGCTGTCACTATCAAGCAAAACAGGATGGCAGAGTTTGATCTCACACATGGAACAAGCAATATGGACTCATAAGTAAATGATGAACTTTTCCTAACAAACTGGATCCAACCCATCCCTCAGCAAACTGACCCAAACTATGCCTCAAATGCAGCAGTTTAACAAGTTGAAATTGGGAAAGAATTTCAGGAACTCCCCTCCCCCATCCCAGAATTCATTAGCAATTGTCCAGTTTGCCCATCAGATCCCAAATTCTTCATTAGCATATTAACTGTCCTCTTGTCTCGATGCGTCTTCATTCCTAATGTTGGGATTCTCTCTCAAGGTGCTGCTGCTTCTTATCCATGCAGATAAGCATCAAGCCAGACTTCCCCAGAATCCTTCAGAGAGCTGCAAAACAGTGAGTAGGACTTTAAATACAGAAGGAGAAGGTATATTGCTTGTTGCATCAACAAATAAAGCTGCAAGAGAAGGGTAATAAATACACTGTAGTAACAGTAGAAATAATAACAACAACAGGCTTTGTTTCCCTGGAGCATATCCCACTAGTTGACACTTGGGTTGCAAGTTTTCTATTGTCCGCATTTTTAAAGAAATATTGAGATTTTTAAGGCTTTCTTTAAGCTATTCATTATTATAAAGCAAATATATTTATTAAAAAAGAACAATTTTCTACAGAAAAAATAGCAAGAGAACATTTTCTACCCACTTTTTTGCCTAGTTGTTCAGGAGGAGTCACCACATTGATACATGCCGAGAGAATATGTTGGATTGTTTATTGTTGTCATGTGCCTTCAAGACTCAGTTATTTTCACCCTTCTAGAAGCCCTATGAGCAATTTATTCCTGGAGATTTTTATGTCTCACAGTATTTGAGATAATAGAAATTTATCCTTGAATCTCCCAACATTTAAGGTGTTTATTTACCTTACACTGGCTGGGGATTAAAGTCAGAAAAGGGTTAAGAAGATTGTTTTGTTTTGTTTGGCATGGCATCAAGTCAAGTTTTGGTTTTTTTGTGTGCGTCAGGAGCTTGAGAATTGGCCGTCTGCAAGGATGTTGCCCAGGAGACACCTGGATGTTTTACCATCCTGTGGGAGGCTTTTCACATGTCCCCCATGAGAAGCTGGAGCTGATAAGACAGGAGCTCACCCCACTCCCCGGATTCAAAATGCTGATCTTTTGGTCAGCAGTCCTATCGGCAAAAGGGTTTAACCCACTGCGCCACCATGGGCTCCTTCAAGTCAGGTAAAGAAGCATACACTGCTGCTCCAGTTCTGCTCTGTTCAGTCATTAAAAGCTGCTCAAAGTTAACTAAATTATCTCTCTTTTTCTTGCACTTCCCCTCCAGTTGTTCATTGCCTCCTTCCAAATAGCAGTATGTGCCATACTTACTGTAAGATGCCTGCAAAGGCACCGAGCAAGGATTTGGTTTGGTATTCAATGCCATGCTTGGCACAGAGTGATTTCACAAGAGGAGCCACCTTCCAGTAGTTGTGGCGAGGCATTGTGGGGAAAAGGCTGTGGAGACAAAGAGGGGAAGGTTCAGCGGAAACATAACCTGTCTTATTTAGAGCTCTGATCCCACTCACAATACATCAGCCCTGCACAAACACGTGCTGAAATTGACACCCCCCCCCTCCCCAATGCTTTTGTTACCCTGGCCATATCTTACTTACTGGTGCTCAATCTGGAAATTCAGATGGCCAGTGAACCAATCATTGAACAGGGATTGTTCCACATTACATGTTGCCTGGAGCTATAAAAGAAGAAGAAATGATGAGAAAAACTGGATCCTCTTTAGGGTTATTATGCATTGTTAAAGAGACTAAACATAAAGAGAGACAGTCTTGTTCACACATCTTCTGATTTCTCCTCTAGCATGATCCATAAGATCCGTTCAGTGTAACATAGTTGTAACAGTCATTCCAAAGATCAACACCTTTTTTCTTATCAACACCACCCTGATAATTAAGGAGTCATGTTGTACCTTGTTCATGATGCTACATTGGAAAGATAGGCCGCTGTATCATCCGATGGTCCATATATATCCCAGGAATGCATGCTGCCTGGTGTTGGAATTCAACCCACACTGCCCAAATCTCAAGTCCTCAATGAGGAGCAGTTAATTAATTTAGTATAGACTAAGGGTTTCTCTTCCTCCATGTCTCCTGAATGACAGTTGGGAAAGTATCTTTTTTCTTCTCTCCCTTCTCTTTCTGCACTCCATCTGCTTGGTTGTTTAAAATGGATACTTTTCTACTGCAAGCTTTTTGAATGTGCCTTCTGCTTTCTTACACTTTAGTATGGAGAGAATGTGCTGTGTGCTTTGAGATCTCCCTGCTTGTGTGTCAGGAGAGATGCAGCCCTTTAGGCTTTCGGATTGGGAATGTTCTTTACCCTGATCTGGAAACACAAGGGATTGAACTAGGACCTTCTGCCCGTAAACCATGTTCTCCAACACTGGATTATGGCCCTTTGTATTGCTCTAGAATTCATGTTCCTTTTTCTCAAGTTATACTTTGCTTAATCTTGCTAGGCTTTTTGAGAGACCTATCAGAGAAAAAGTGGTTTTTAAAACAAATTCTGTATGTCCCTCAAATTTATAAGACAGCCTGGACTAACGGCAGCTCTGAACTAGCTTCTGTTCCCTCTTTCCCTAAATATACATTAGTGTATCTACTGAAATAGAAAGGTAGGATGTACACATTTTAATTAAAAAGTTGAGGGCATATCCAAAGTTGTCGCCATTCCCAGCTCTATTGAAATCTAAAAGGTTCCAAAATCCAAATTTTCCACATGGGTGACTGAGGTTTTGTATCATATATATGCAAATATTTCAAACTTCTGGTCTAATCATTTTAGATAAGAGATACTTAATACTCAATTTATGTTGCAAACAAAGCTGAAGCTGGAGTGGTGGGAGATACATGTGCACATACAGATGATCACTCATAATAACAAAGGAAAGTTAAATAGAAGAAGCTAGTGATCCAAGGCCTTCCTTTTTTAAAATGCGGCACTCTTTCTTGTCCAAAATTACTTGTGAGGTATCTCATAAATCAATACTTTAAGCAACAGAAAAGAGGCTTACCTGCATAGTCACCCAGTCCACATTTTTATCATAATCAATATTCATTGGGATGTGGTTCATTTGAGAAACCCAAGTAAACCAGCATGACTCTAGGAGCCTGTGGAGTGAAATATATGGAAGGAAATATTACAGCAACCACGTGTCATACACATTATGGGATAGAAGCTATATATACAAAATATGGACATGGTGTAAAGCCTTAATGGGGCTTGCTTTTCAATAAATGTATTTGGGATCTCATTTTTAAAGCTCTCAGTCAGACCTACACAATCGGTGGCCCTCCAGGTGTTTGGACTTCAGCTTCCAGAATTCATGATCATTGGATAAGCTGGCTAGGGCTTCTGGGATTTGGAGGCCCAAACACCAGGAGGGTCACAGGGTTAAGAAGCTTGTAAAGCAATAGTTTTTTTCCATGGTGGTGAGATTGTCTTCTCCTGAGAGGAAAGAGGCTATATTGCAGTAGCAGTGCTGCTGGTAGGACCTCCCATGTTAGACAGGTTTCTGCTGGGGAGCCAGACTAAATGAGACAAACAGTTACTGGGCAGCAGC
The DNA here is from genome assembly GCF_037176765.1 of Anolis sagrei. Classification (NCBI taxonomy): domain Eukaryota; kingdom Metazoa; phylum Chordata; class Lepidosauria; order Squamata; family Anolidae; genus Anolis; species Anolis sagrei. The sequence continues at coordinate 237,100,888 of NC_090021.1, forward strand.
AACAGTCCCCCTTGGGGTGAGAAAAGCGGTATATAAATGCTGTAAATAAATAAATAAACAGCACTGGGTGTCACTGGCAGATAGCATCTGAGATACAATAGCCGTGGCACCACAGCCAGTATATATTAGTATAGTGAAAAAGGCAATTAATGCTTTTTGGATATTTTTTTTTACCATGAAAACACTATGATGAGAAAAAACAAAGAGAGATAGTGGCAGAAGATGAAACTTCCAGGTCAGATGGCACTCAAAGAGCTACTGAGGGACAGCCAAGGCCCCTTCCACACAGCTGTATGAAATCCACATTGAACTGGATTATATGGCAGTGTAGACTCAGATAACCCAGTTCAAAGCAGATATTGTGGGATTTCTGCCTTGATGTTCTGGGTTATATGGCTGTGTGGAAGGGCCCCAAGACAACTACAAGTAGAGTGTTAGCTGATGATGCAACTGGAATAGAGTTGAAAGGATGTTCAGCTGTTGAGGTGCTCAAACGTGAAATGAAAGTCTGAAGCTGCACAACACATATTATACAACATTGAATGTGATAAGAGGAAGCTAAACATAGTAAAACAAGGAATCGAACGTATAAACATTGCAGCACTTGGGGTGTATACAGGAACAGAACATTTTGACTCAGATAATTAATTACACAGTGCTTTATCCAGGAAATGAAAATCTAAGAAATGGGATCTCATTAATAGCGAGGAAATACAGAAGCAGCTAAAGGATATAATCCAAAGTCTGACCAAATAAAGACATTATGAAAAGCACATCAATATAACCATAATCCAAGTTTATGCTCCAACTGCACAGGCAGAAGAAGAAATTGAAATGTTCTATGCCGGAGGCTAGGAGCCTTTGCAGCACCGAGAGCTCTGTCTCACAGTGAAAGAGGGTGATTCTGAGGATGATGGGCTGGAGATGTTTAGAAGCTTTCCTGGACGACCATCTGTTGGAGATGCTATGTAGCTGCAAGCACTACTTCATATTTAGATTGAACTAAATGAACCCCAAGATCCCCACCAGTCCTAAAGTTTTATGATTCCATGCCCTGGCCCAATTATATGTGTACTGTACAAGGCAGGCCAACCTGTGGCTATACCTTATCAATTACATGTGATAAGCTTTTTCCTTCTGACGCTATCACTTACAAACATCTCTATGATATTGATCTTGCATAATGCCTTAAACTGTATTTTGAATAAGCAATCAAGTATAGCCCAGGCTTATGCCATATTATAATAAGCAAAACAAAACATTGGTGTTACACTCTGATGCAATGGAAATTGGAGATAATTTTTCACAATGGAGGAATTTAATGTAAGCGATCTAATCACTGGGTTTCAAATGTACTCAACGCTGGTTATAACTTGTAAGATAAACTTCAACTATCAACTTACGTATGATTCAATATAAAAAATCAAGTAGGGGAGACTCCAAGAGTTAGAACGATGCTGAGTTTAAGTCTTACCTGGAGAGCCAGTAGTATGCCATAAAACACTTAAATCCCATAAGAGGAATATAGATAAGGCAGACTCTAATGTTGTAAGTCACAATCAAGGCCAGATCCTGTTAAAGGAGAGATAAACAACAGACTATCTTTAAGTCAGAGCAATTAGACTACACACAAATTGGTGTGCGTTTAGGATAAATTCCAGTGGACTTAAACATAATGGCAAGCGTGCCTACCAGCCATTCTTTGCGCTTGATTGAAGAGTAGAAGATGGAGATCTGGAAAAAGGGAACTAGCAAAGTTGGAGCCATGACTGTTGAAGAAAGGGAAAAACATGTTGGAATTCAAATGACTTCTATTTGGAACACACACACTTATTTTGAAATCCTTTGGAATGGTTCAATGTGGCCAACATTGAGAGGGTTTTTTTTTTTTTTGGCCTTCCAGATGGTTTGGACTAACACTCCCATTATGCTGGCTTGGGTTCCTGGAAGTTGAATCCAAACATCTGAATGGGCAAAATCTTTGGTTCTATCCACAGGGATAGAAATATGATTTCCAAATACTAATTTCATTTTCAGTTGAAAAATGCCAGGAAACTGCTCAAAAGCATAATAGAGCCGAAAAAGATCTGCACACATTTCTTCCCAAATCTAAACTTTCCAAACTCTGTAGAGAAATACACTGTGTGTGTTGTTCAGTGTGCACATGCATAAAACCCCAATGCTTTCTGAAAACATAATGTGTGTGTTTAGAAAGAAAAATTCTCCACAGAATAATTTCCCAAGAATATTCTTCATATGGAATATTCTGGAGAATAAATTATCTTATTCCACATCAGGGACAAAAAAACTAGGGTAGTTATTTGTTCTTGAACGTGGAGACGAAATAGTGGCAGATTTATTTCTCCAGTCAAAATGAGTTCCTTTTTTCTCATTTTTACCTGTTCTTCATTATACATTTCTTTCCCCTCCTTATTCTCTTTTATCTGCTCCAAGTGGAAGATCAAATAGCAAAAAATAACTAATTTTATCCAGCCCTGTCTTCTATGTGATACTGTTATGCTAACTTAGGCTTGTTACTCAGGGCTATGTTTCCTATGCTCCAACTTCTACAATGAATGCATTTCTCACATAGCAATATGTTCTTCTCACATCACACCTTATTTTGAATCCTTTGAAGTTCAAATTCTTTTGGCCTAGATGCTACAACCTGTACCATTCCCCTGTCATTTAGGAACTATTAAATCAGATACGGGAGGCAGAAATGTTGCATTATTTTTCAGTGGCAGTGATACTTACAGGAGAAGTACTTATGCTGGTAGTTGTAAGGCATGAACTTCTTCTTCTTCGTCCCAAGCTGTAAAGAAAGATGCATCATTTGGGCTACAGGCAATCATTCTGTCTTTTACCGCAGTTTACTGTTACATTAGTATCATTCTCCTATTCATAATACATGCATGAGCATTACTTCTGTCTCTCTTTGGGCTCAACCTGAGGACACAGGTATGAAAACTGAAACAAAAGCCAGATTATAAATTTATGAAAACACAAGCCTCTGGTAGTGTGTGCAGCATGGCCAATGAAATGGCCAATTTGGCCGATTGTGCCCATAATGTTATTTATGACACTCGCTGCCTGCTTTTCCGCTTGATGGGCCTTGACACAGTTTCCAGCTGAAACTAATCCAGCCTCAGGTAGCTGATTTAAAGTAATGGTTTATTCACAGCTTTTAATTAAATGCTCTACTTAAGCATTTTCCCCGTAATATATACATTGTAAACATACCTCTGCAGCCAGTGTCTTCCCCAAAGCAAACAGAATCGGGTGCATGTTGAGATCAGGGTCTTTACGGAAGCAGTTAGGTTTAGCATGGTGCTGGAAATGCAGATAATTCCACCACTGGGCTGGCATTCCCTATAGGAAAGGAGAATACTGGACTGTTATGTTGTTTATGTTTAATGTTTTATAGTTCACTGATTTTAATCTATTATTGTATGCTATTTTAGTTATGTGTTGTGTTTTATACTTTCTGAGGCATTGAATTTTGTCATTTACTTTGTTGTGAACCATTTTGGGTCTCCCTTGGGGTAGAGAAAAGCGGTATGTAATTTTTTTCCCCATGTCAGGAGCAACTTGAGAAACTGCAAGTCGCTTCTGGTGTGAGAAAATTGGCCGTCTGCAAGGATGTTATCCAAGGGATGCCCAGATGTTTTGGTGTTTTACCATCCTTGTGGGAGACTTCTCTCATGTCCCCGCATGGGGAGCTGGAGCTGACAGAGGGAGCTCATCCATGCTTTCCCCGGATTTGAACCACTGACCTGTTGGTCTTCAGTCCTGCCGGCACAAAGGTTTAACCCATTGCACCTTCAGGAGCTCCGGTATATAAATGAAATAATAATAATAACCCATATGCCTTCGGAAAGTTAGCGGACTCCTAAAGGATAAGATATTTACCTTCACTAGGCTCATTAAGATCTTATGAATCACATGATTCCATTTGGATGTGTTGAAGACGGAAAGGTGCCCAAGGTCATGCTGTAACCAGGACATTTGGGTCTATAAAACAAGGGAACATTTGGAAAACAAGTCTCACTTTCAGTGCAGAACCAATAAAAAGTGGGAGCAATGCAATATTTTTTTACAATTCATGTGAGAGCACCTATGCGAAATTCAGTAACACAACATTTAACAGTGGCCTGATTTGAGATAACACTAAAAATACATGTTAATATAAATTAAATGTAAGAGTTGATTTTCATTTGCTTATCACTTGAATAAACTGTAATTTGTCTTAACTGTAGTACACAATAGAAAGCTAACTATTCAACCCAGTTTATGCTTCATTCTGTCATTTCTGCAGCAATCCTGAGATCTCCGCTGAAAGGAAGAAAACATGAATCCAGTCATATTTTATGTTCTGGCCAAATCAAACTATTTGTCAACTCACAATCCAAGAACCCCTTTGAGCACTGCTAACACTCTGTGATTTGTAAAGAAAGTGGTACTAGGAATTAGCATTTTTATTATGAATTTCTAACCCTAATTCATGTGTAATCCATAGGTAAGACCAGGTGTGCCACACACATTCAGGCACTCTCTAAGCAGCCTGGAGAGTAGGAGAAAAAGAACTTCAGCCTCTGAAAACAATACCAGGGGACCTCTACTGGTGAGGAATCCTTCTATAGCAGTGGAGGGAAATAAAACTGTCCAGGGATGAAGGGTCTACCCTTTTCCCAACTCCCTCCTCTGAGTATCCACAGCCAATGTATGCTACAAGTCTCATACTAGAATATCAACTTACTTTAGTAAAAAAAATAGAGATACGCGTAGATGGCAACTGCCCTCCTAAAGCCAGCTGCGATGTCTAAACATCTTCTATTAAACTAGAGTCAGGAACCGGGGTGAGAGAGGGGATGCAGCTCCCCATACTCCGTTGCAGATTGCTTTTTTAAAAAAAATGAAATAACTGGAACCAGACATTTTGGGGTGGGGTAGTGTTTATCCCCACAACCAGGGTAAATCAACAACGGCTGCTTCTGCCTTGCATGGAAAAGGAGGCAACAAAGGGCATGGGCCACATAAAGAAAAAGTTGTATTGGAAGGCCAGTGTGCCCCACACTTTGATCACCCAGTGGAGGCATTATCAATATGAACCCTGGGTTCCTTGAAAGCTAAAACACTTATTAAACCCTTATCTATTCCACTTCATCAGCAGCATGGGATATTACTTAAGCTTACGGGTGTATATATGTATACACAGTACAAGCTGTATCCAGAGGACAGAAAGGGGTAATTAGTGGTTATTGGTGGATTGGACTGGGACCAAGAAATGTTACTTGACTTTAGTTGTGAAACCAACTTAGTTTTGTAAGACAAGCCAGAGATTATGTTTCCCTATACAGAAAGCAATCTGTTGGTGGAGCATATTATTTTACTTTCTTCTATTACACTACATGAAAGAACGGAGCCTGCTGGACAAACCTAGCCAACTCAGTTCTGCTCATGTTTTCTGTTCCCAAGATAAGGTAGGGAGATCTGGATAAAGGTGTGTTACTACCATTTTGGTAACAATCGTCGCCACATCAGGAGTGATTAATGTGGCACCCTTTAGTGTTGCTTGACTGCAACTCCTAGCAGCCCAAGCCTGTTTAGCCAACAGTGGCTGTCACATCAACTGGAAAGCGTGATGTTCTCCATCCCTGTCCAACATGAAATTAGAGAGGGCCACAAAAATGTTTCAGGGAGGGATACTGGCTAAATAGGCTATTAACCTTTGTGTCTTACTTCCTTTGATGATTTTACAGTGCAGGAGAAAAACTGGCAAATAACTAAGCTAAGAAATCTGACAGGGAAGCTGATTTTCCTTGAAAAAGAGGAGTAGTATCTTGAACAGAAGCTAGGTGATCTGTTCGCATACTTATTGAATAATACTCACTGAGGTATATCATATAGTTTAGAACTAGCTCTTGAAACTTGCCATGTTTATGAGGACTGGCTCGTAAAATTCAGAATAGATAATGGGACCCCCATCTTATTGACTCCTACCTTATAAATAACTGCACATGTTTGCATATTTGGGTTCTAACTTTAAAACAGCAGCTAATTCATATGGCATCAAAATTCTGTGGAAATTTTCCCATGTTCAAAAAAATCTTGTCATATAGTATGAGACTTAAAAAAAAAAAAAAACAGGAAAAAGACCAGAATTGCAAAGAGCAAACTGCATAATTTTTGATGGTATCGCAAATTCATAGGTCTTGTGGAATTCCTGAAATCCTCAGATTAATTTCAAATAGATTAATTTCAAAGATGATTTCTACATTATACCTGAGCAATAGTAAAACATGCAACGCCTACAAAGAACGGTAATGAGGATGCTCCAAAGTACCAGATGGTCAACCAGGCAGCAACATCCAGCACCATGATATGAATGAACATCAGGAAGAAGAAGAGCCTATTTGGCTTCAGAAGTCCCATCCTTTCAACGGTGGTACGCAGCTCCCGGAAATCATTGACTAGCAATTGCTGTTGGAAAACCCAAACAACAGATATTTTAAAAATCAGGTAAGAAAATATTATTATACTCTCCTAACTATATGTATGAGCAGAAAGATGACATATAAATATTGGCTATATTGACAGTGTAGTAATAATTCCATTTGTTGAACACCTTTTCCCCAAAAATACTTTATTACATTTATTATCCTAAAATAAAGCAAGAAAACAGAGTGGTAAGCCTTTCTTTTCAAAATAAGTGGATAAAAAAGATGATTTTGGAGGAAAAATGAAAAAGAGCAGCGGGTTGCTGTAGATTTTCAGGCTGCATGGCCATGTTTCAGAAGTATTCTCCCCTGGCGTTTCACCTGCCTCAGAGCTTGTGAGGTCTGTTGCAAACTAGGAAAATGGGGTTTATATATCTGTGGAATGTCCAGGGTGGGAGAAAGAACTCTTGTCTGTTGGAAGTAGGCATGAATGTTCCTAGTTTCCAACAGACCTCACAACTTCTGAGGATGCCTGCCATAAATGCAGGCAAAACGTCAGGAGAGAATGCTTCTGGAACATAGCCATACAGCCCAAAAAACTTACAGCAACCCAGTGATTCTGGCCATGAAAGCCTTCGACAACACAAAAAGAGCAGTTCTATTCTTCTTCAGTTTCTTCCCTTCATTTTTGGATGCAGATTATAAAATCATATGGCAGTACAATTTTACTTAGGGCTTATCAACAACAACAACAACAACAGTCATTTAATCTGGGGCCAATATGGAGCAGTATTATAATTATATAGTTCTAGGAATACTCTAGTAATACTCAGGACTAGCCCTGCAGAGGGCCACACACTCCATGCCCAACTTCTGGTGGAGTGGAGTCTAATCTACATGGTCTATATGAGCTTTGGTTTATGTATCTAAGACAGTAGTTCTCAACCTGTGGGTCCCCAGGTGTTTTGGCCTACAACTCCCAGAAATCCCAGTCAGTTTACCAGCTGTTAGGATTTCTGGGAGTTGAAGGCCAAAAACATCTGGGGGCCCCAGGTTGAGAACCAATGAAGACATTGAATTTTGCCATTATTTTTGTGTAAACTGCTTTGTGTCCTGCCAGGGGTGAGGAAAGCGATATATAAATACTGTAAATAAATAAATGGCCTCATAAATTAGTTAAATTAGCCTCCCCACATAAGTGGTACCTAAATTTCCTACTTGACAGATGCAACTGTCTTTCGGGCTGCAAAGATCGACAACAAGCTACACAATTTTGGTCGGGAGTTCACTCCGACCTGGGCTGGCTTCAAACTCATGACCTTTCAGTCAGTAGTGATCTTAATGCAGCCAGCTGCACTCCCGGCCAGCTGCACCACAGTCCCGGTGTAAACATACTGAGCATGTTTTGCCAAAAAGCCTGGAGCCATAAAACCAGTCTTTGAGAATATATGCTGCCCCAGGGACAGTTTGGCTGCCTGTGTCACAGAGTTTTTGTTTCTACATTACCAGGTGCAGATGACACGACATTTAAGCACAATTCAGTAGTACAGTAATTATGTGCCACATATATTGGCATGCAGCTATTAGTACACAACAGGAATTTAATTTATCTGCTTTTCCCCACTATAGAAAATTTCAAAACCACAGAAAGATATATTATTTCCTATGTTTCAATATTTAATTAACACTCACGTTTTTGCTGGGCTCAGAACTAGGTTGATCTGGTGCCAGTTCCCCTATCACCAAGGAATTCAAGTACTTGCTCACTTTAGCTTTATGAAGGTGAAATGCTGTGAATGCATCCTAGGAGAGAAAATACATTGCAATTGGAATGAGAGGCAAATACAAATCTATATAGAGAAGAAACATGATGAATGGCACCAAAGAAGCAGAGCTTACAGCATGCCCTATAGTAAGACACAACTTCACTCACTTACATTAAAAAGTTGAATTCAGGGGCTAGTAGTGTACCTCACAATCATTTCATCTGTTTTCACATCACAACGTGAGGCTCTAAGACTTAAGATTCTTGCAGTTCGAATATACCTGTTATCTCTTTCTGTTAACTTTCATCCATTCTGTACACATTTGCTAAGAAGCTATAGCCAACTATGGTTTCTCAGCATTGGTACATACAGGGAAACATCCTCATTGCAAGGCTTATGCACTTTTTAAAAAAACGTCAAATCTGAAAATTTGTATGATGAAGCAGGTCATTCTCCCTTCCCTCCTATAAGTAAGTGGCTATAACCTTTTCAGTTTAACTTTCTTCTTTTTCACTTATAGATTGCATAGTCCCATCTTTCACACTTTTCTCACCACAGTTTCCACATGTGTACATGCATAGTCCTTTAAATCCTTGTAGTTAAGTCAAAGGGAACAATAAAATAGTAATGTAAGGGTCTTATCACACTAGAGTTTAAATAATAGACATCCCGCTGAAATGCTGGGGCTTGTAGTTCAGTGAGGGGCAGGATCTCTCTGGCTGAACATCCCTAAATTAAAAATCCCAGAATTCTGCAGGAAGCTGCAACAGGATTTCAGATGGGATGCATGCTCTTTGCCTACTCTGTAAGCTATAGTGTGATTAGAGGTTTACACTTCTACACTGACATATAAAACCCAGATTATCTGCTGTGAACTGGATGATCTAGCAGTGTAAAAGGGGCCTAGGTAACTCAGTTTCAAATGACCCCTTCCTTCTAGATATGCAACTAAATACGAGATCACATTCACATTACAGAATGGAGGTTTTCGTCTCCCTATCACTTTATTTGCTCTAACAGAATTTTGGGAAATATAGTTTAGGGAAGCCAGGATCTCTCAAACTGAGAGTTTCAAAGGCCCGCCCTAAAGTACATTTCCCAGAATTCTGTTCTATAATAGTCATGCAATCTTGCCGAAGACTTTGGAGATCATTCTTCTTTATGTATATTTTTCTTCTTGCAAGCACAACTGACACCCTTTGTATGTATATGCATACATGCTACACCCACTTTGTATATATGTCTCTGGCTGTCTGCTTATCTACAAAATGCATCCTCTATCCTTGAGCTTCTTACGCTATCTGACATGGAGGACCAGCAGGGTTTCCCATCAAATGGGACAGAGACTGGCTCCATAATTGTGCCCTTTACTTCAACTGGTTCTTCTTTATTGGAAATTCACTGAAAAACCACAGATGAGTTCGTGGACCAATACCAATGGACCACCAGTCTGAGTAACACTGTTCTATACTCTTTTTAGATAGACAAATAAAGTAACCATGAAGCTTTCTGAATATTGGCAGAAGCACAAGACAATCTTATTTGTTTAAAGTCTGATGACATAAAGACAGAAGTCAGATAATCTGGACACTTTCCTAAGAAAGAACTTTGCTTCAGATCAGATTCACAACCATCTGCACAAACCAAGTTGCCCATTCTGATACCTGGTTCCATTTCCATTCCAAATGCTGTCCATGCAAAATACTGCACCATACTCTTGCGTTATATTTCTATGCATCAGCAGTACTACAATAAATAGCGTTTTGCAAAAATGTCATCAAAGTAATCTAGATTTTAATAGTTTTATATGTTTTAGACTTTTAAACATTAATTAATTTTGAATTTCTAAACGGTCCCAAAAGATTTGTTTATTTCCTCTCAATGCTTAATTGAAAGCTTGTGAAATTGGGTAGGACATAAATATTTAAAAAAGAGCTGTTTTTCAAAGAGGAAACAACTGTGAATTGTATTGCTCTTAAATAATGTAAATCAAAAGTAGCTTCTGAAAACATCACAATGTAAAACATACAGTCAGCATGGAAAATTATGTTAGAAAAAGCATATATACACAGCAATGTACTATTTTACTTTGGTAAAATATGAATGACACAATACACATGGACAAGTAGGTAAATAATGTTTTGTAAGGATGGTAACTTTGAAAGGCTGGATTAGATTATCTGCGTAACAACTCCTATAAAATAAACCTATCAATCTGTTCCAACAAAACAAACAGAATCACAGCACATTTAAAGATCAACACCTTTTACTACAAAATGAACTTACATTTTATTTACTTAGAGGGCTATCCGGATTTTCAAGTATGTATAAATTACATGTGATCAGGGTAAGAGTAAAGCCATAAGGTCAGAAATATCATTTAATTTTTTTACACTCATTACTTCCTGCATTATTTTTCTTCTAATCTCACTAGTATTGCTTCCTCTGTATATGAGTGGAGTAAAAATATTTTCAAGCCACGGGTGGTTGGAATCAGTGGAGAGAGGCCTGACGGAGAACATATTTACAAGGAGATTTCTTTTTGTCTTGTCAGGAGTGACTTGAGAAACTGCAAGTCGCTTCTGGTGTGAGATGAAGAAGGAGATGAAGAAACGGAAAGCGAGAAGTTGCTTAAATGCCCAGATTGAGAAGTATAGCAAAGGCCCCCATCTACACCGACCATTTAATGCAGTTCGAAGGCAGCTTCAATCAGCGGTGGCCAAACCACAAACTCCCAGGAAAGACAGACAGTCCTTAATGCACATCTGAGTTTTGTGTGTGTCATTGGCATCCGGGCCTCGAACTGGATTTCCTATGGAATCGTCTCCACAGCTAAACCACGTTCTTCAATATCGGTTCGAAGCTGCATTAAAGTGCCAGCGCAGATGGGGGCGAAGAAAAGTGAAGTGAGAAGGCCCAAAGCGGGAGAGTGGCTGAGGGAAGAGGCCACGGCCTCAGGGTGAGGAGAAGCGCGGGCAGTAATCCACTCCGTGGGGTCGCACGGGGTCGCCGCTCTCCTCCACCAACCCTGAGTGAGGGGCTTCTCTTCAGCCCAGCTCCTCCTCCTCCTCCTCCCTCACCGTGGCGTCCTGCCCGGCGTAGTGGCTGATCACGCGGGATCCCCCCGGGTGCCGCTTGTAGAACTGGCTGATGTCGTACACCTTCCGCTCGATGACCAGCCACCGCTCCTGCAGGTAGGGCGCGACCCGGCCCGTCCGCAGCGCGATCTCTTCCCAGGTGAAAAAGCGCCGGGCGCAGACCTCCCCGCCATTCGCCGCCACCGCCGCCGTCACCGCCGCTTTCTCCCGGAGGCCCAGCCCGGTGCCTTGCAGCGGGGGAGCCATCAGCCCTCCTGAGGAGACAGAAAGCGGAGAGCGTGGCAGCCGGGGCGCTTTTATTTAGGAGCACACCCTCCTCGCCCTCTCATTGGTTCCTCGGGATTTCGCGAACGCTCATTGGCTAAGAGGAACACCCCTCGCGCGCTCCTTCTCCTGAGGCGAAGACCTCACAACCTCTGAGGATGCCTGCCATAGATGTGGGCGAAATGTCAGACGAAAATGCTTCTAGAACATCCCCATACAGCCCCAAAAACCTAAAACCATAGAATCATAGAGTTGGAAGAGACCTCATGAGCCATCCAGTCCAACCCCCTGCCAAGAAGCAGGAAAACTGCATTCAAAGCAGCCCCGACAGATGGCCATCCAGCCTCTGTTTAAAAGCCTCCACTACACTCTGGGGCAGAGAGTTCCACTGTTCTTCCTCATGTTCTTCCTCATGTTCAGATGGAATCTCCTTTCTTGTAGTTTGAAGCCATTGCTCCACATCCTAGTCTCCAGGGAAGCAGAAAACAAGCCTGCTCTCTCCTCCCTATGACTTCCTCTCACATATTTATACATGGCCCTTATCATGTCTCCTCTCAGCCTTCTCTTCTTCAGGCTAAACATGCCCAGCTCTATAAGCCGCTCCTCGTAGGGCTTGTTCTCCAGAGCCTTGATCATTTTAGTCGCCCTCCTCTGGACACATCCCAGCTTGTCAATATCTCTCTTCAATTGTGGTGCCCAGAATTGGACACAATATTCCAGGTGTATTTTCTGTTGACCATGGGGGTTCAGTGTGGGGAGTTTGGCCCAATTATATTGTTTGGTGGGGTTCAGACAGAGGTGGCCCTAGGTAATTTTCAATGGTAAGCAAACAGTATTTTGCCCCCCCCCCCCCCCAACCAATCACTGATATATATTTTCTGTTCGTCGTGGGAGTTCTGTGTCCCATATTTGGTTCAATTCCATCATTGGTGGAGTTCAGAACGCTCTTTGATTGTAGGTGAACTATACATCCCAGTAACTACAACTCACATATGTCAAGGTCTATTTTCCCCCAAGAGCACCTCAAGAGCGCCCCTGGGCAAAATCAAGTATACTGCAAATGCTTACTTTGTGTAATGGGTTGAGCCGCCCTGGGTTCAGAATACTCTTTGATCATAGGTGAACTATAAATCCCAGCAACTACAACTTCCAAATGTCAAGGTCTATTTTCCCCAAACTCCACCAGTGTTCACATTTAGGCATATTGAGTATCCATGCCAAGTTTGGTCCAGATCCAACGTTGTTTGAGGAGATAGGAGAAAGAACTCTTGTCTGAGTTGCTTTGGTGTTTTCTGGGCTGTATGGCCATGTTCCCGAAGCATTCCTTGCATCCCGGAAAACTCACAGCAACCCAGTGATTCCGGCCATGAAAGCCTTCGGCAAAATTTTCTGGCTTCTACATAATCCTCACTTGCCTAGTTTCCAACAGAACTCACAACCGCTGAGGATGCCTGCCATTGATATAAATATCGTTTGTTTGTTTGTTTGTTTGATTGACATAGAAAATCTTGGAGCCAGTTTGGGGCCCGGATGGCAATGACACAAACCATGGAGCCCTGATGCACATATCTTTTGTGCTCTTTTGTGGGTGTTTATTTGTTGTCTGGCCACCGCAGTTTGAAGCTCCTTTCAAACTGCATCTGATGGTCAGTGTAGATGGGACCCTTATCTTGACTGTAAGCCTGAGGGCAGGGAACTCTCCAATTAAGAATATGTAGGTAGGCCACACTGAGTGTCTTTGGACCACTCATATAAACCAGAATATCAAGGCAGATAATTCACAATATCTCCTTTGAACTGGTTTATCTGAGTCCACATGCCATATAATCCAGTTCAATATGCTGTGTGGAAGGGGCCTTTGTGGCTGAAGAGTTGGGCATAAATACTCTAAATAGATAAAGATTTTGAAAAGTGTTATCTGAACAGCTTGAGGTCTACCATTGGCCCAGATAGCTCTGCCCACAAACCGTGGGACGAATATACATAGGAAAATAACCGGTCTCTATCACAGTTTTCTGAAAGGTGTTATCTAATTTCTTTCTGCATTGAGTTGCTGAGGAATTTAGAAGTGAGGGGTATTATTTTCTCTGCTCTCAGTTCCTCCCACTAGTGGATTATTCAACTGATAGTAAAGGGGAAGTAAAAAACATGTTTTGTTCCTTCCACCCCCCCTATTTGGATATTTAAGTGGGGATACACCCAGCACCCCACATCGTCCACATGCTAATACTTGCAACCATCCTTTATTTATTTATATAGACGCGTCTGCCTGTGTGTTTTGCAACCCACAGGGAATGAGTCAAGATTGGCACAGCAGAGATGAGGATGGTGACATGCAGAGCCCTGCATCTTTTCCAACATAGCTTTTAAAAAATGAAAGATATAATCATTTTTTTCAGAAACCCACATATGGATAGACTTGACCCAGGGAAGGCATGAATGAAGGGATAGATACATAAATTAGAAAACAGAGACTCCTGTATATCTACCCTAGAATTGTTATGTGCTGTACGATGTTGGGAAATATTCTAGGGAGGCTATCCTCACTGTACATTTATATAAATTCGATCCCACTTTATTTGCCAAGGGGCCATCCTTTGCAATCCTGGACTTTGTGGTTCAGGGAAGGATTTGGGACTTATTCAAGTGAGTGAATAAGAAATTTCTAGCAGATAATAACTCAAACTTCAAATCTACAGGATTCCAATTAAAGTGATCTCAAACTGCTATAATTTGGGTGGTGTAAGGGACCAGCAATGTGCCAGTGCCATAGTTGTGTCCTGGTAAACCTTTTTCTTCTTTTTTTGGAAAGATACCAGAAACCAACAACTCAAGAACTGGCAAAGTCCAGGGACCCCAACTATGAGTAGCTGAGCAAATCTTTGGGATGATAACCATTACTTCATTTGAGCATCCAGCCCATTCTACAGTTGTTTCCTGAAGGTACGCATTTAAAGAGGTGATTAGTAATGGCGGACAACTTGTCCTTCAAGAATGCTAGCCAGCCACCTGACTTACCTGGTAGAGATGTTGTTTTCTTGTTGCATTGGTCAGCAGCTTTATTATAACTTCGATATTTCTGAGGGAAGAGGGGAAAAAAGAAAATCAAAAGAAGTTTGCCTTAAAATACAATTGGGCTGGGTAACTGGAAGCTCCAGGGGACAAGTGTGCATGGACTACCCAAAATAAAAATCTAAGTCAAGGGATTGTTTGGATGTGTGTGTATGAAGGGCAAGTTAAAGTAATTTTAACCATTGTGACCTATTTAAAATATGAAACAAAACTCCTAGAAGCTTTTTTTTCATCAGATAAAGAGCAGTCTGGAAGAAATTTGGGGGATTTGGAACCAAACAAAATGTGACCCTTGGGCAACATTTTGTTCACTTCTAACTTTCATGAACAAATAATAACTTTCACTGCCTTGAAGTTAAAACATTTATTTTGAAATAAACAAATGTTGTTATAGAATAAATATTTTAAATATAACAGTAATAACATACACTTCTAGAATCAGATGCATGTCAGGACAGCTGCCACGCCAATAAAATGTTTATCTAAAAATCTAGGAAAAGGAGATTACTGCAACAATTAGCATTAGACCCACAAGGGATTGCATCCACATGCCAGTACAGATATCAAGATAAATGTAGGGTCTAAACTTCATTTTAAATGAATCTGTTATCCAAATCGTTTGGGACCAGATACTGTGTTTTTAAAATTTTTGGGATATTTACATTTACATAATGAGATATTTTGGAGATGGGACCTAAGTCTAAACATGGAATTCATGCATGTTTCATATACACACGCACACGCACGCATACACAGAGAGTATGAAGGTAATTTTATAGGCAATATTTTAAAATAATTTTGTGCATGAAACTAAATTTATATACATTGAACCATCAGAAATTTAAAGATGTCACTATCCCAGCCACACACATGGACAGTTGTGGATTTATGAGTATTTTGGAATTCTAGATAATAAGGGATGCTGAACCTTGCCACTATTGTAATTTTCTGCCCCTCACGAAGTGGTCACTTGGTACACTTAATGCTGTGGGTCCCTAGACTTCAATTCCAGCTCTTGTTATACCACTACCAGCAACAACAGCGCAGCAATAGCCAATCTTCTAATTGAATGGTTACTGTCAATACTTTCCAAATTTAAATTGTCATCTGATCTCAAGGCCTACAATTTCCATGCTCCTAACTATATGTACTTTATGCATACCTTCCAACTGTCCTAGGACATTCCTGATTAATTAATCCACTGTCACACCACTTTTTCAGCTGCCTTTGAAATTATTCAATTTCTCCCTCTCTTTCTCCCACATTCCCCTTTGTCCAGCATCTTACATCAGTGGCTTCAAACTGAATGCAACGTGCAAAAGAATTTGTAATCAATTAATTCAAATAGAGGGATTGGACTGAACTGTAGGCTGAGGCAAAAACAAACTAGAGTGTTTTCCTCATTAAGAACTTTTGCCATCTTGACAATGTTCAGATATTATTAACTACTTCATGTCTCCCAGATTTCATCTGTGAAATGTTGGAACGTATGCTGCCTGTATACCCGACTTTTCACAAATCCAGTAAAATTAGCTGAAATCCAAGAAAATTTATGCCACAGTAACTTTTGTAAATCTTTAAGTGGTCATGAGACTCTTGCATGTTTAATTTTGCCCTTTGGAAATTGCAGCATCCCAGAATGAAGAAGACAAGAAACCAATATCCATTGTAATAACATTACCACCCCGATCTATCTCTGTATTAATTTGCTTCCAACCATTTTTTCCCCAGTGGGCTGAGTACTATACAAATATGCATCACCCTAATTATTTTTTGCTGCATCTCCTTGTCAGCAACCATTCTTGTAGTAAACTGGAACTGGCAAAGGCTTGCCTAAAATCTTGGCCACAGGACCAAAGAGGTTTAACCACTTTGTTGTGCTGGAAGGCATTCTGCTGGGAAATACTCATGACATTGTTTGTGTATAGTATATTTGCCAAAATGAAAGCAAGGAAGACTTCATTCAAGAACGGCATGAGCTCATCATTACCAAACGAGATGCAAATCAGTATATTATCAGATGGTTCATAAATCACGTGACAAGCACAGAAATCAGTCAATTTTGGTTATTAGTGCTTTATACTAATCAGGAGCAGAGCAATGTGTTCATTTGTATGAGTCTTATTTCTGAAGATGCATAGAAGAGCAGAAGGATTTCTAGCCCTATTTAGCCCCTTCGTAAATTATATCACTGCTTTTAAATACTTAAAAATCTTATTGCAAACAATATTATGTATACCTTTCAGCCCCAAAGTACAGTTAGCAACCTTCTTTAATTCCTAATCTCTGCACTCTTTTCTGGTCTCCTTCAGGCCTTTTGTTTTAAGCAGCTTTTAGAAGAAAAGATGTTTCAGTAATTGGGAGTATAAAATAAATTGTATACAGATCATTTATTTCTGCTTTCATCCAGAAGATAGGATCTGATACCTTTTCTTTCTTTTTGCCCCAGCTTCCTTGGTAATCTTAGATACAGGAGTTTATCTGTTGTTCTTAGTTGCTACAGTACTACAGACACCCCTAGCTTAACGTTTTTAATAATCTATATCAGTCATGGGCAAACTTGGGCACACCAGGTGTTTCGGACTCCAACTCACGCAATTCCTAACAGCCTCAGGCTTAAGCGGCTGAGGGGGGAAATGAAGGGGGCCGAGATTGTTAGGAATGGTGGGAGTTGGAGTCCGAAACAACTGGAGGGCCCAAGTTTGCCCATGCTTGATCTATATAGATAAAATGTTGTTTTCATTTGGAGA
This sequence comes from Anolis sagrei, assembly GCF_037176765.1. Lineage (NCBI taxonomy): Eukaryota > Metazoa > Chordata > Lepidosauria > Squamata > Anolidae > Anolis > Anolis sagrei. The sequence continues at coordinate 237,118,278 of NC_090021.1, forward strand.
ACATTAACATGTTGCAATGTAAAGCATTGCCAGTTCCTTTCAGAAATTTACGTGTGGGGAGTTTTTGCTGGTTACACTAATTATGGCAGGCATTTTGTGAACAAGAATACTCCATGGCAGCCATTTTGTGAGACAGTGCTCAATGCAACTGAAAAGTGCCCACTATCCATACACAAAGTTCAGAGATGAAGTGTGGAGGAAACAAAAGACGTGATCTCTTTTCTGTAAGTGTTGCAGGAATGGAGTAAAGGCATAGAGCAGTGATGACTACTGTGAAACACTTTGGGATCGCTGCATAGTTGAGATAGAAAGGAAAATGGTTATAAACACCATTTATAAAGGGAAGAATTCAGACGGCCTATAATGGGTTTTGCCAAAGTGTCCCACCTCACCCATATTTCCTGATGCTTTGAATTTGGTGTAAAACATATGCATGACAAATGTAAAGGGGAGTGTGTGCATGACAAATTATGCAAAAAACATACAGTGTTGAACATTTAATTTATGTGAATTGGTACTTTTTTTCTTGAGCTATCAGAATTATTTAATGTTTAAGTAATTAATACAGGCCTGGGCAAACCTCAGCCCTCCAGGTAGAGTGTTAGGAATTGTGGGAGTTGAAGTCCAAAATACCTGGAGGGCTGAAGTTTTCCCAGGCCTATATTAAGAAATAGTAATTAATAATATATCAAACTTAGTATTTACTATTAATATTATATTAACAATATAATTATTTTAATATAAAATATTCCACATCATTAAAATTAATATGTAATATTTTACTGTTATCATTTATTTCACATAGTAAGCAATAGTGATCAATATGATGAACACTATATATTTACTTGTTAATATCACTGGTAATAGCAATATTAGTAATCTAATTTCTGTATATTTCTTTTATGATTGTAGTGTTGTCTGTTATTAGAGATGTTACATTTTAACATAATAAAATAATAGAAAGAATGGGAACATATAATCATTTCCAAACCTCGAGTGAGTAAGATAAATAGGATGAGAAAGAGGTATTGTCAGACAGAAGATTATACAGTGTTTTACTGTGTAAATGACAAACTAAGGAGAAATTGAGTAGCATTAATAGTGAGTCATGATGTAGCTAAAGCAGTCCAGGGATATAATAAGAAGCCACTCATATTAAATAATATCAATAAGACATTGTGGATAAACTATCAATATAACCAAAGTTTATGTTCTGACTACAGTACCAAAATAACAGTGATGAAAACAAACAAATAAATTTGCTTAGATATGCTAACAACAAGTGACCTATGAATTAGGTGGTCAATTGTAAGAGCTCTCAGTTGTTAATTCAGTCTGCATCAGTTACAAGATATTCAGCAAGATGGAGAAACAACAGAGTGGCCATCAGCCAGTTCAGAAGTTGTTCAGCCAATTAGTAGTCCAGATAAACAAAGCCAGTAAGAAATATGTTTTATCAGTCCAAGGTCCGGAAAACATGAACACTCAAATGTAGTGCTAGTTGCCAAGAATGAGAGCTGAAAGTTACAAATCTGCCAGGGAATAGGTAGATGTTGTTACTGCTGCTGCTGTTATTCCTGTTGTCGTCATTATTTCTATCCCATTTTATCTCTCTAAAAAGAGACCTAAAGTAAAAGCAATACAATATGCAATTTAAAACCTAAAAAAGCATACACACACTGACATAGGAATAAGTTTTATAGCCAGATGCTTCAAGATCCCAGTTAGCTATTTATTTATTTACTTTATTTGTATCTTCTACTTTCTCTTGATAAAGAGATTCAAAGTGACTCCTACTTAACAACTTTTGGGAACAATGCAGTGTCTATTTTGTCACTCCATAAATGACGGCAATGAGTCTTCAGCATCTACAACCTCTTGCTGGAAAGTAGGGCCTCCTTCTGCCTTAATCCCTGGCTCCTCAGATTCAGAGAAACCAACACCACTAAGAGCTGCTTCTTCCTTTGATTCTTCTGGCTCCAGAGATTGAGTTATGTCTTTAGGCTTCTATTGGCCATGATTTGCATGCAAAATGTAAGGATTTAATAAATAACACACCCATTCAACTGAGAAAACCTGAACTCGGGGGGGGGGGGGGGGGAGAGAGTTTATAAAAGGCACAGAAGCCGCAGTTGGAAGAAGAGGCAGAACAGGAGAATGATGGAAACTTTAATCCCTGTTCTTGAATTGATGAGGAGGAGGATCAAGAGGAACATGTATCACCACCTCTACGAAATGCACTTGTTCCTTGTCCATCTGGATTACAGTACCAGAGACAACCACCAGCAGTTTGTCAGAGAACAGAATATAGAGGAGGAATGTCAACAGCAGTACCAGCCACCTTGCTCCGGGAACTTCTGCATGAAGTCAGGCAGTTTGCAGCTAGGCAAATATATAGGATGGATGACATCTAGCTTGAAAACAGTACATGTGAAATGGATCTGGGAGTCTTAATAGACCACAAGCTGAACATAAGTCAATAGTGATATCACAAAAAGCCAGTGTGATTCTAGGCTGCATCAATGGGAGTTTAGTGTCAAGATCAGGGAATGTCATAGTCCCACTCTATTCTGCTTTGGTCAGACCTCATCTGGAGAATTGTGTCCAACTCTGTGCAGGACAATTCAATAATGATATTGGCAATCTGGAAACTGTTCAGAGAAAAGTGACCAAAATTATCAAAGATCAGAAAGTCAACCCCTATGAGGAATGGCTTAGGGAGCTGGATATCTTTAGCTTGGAGAAAAGAAAGCTGAGAGGGGACATGATATCTGAAAGGATGTCACATTGTGGATGGAGAAAGCTTGTTTTTTGTTGCCCTGGAGACTAAGACATAGTGGATTCAAATTGCAAGAAAGGAGATTTTGCCTAAACATTAAATGAACCTCCTGACAGTAAGACCTGTTCATGCTGCTTTGGAGAGTGGTGAAGTCTCCTTCTCTAGAGGATTTTAAAGCAGAGGTTGGATAGCCATCTGTCAGGGGTGCTTTGATTGTGTGTTCTTTAGAATGCAATTTCGATGCACAGTCCAGAAACTCCAACAAAGAGTACCCCATGTACTCCATGGCAAGAGCAGACCAATACTAGCAGTCTAAGCACAAGAAGTATTGTACATCAGTGAAATCCTAAATGCTGTTTTATAGCTTGGGACATGTATTCCATTTCATCACTGCCCTTTCTTGGAAGACTCAGTAACTTCTTGTGTTCCAAGAAGTGTCGTAGCATATTCCAGTGAGCTGGCACACCAAACAGAAACTTGCATTCTTTGCAGCAAATAAAATGCCTTTGCGGTAGCACAAGGCCAAGCACTGTGAGCTAGATCTACAACTTTCTTTAAATGAGCACTCTTTTTTTTCTTTTAGGGAATTATGACCGATTAGACCAGGTTTCTTCAAAATGCCAATTTACTAAAAAAAATGCAACAGTGAAATGATTAACAACCTCCAATAACTATTGTCACCCCAGCAATCCATCAATGCAACAGGAGTGTCAGGATTCCACTGAGTCAGGACTGGATTGACCAAAAGTCACATCCTGATAGCCCAGTTGCAAAGAGATTCACACAACAGCCATGTCCCTATTATCATTAATAGAAACAGGGCATTCTGGAAGTAAAGTACTTTTCCAGCACTTGAGAAAGAAATCTGAGATCACAAAAGTTCTGAGACAGTCAGGCTGTTTACAATACAATGCATTTTACCAGCACCTGCTAGAGTAGCAAACAAACCGGGTCACTGAGTCTCTGATACAGATAATAAATTTGGTAAGACAAATTGGTATTCTTAATCTGTTGGCAATATTACAAGAATTTTATGGGCATTTGTGGCAGACTGCTTGGACTCATTAAAGGTTGAGAGGGTGTGTTTGGTAACATAGATTCACCGAGAAAACACACCATTCAGTTCAATACCCTGCCTTGGATTGCTGTGTCTATGTGGAATGAAAGGGCAGGAAAGAAAAAGAGTTGTTTTGTTTTTTTTACCATAAATCATTTTTTATAGTAAAGCTAATACATTTTTGGTTTTTCCGTTTTCTGCATAATTGCCCATGTGAGAACCAATTGTTTTCTAAACTCAAACTGAACACTTGCAAAGATTGCCCCTGTGCTTTATTGATAGTCATAGCAAATGCAAGGTGTACTGGAAATTGAAGTTGTTTGAAATTGAACATCATGTTGGTCAGAATGAGTGGTATACATGGAAGCAGTATGACTTCACCTTTATGAGGCCCATTCAGAATTATTGCTTCAATTAGATTGCTCGTCCATTTTTAAACTACTAATCATGTGTTATTACATAACTTTGACTGATTGATGTTTTGGAGTAATATAATGGGCACTCCAATTTTAAAATTCAGAATGTGTGATGGTAATCCAGAAACATCTAGAGAATTAAGAAATTCCATTGGAAAATTCACTACTTCAATGGATTTATATGTCACTGTTTCACCTGCAATTTTGTTTAAAATGATGTTCATCTCGTGTCCATAATTTTTAGTTGCTAGAATGGCTTTTCTGCTCAATCAAGTGATTTTGATAATTTGTTTTGGAAAACCTTGACTACTAATTCTTGTTTTGAATTCACGATGTTGCAGGAATTACATGGGAAGGTGATTTTTCCTGTTTTTGGAATTGTAGGTGCAGTGCCACTCGTACTATGGCAGGTGAAACCACTGGTGCTAAAAATCCCAAACACATTTACTTCCCCTGTTCTATTTGCATTGCCGATAGCATCCAATCACAGCTCAGCTCTTATTTCTTATACTGACTACTTTTCGAGTTTTGCGAGCACAAACATACGCAGGCTGAGATTTTATATATAAAGATATAAAAACATGAAAATTTTCTCCTTTTTGTTAAGACTGAGAGAGGTTTTGCACATTTTTGAAAGATTTTTTTTTATAATTTGGGACTTTTTTGTGGGGTAGGGAAATATTTTGCTTAAAAACTTAAGTGGGTCTACTTTTTCTACACACAAAAAAGTCTACTTTTTCTACACACAAAAAAGTCTGATATGCAAAATTTCCTTGGCAGTGGCATTTTTACAGAGACACCTTTCCCCCATGATAACTCTTGCAGGAGAGAATTTCCCTTCTGAGGAGTAGATTTCTCTCACGTCCTGTTGTCTTGCCCATGTTCTTAAATTGGAGTCGTTTCTAAGTCAGATGTTTGTAACTTGGGGACAGCCTGTGTAGGGTAGATTAGAAGTCCCCCTTCCCCCTATACATATAGATACATATACTAGCTTAGGTATGCAGAGATGTCCGGGTTGGGTATTTTGTACGGATAAGCATCTGAAATAATTTTTATTTGGTTCTGGATTTTAAGAATGGTCCCTGTAGTAATACATATGGCTCTTTGGCAGTAGGATACACACAGGTCTTTCAATGCTCTGCTATAATACTTGCTATTTCAACTAATTGTGAATAATTATAATTGATTATTTTCTTTTATTCAGTTCAAATGTGTGCCTCTGATGAACAGCTTAGTGTGAACACCATGCCAGGACATACCAAGGTAAAAGACACCTTTGTATGCGTAAGTGCATACATTGAAACAGTATACACTTCGGTATCACCTTGCCCAGAAAGATACAGTAAGGATATATGATAATGCATTGGATGAAAAAAAAATGGATTATCTGGTTTAGATGTTATCATCTTCTCAGGTTTCTTCTGGTCTATTATATGTTGATGATCCTATTCAATAATAATGTTCTGTTACTGCTTTATCTATGTATGTTGCAATGCATGCATTAACATTCAGGATCACATTTTGAGATAAGATGCAAGAGTAAGAAACAAAAAATATGTACCATGGCTGTTTAAGATTCCTTTCTTGCTATTTCTTGCCTTCGGATTCATTTCTTTATATGTACACTTGAACCTGGGGATAGGATGTTGCTAATTGAGAGCAATCTTGGATGAAAGAGGCTGGCATACCCTATAATTTTCAGGGTTGTCAATTGGAAACGAGGCTGAGAAAGGCTTTGTTCACTGTATGAAAAAGTTGGGCTTCACTGAACCTGGGACAGCCAGATGTATGTAAATTGCTTGCCAACATAGATACAACACAGATGTACAAGTGCTTCCTAAACCTCTTTCATGTTTGTTACATATTGATGTCACATAAAGCTTTTCTATATGCCTCTTCCTTTTTTAATTTGTAATGTGAAATGAAACACGAAGGTGCTTCGTTTGAAATGTGAGAGTTTAAAAACTCACTACGCAAAATGTTTTTAAAATATATCTCTTTCTTGAACACACAGGAAAGCTAGTTTTTTGAGCTAAATTAAGAATCATATTCTTTTTTATCGAGAAATGGTGCTTCTGTGCCTTATTCCAAAGCTTTTTTCTTTGGAAGGGAAAAAATGAATTCAAAACTCAGACAGGCATTTTTTTCCACCTCCTTTGGTATAACATTAAAAACCAGCATTGCATACACTGATATAACTTTCAGCGTAAGTCTAAAATTTGCTGAGTTCAAATGTAACCTCAGACATGAAAGAACAGTACCATATTTAAAATGAAGAACAATTTTAATCAACATAAACGTAAATTTGAGCCCCTGGTGGCACAACAGGTTAAACTGCTGAGCTGCTGAACTTGCTGACCAAAAGGGCAGTGGTTCGAATCCAGGGAGTGGGGTGAGCTCCCTCTGTTAACCCCAGCTTCTACCAACCTAGCAGTTCGAAAACATGCAAATGTGGGTAGATCTATAGGTACCGCTTCAGCGGGAAGGTAACAGTGCTCCATGCAGTCATGCCAGCCACATGACCTTGTTGGAGGCATCTATGGACAACGCCGGCTCTTCGGCTTAGAAAAGGAGATGAGCACCACCCCCCAGAGTCAGACACGACTAGACTTAATGTCAAGGGGAAACCTTTACTTTTACTAAACTTAGCAGTATTTCAGTTCAGTGGGAATTGTGGGCCTGCTTTTGGCTGATGAGTAGTCAAGTTAATTAGAATGGCTGTTATTATTTATTTCAGATATTTGTACCCCACCCTTCTCAACCCCCCCCCCGGGGGGGGGGGGGCTACTCAGGGCGGCTTCCAGCCGGCAACAATTTGATGTCTCCATGTGCACATAATAAAATACATAATAAAATCCAATAATTACATACAGTTGAAAACGTTAAATCAAGTCAATTAAAATCTGTTTAAATATAACAGCCTGGTGGTTTTATCTAAGCCGATTTCTGTGGTTAGAGACTCCATCAAGCTTGTCCATAGTCCATTTCCATAGCGATTGTCATCATTGTCATTATCATTATCAGCATGATTACCTTAAGGTCTGCTCCCATATCCACATTTTTAACTTCTTTCTGAAGGAAAGGAGGGCGTAGATAACCTGATTTTGCCGGGGAGCCAATTCCACAGGCGGAGGGCCACCACCCAGAAGGCCCTGTCCCTCATCCCTGCCAAACGCATTTGCGACAAAGGCGGGCTCGAGAGCAGGGCCTCCCCCAAAACTCTGAGGTGGGACGTAAGTGAAGATACATTTGGACAGGTACACTGGGCTGGAACCGTATAAGGTATATGTGCCTTCAAGTCATTTCAGTCTAAAGTTTAGGGTGAGGGTGGGGGCTGAGTAAATGACCTTGGAGGGCCACATCTCGCCTGTTGGGCTTAGTTTGGAGACCCTTGATCTAACCCAATATTGTTTAGCTACTATTTCTGATGTAAATGAATCTTTCATGGCAATATTGGGTGATCAGATGTGCAATTTTTGGATATGGTTCAGTGAACCTTCTATGGGACTCCTCAGTGTCCTGGTGTTTGGATGAGGTTGACACCAGCTGATGCCATGAATAAGGAAGGTTCACAATAAAAACCTCTGTGATATTTCCCTAGTAGCAACTAGCAGGGAAATTTACATTACCAGATTATTGAACTGGCAACAGCCTGAATGTACAACTGCAAGACAGCTATGATGGCTCTTTGGTCATGTGGAGAGATAGCGGAATGCCACAACACTACAGTTGTGACATAGTGCACACACAAAGACAGAGATAGATGGTTGGATGGACAAATGATCAATGAGGTTTCAAGCGATAGTACTCAGAAAATATGATATGAGATAGCATTGCTACGAGACAACCACAGCTTACTTTAAAAAAAAACTGTATGAAAAAGTGTGTGCACATGGTGAAGAAGTTGGAGTGGGTCAAAGTTACCTTCAGCATCAAAGTGGGAAAAGACAAAAGTGTGAACTGGCATTGGACTGCAAGTAGTTGTATGATAAACATTTCAGAGTCAACAAACTTGTAATTAATGTATTGTCAAAGGCTTTCATGGCTGGAATCACTAGGTTCTTGTGGGGTTTTTCGGGCTATAGGGCCATGTTCTAGAGAACATGTTCAAGTTCTCTAGAACATGGCCCTATAGCCCGAAAACCCCCACAAGAACCTAAACTAGTAATTTTAGCAGAATTAATCACCTTTTGTATACTAAATAGGGCTTAAATGCCCATTTGTCTTAAATTGGCATTTAAGCCCTATACAGTATAGAAAAGGTGATTAATTGCATTATCAAGGGAGGTCAGAACAATATATTGTTGTCAGGAACACACATTCTTCTTTGTGGTGTTGAAGGCTTTCACTGGGTTGCTGTTAGTTTTCTGTGCTGTATGGACATATTCCAGAAGCATTCTCTCCTGACATTTCACTTACATTTGTGGCAGGAATCCTCAGAGGATGTGAGATCTGTTGGAAATTAGGCAAGTGGGGTATATATATCTGTGGAATAATATCCAGAATGGGGGAAAGAACTCTTTGTCTGTTTGAGGCAGGTGTGAATGTTGCAATTGACCACCTTGATTAGCATTGAATAGCCTTGCATCTTCACAGCCTGGCTGCTTCCTGCCTGAGAAAATCCTTTTTGGGAGACGTTAACTGGCCCTCATTGTTTCTTGTCTGGAATTCCCCTGTTTTCTGAGTGTTGTTCTTTATTTACTCTTCTGATTTTAGCGTTTTTAAATACGTTTATCCAGATTTTGTCCATTTTCATGGTTTCCTCCTTTCTGTGGACTTCAATGGCTTCTCTGTGTTTTCTGACATGGTGGTTGTTAGGGTGGTCCAGCATTTCTGTGTTCTCAAATAGTATGTTGTGTCCAGGTTGGTTCATCAGGTGCTCTGTTATGGCTGACTTCTCTGGTTGACTTAGTCTGCAGTGCCTTTCATGTTCCTTGATTCGCATTTGGGTGCTGCGTTTGGTGGTCTCTACGTAGACTTGTCCACAGCTACATGGTATACGGTAGCCTCTTTCAGAGGTGAGAGTATCCCTCTTGTCCTTTGCTGAATGTAGCAATTGTTGGATTTTTTTTTTAGTGGGTCTGTAGATAGTTTGTAGGTTGTTTCCTCATCAGCTTCCCTATGCGGTCAGTGGTTCCCTTGATGTCTGGTAAGAACACTTTTTTTCTGGGTGGATCTTTGTCTTGACTCTTGTGGCTTGTTCTTGGTCTTGCAGCTCTTCTGATGTCTGAGGTGGAGTATCCATTGTCCTGTAGAGCCCAGTTGAAGTGGTTCAGTTCATCTTGGAGGAGGTGCGCGTCGCACATTCTTAAAATCGCACATAAATATGTAAAGTTACAAATATTTGAAATCACACCTTTCAACTAAATACAACACATGTGCAGCAGGAAAGGACAAATAAAACATAGACAGCTTGTGCAAATATATAAGTTTTCAACTGATGCCTGAAAGAGAAGAGTGTGTAGACAACTGGAAGGAAGTTTTACAGGTGGGTTACTCTGTTTGATCTTGTTGCCCTACAGGCCATGCTATGCTAGGATGCCAGAAAAAGCATATCCAAGTCTCGTTCAAAACCACAGGTAAGTTAGTTTTGTGGAAGAAATGTGCTATTGTTTCATTTGTATTTCCATTTGTTACTCTAATTCTCTAACCTGTTCACACCATATTTCTCAACTCCCACCTAGTTCTCATGAAAGTTATGTAAAATGGCATGTTGCAATATTTCTGTGTGCTTTGCTAAAGAGCAGTGTGTTTGTGCAAGCATTGCCCACTGGCAGCTTCAGGCATCAAATCCCATATAGGCTCTGCATTTTGATAAGGTTTTACTTGTTTTACCTACTTGAAATACAGAAGCGAGTTCAAGAATTTAACAAGTTCTGTAAGCTATATAAAGTGTGATTTTTTTCCCTTGGGAAATTTTGCTTTAAAGACATTCCAGAATCCATAGGTTTTGAATGTGGAAAAAAGTATAATACTAATATCTTTTCATGAACACAACATCTTGTAAAATACAGAGCAATTTATAATCTATATACTGCTCTGCATGAGTGCCCAGTTTAAAAGAACAAAAAACTGATCTGCAGAGATGCCAAATTTAAAAGAGCCCTATTTCTTGCTGACAAGGAGATCTTCAGTACCTGCCTCTTAAAGGGACAGAGTATTACTTCTGCCTAGATCAGGGGTTCTTTACCAGGGGTCACAAACTTGAATTGAAAAAAAATATGAATGTATTATACTTATTTTTATTTTCTCTGACCTCTAACTGAAATCTAGTATTCCCTTCACTTATGAGTGTATGCAATAAATTATAATAGTTGTTGGGTATTGAAATGATGAGAAGTTGTATAGCATAATTTTGAATAATCCTAAAATTTTATGTAAATGTTTATGACACCATGTTGAGTGTCATAAAACTATCTGTCGTTACATTATGAGAAGGGTTCTGTAGTTTTCGCCTGACTGGCAAAGGGGTCTGTGGAACAAAAAGGTTAAGAACTTTGGCCTTGATGAAATAGTATTTTATCCAGATTGTAGCATTATCTATTATGAAGTTTTCTAATGAGGACTTGATTTTGAAATAGATTTCCAGCTGTTTGTAGGCTGAAGTAATGTCAAATTTTATGAATTTCCTGAGGCTGGGGCAGCCAGCAGTGAATTGACAACAAGCTCTAGATGTGTGACTGGTTTTAGTGCCTTATCTACACTTCCTATTGACTTAAATATGAGATTTCAGGTTAGCATCAATAAGGAGAACTCAGTTTGTGGCTCAGTAACCACATATCTAATGAAAGAGTTTAACCACAAACAAATCTTTGGGTGCAAGCCAGTGAAGCAATACAGATTTCCATATAGATGACTGACATTCAGGGTACCTTAGGATATCACCAGTGGCCCTTCATACTCTCCTGTCTGTCAGTGGATGCATGCAGAAGTGGAACACTTGCAGCTTATATATTGATTTCTTAAAGCGTGATCCGACTTCTTTCTAGAAGGCTTTTAAAATACTTTTGAGTAACATTAAGAAGTACAGGCAGTCCCTGGGTTACAAACATCTGACTTAGAAACGACTCATGGGGATGAGGTACCAGGAAGTGACAGAAATCTACCCCTCAGAAGAGAAATTCACCCCTGGGAAAGTCATCCTGGGGAAAAGGTGTGTCAGCTGAAGCTTTATCACCTATCCTTGTTTCCACAACAAGCCAAATTTCTCAAAATCCAATTATCACAGAGATAGGAAGTGAGGTGGAATCTTCTGAACAGGATCACAGACAGCAAGACACACACCATAGGAGTGTTAACCCTTCCCTATGCTATCTAAAACAAAATATACCCTATTTACTTGAATCTAATGCTCACCTTTTTTGGCTAAATTAACTTGCCAAAATTAGGGTGTGCATTAGATTCACGTCATACAGTAATAGAGCCCTGTACTTTCACTAATGTGCTCTCTTAAATGTGGGTTTAAGGAACTAGTGAAGCAAGTGTTGTGAGGTAACAGTTAGTAATGAATGTTTTTGACCTGCAGGCTGACAACAGGATTGAACATGTCCTTTTACACCTGTTGAGCTGCAATGCTAACTGGGTAGCAGTGGCTGGCAAAAATCAAGGAAACCCTAGCATCCTTGATGCTTTGAAATATTAAATATTCTTTTGTGATAAGAGTCACAAGGAGCTGGTTGGCTGAGTGTGAGATTCTTTAATGTGACTCAATGCTGCCATAATTCTTTCAGGTTTTAATTTTGACAGGAGTAATTTGCAAAATGACGATGTAACTATGTAATTGTGAAATTCCTCTGACTTGATGTATTGCAGTGTATTAATTTTGCATTACAATTATAGTTGATATTTATGAAAACCTGTGTAATTTTCGCCTGTGTTACTATGGCTTACTTCACTGATATTTGGGGAAATTTATGGCCTCTGGGACCCAGTTCTGGGTTTTTGAAGGACTAGATTTCTCCAACTTTAAAAATAAAATAGAAAAAAAGCTGAAAAGGATATACACAAAATCTCCCCAACTGCCCGAGGGAGTGGGAAAAACAGTCCTCTCTGCAATTGCCCATCCCTCTTGTACCAAAAAGGTGTTCAAGGCTAAAAAGACTATTATCCATTTGTTCAGTATCTTTATGGACACACACTTTACAGACACCAATTTCAAGAAGAATTTTCCCCCAGAAGCCAACTTACATATTTTAGGAGATTATTTTATAATTCTTAGAGCTAGGTGTTGCTCCGATTCTTTGTCTTTTAAAAAGACATCAAGGCCCTATTGGCATTTAAAAATTGTATTATAGCACAATATTTAATGAAATTTTATTGTTTTAAGACACGTTGTGTTAATTATGTTTCATGTACACAATGGTTCTGGCAAAAAGGTAATATGAAATTACTACTTCTGTGAGTAAAAACTATAAAGTTTATCTTGGTGTTCAAGATCTGTTAGATCTGAAACAGTTTCTGCCGATGGCCATTATAGAACATAATGAACAGGAAATAAATGCTGGGATTCCATGGATTTTTACGTTTTATATTTCGGGGCTGCCTTAAAACCGTTGCCACTTGGGTGGTTTATAAACATTTAAATAAAGACATATTTCAAAAACACGTAATCTATGCTCAAATCAGGAGAAGCAGGAAATTCACCCTATGTGACTTTTGCTTTTCAGCTGCAATTTTCAAAATTCATTTGAAGTTGTTAGATGTTTTTGTGGGAGACGTTTCAAAGGCTGGCAGCCTGATATCACAGAATAGCTGGTTGTTCCAACATGTCCAATTGTTCACAGTCTCTAGTCATCTTGTATGCAATATAGTCTTGCTACAGAGTCTTCATGTTACTCATCGACTCTGGTTTTCATAATAATTACAGTTGAAATTCAAGTATAAGTTCTATTCTTTCCCAAAGAACTTGGGGTTTCTCTTGCAAATCACACATGCTCCCTTTTCCCAGGTACATCTTTGAACTATTTACATTTTATGCCATCCCCCTCTTTTATAATGTAATGACATAACCTCTTATAATAATCTCTATACGTCCATAAAGGTAAAGGTAAAGGTAGTCCCCTGACATTAAGTCCAGTCATGTCTGACCCTGGGGTGTGGTGCTCATCTCCATTTCTAAGCCGAAGAGCCAGCGTTGTCCGTAGACACCTCCAAAGTCGTGGCCAGCATGATTGCATGGAGCGCCGTTACCTTCCCGCTGGAGCGGTACCTATTGATCTACTCACATTTGCATGTTTTTGAACTGCTAGGTTGGCAGAAGCTAGGGCTGACAGCGGAAGCTTACGCCGCTCCCCGGAATCGAACCTGCGACCTTTCAATCAACAAGTTCAGCAGCTCAGTGCTTTAACCCACTGTGCCACCGGGGGCTCCTTTCCTTCATTTATTACATAATGCATTCTTTACCTCTCTTTCCACTTACCTCTTCAGGCATCATGTCTTATGTCTTTCTCTTCAAAGATCAATTCCTCAATCCCATTCAGATATCCATTTGTAGGGATTCACAATTATTACCAAAAGATAGCCTTTCTAGGATTATCTAACTGATCCCAATAAAATTGCTTGTTCACTGAACAGATCAGAGATTCCCCAGCTCCCAGAATATTTCATCCTCAATGTTTAAGGACTCTTTTTTTCCAGGGTAGCTCTGATGATGTTCAATCCATACCAATAATTTTTGAATCCATAGCTTTCTTCAGTCTAAGTAGCTAATCTTCCTGTTTTACCCTCCATATTTGTGGAACATCATATCCAATGTTTGTTGTCTTAAGAAAACAACTAAGTAATCAGTCCAGGCCCTGGAGTCATCATTACTCATAAAGCAGTTCAATTCCTTTGATGGTTGATGATAATAATAATAAACTTTATTTATAACCCGCCCTATTTCCCTGAGGGGAAAGGTTGGTCCTTTCCCTAAACAAATCCTTCTTGATGTGCCTGCTTCAGTTTATTTGTCATCTTGACTAATATGTCTAATTAAATTTGCTGTCTTAGCCATGACATTGTTAGCCCCAGCTTCTGCCAACCTAGCAGTTCGAAAGCATGCAAATGTGAGTAGATCAATAGGTACCACTTTGGCGGGAAGGTAACGGCCCTCCTTGCAGTCATGCTGGCCACATGACCTTGGAGGTGTCTACGGACAACACTGGCTCTTTGGCTTAGAAATGGAGATGAGCACCACTCCACAGTCAAACACGACTGGACTTAATGTCAGGGAAAAATGTTTACCTTTACTAGCCATGATATTACACAGGTACCTGATTGAGAATGTTTTTTCCCTTCCTTATTTTGAGTTGTTAATAACAGTGCTTGTCATTTCATTCCCAAATGCATTCATAACTACACAGATTTCAATGAATTTAATCAGAGCTTTTTCACGCTCCTGCGTGAATTCTTGTCAGAAGAAAATCAAATCCATTTTTAGCTGAATCTCCCTCCAGGATCTTGCTAGTTGTTTGAAAGAAGAGGACCAGAGACCCAGGACTCACATTTCAGCCTTCATTCGGTTGAGAAAGCCATCGCTATTTCAATCATGACATTTTTCAGGTTTGTGGGACCTAATTAGCTTTACAGCAGGGTTTTTTTTTTTTTGCATCCTCTGACCAGAGCTTGACACATAATTTATTTAAAGATTATTTGTTTTTAGTACTGTTGGCAGACTGTGCACATTTAAATGACATCCCTACAAAGATGTCTGTGTGCATGTGCGTGAAAGGAAGAGATTGTGAAAGAGAAGAGAAGCAAGAAATGAGAAATGAGCAAGATACAGAGATGGGGTTTTGCTGATTAGCCTGGAATTTGAAGTCGGTTGAATGTCTCAGGACAGTGGGGGATTAACCAGTGATCAGGAAATAAGTAAATATAAATTGTATATCAAATCAAATCATTTATTTCAGTCATAGACCAGCACAGGAAATAGAAATCACATTTTCATACAAACTTGGTACATTTAGTACATTAAAAATATAAATATAACTACTGAAGCACAATGTGGGTGAGGGAGTGGAGGGGGAAACAGGGTAAAAACATACAATGCACAGATCCATCACCAAATTGTAGATTCAGGGAAGATGATTACTGGACACACAGTTAACTTTTGGGACTAGTCATCCCCTGACGGATTTTGTATGCTGCTGCACAGAACTTTGCAACATTGTAAATATAAATTGTATATTACGCACAAATACCTCCAGATAGGGAACATTATCTACAGCCAGACATCTTGCTACTGACAAATGTAACATTGTTGTTACGTGTTGTCAGGTCAGCATTGATTTATGGTGACCCTATGAATGGAAGAGCCTTTTTAAAAAATTATAGACCTGTTCAGGTCTTGCTGAGTGGGGCACCATGGCTTCTTTGATTGAGTTTATCTGCCTGCAATGTGGTCTTTTTTTGGAAGGAGTCTGTCGTTAACAAAATCTCCACTGTCCTAACATTTGCCAGCTTTGCACTGTTGACAAGGTATGTTTTTCAGACACATATGAATTCATATATGCTCAGAGTATACAGACTTGCAAGGGATCTTGGAAGCAGTTTGTTGGGGCAGAACAGTCCAATAACCTTATCCACACAAAGGTAGTTCAAATAATAGGTAACTGAACATACACAAATTGAAACAGATACATCAACAGAACTAGGAAAAAGCAAATATTAGTAAGAAAGGAGGAAGACTGCATTATGAAATTCAATCAAAGAAGCCACATCCCTGAGTTCCCAAGACCTGAGGAAGGCTGTTAATAACAGAGATCAGTATACTACATCAGCTACGTAGTTAAGTATACAGAATTAAACAGCTTCTCACACCCACCTCCAGAACCTTATAGGAATGTCATTCACCCATGCTGTCATCCATAGCAAAGCATGGATGCCTTTGATGCCTGGTAAAGTAGGCTAGGATGCGGGGAGAAAAGTTAGGATTCTGGCAATAGTGTCACAATCATGACTAAGTAGTCATCAAGAATATGGAACAGTTAATTGCCTGGAATAACTGATCTGTCACTCAACTAAACAGTTGGTTGAATACTGTCCAGAGTCTCTTGGAGGTTTCTATTCATAGGGGTGTCATAAATTGATTACACATAACAACAAAAGATGAAACACTCTGTTCCTGGCCTGTTTTCAATTTGTTCATAAGTTAGTCTGATTTCCCCATTATGTGACAAAATATACAAGAATTCATATTGAACTATATGCATTTTTTTTTTTTGCATTTTATCCACTTTCATGTATTGCATTTCATTGACAAATCTGAAGAGTGCAAAATCCAAAGGATAATGCTGTTCCAATCAGTATTCTAGTCTGAGAGATTTTCATCAGGCTGGTTTACTTTAAAATGAAGGCTAAACACTCCTAGAACACACCTTGCTAATGTCTCTCTTCAGGTTTTTCTTAGCATCAAGTTAATTAAGGAAGAAACACAGTTAGTTGCCAAATGGTGAGTGAACAAGGTAGTAGAGACATGCATGAGGATTATTTAATTTTAAACAGCAAGTTAGAATGCTAAAGAGAAACAATTATAGAAGCCACTGAGACTTGCTACTTGCTGAGACATGCTGGACTCTAATGTACCTAAATCAGGGTTTTTATAATGTTGCATATTTATGATTACTTGTAGGCAACTCTTCTTAATAGTGACTGAGACGAATTTCATCCTTTCTCTAATAGTAGTAAATTGCACAATTTTTCATCTGAATTGACAAAGGACATTTCAGACGTCATTTATAACTTAACTTGAAGACTCACGTTATAGGTAGGTGACACCTAGTATCATCTTTGCCTATTATAAAATGTGTAAAATTCCCAAATTGGTTTTGGTTTGCATTCTTTACAATTTGGAAAGGAAAGTATAGAGGTAGGTCTTCTATATTTCAAAGTTATTTATGGTCATTATTTTGTCTGATCAGAATCTTGTTTAATGTTTTCTTTTCATAGAATTAAAGAGTTGGAAGAGACCTCATGGGCCATCCAATCCAACCCCCTGCCAAGAAGCAGGAATATTGCATTCAAATCACCCCTGACAGATGGCCATCCAGCCTCTGTTTAAAGGCTTCCAAAGAAGGAGCCTCCACCACACTCCGGGGCAGAGAGTTCCACTGCTGAACGGCTCTCACAGTCAGGAAGTTCTTCCTCATGTTCAGATGGAATTTCCTCTCTTGTAGCTTGAAGCCATTGTTCTGCGTCCTAGTCTCCAAGGAAGCAGAAAACAAACTTGCTCCCTCTTCCTTGTGGCTTCCTCTCACATATTTATACATGGCTATCATATCTCCTCTCAGCCTTCTCTTCTTCAGGCTAAACATGCCCAGCTCCTTAAGCCGCTTCTCATAGGGCTTGTTCTCCAGACCCTTGATCATTTTAGTTGCCCTCCTCTGGACATTCCAGCTTGTCAATATCTCTCTTGAATTGTGGTGCCCAGAATTGGACACAATATTCCAGGTGTGGTCTAACCAAAGCGGAATAGAGGGGTAGCACTACTTCCCTAGATCTAGACACTATGCTCCTATTGATGCAGGCCAAAATCCCATTGGCTTTTTTTGCCGCCACATCACATTGTTGGCTCATGTTTAACTTGTTGTCCACGAGGACTCCAAGATCTTTTTCACACGTACTGCTCTCAAGCCAGGCATTGTCCCCCATTCTGTATCTTTGCATTTCGTTTCAAAGCTAGAGCTTCCTAAATTGAGCTTCTTCATGTGCTTTCAACAGAATTGTGTTTCCCTTAGCAACAACAAATATACAGGTGTTTTTCTAGGGCACTATGGCCCCTTATCCACAGATTCAATATGTAGAGTTTCACTTACGCACGCTCCCAAAAATATTTCCCACTGAATATTTTTGTGGGGCTTTCTAAGTCCTCCAGTGCAATTCCGTGGTATGCTTTGAGCCCATGGATAGGTAAAACTATTTTGTTTGGTTTCAGCTATTCATAGGAAGTCTTGGAACACATCCCTCAAGGATACTATAATTGTATCATCTCACTAGAGCATTTCTGTACAATCCTCAGAGCCCATTCTTTCTCATTGCTGAACTGCACAATGAAAAATGAATGTGTGCAAGTTGGCATGTGCGGGTGTGTATGTGCGAGAGACCTTCCATATAGACAGTAAGGAACATCTTTCTAAATTGTGAGAACAGCAACAACTTTTCACTGCAAATTATTCTTTTATTTTTGTATTATCTTTTTTTGAGAAAACAGGAAAAGATGTTTCTTCCTGCTGAATATTCTTGAAAAATTAATGTAATCTTATGCCCCAAGAAAGTATTACTTCTTCTTTATCCTTTTAAATTGCAAGTCAGGCAGGAATCTAGGATGCAATCTGAATAAAGCTTACAATAGTATTTGGACACTTCTTTGTCATTTCAATCTAAAAATGCATGAAACACAAGAAAAAGAAGGGCAGGTGAGGTGGAAGAGTCTATGTTTCTCCTGCTGAGGACAGGGCAGTGGCATTTGGCATGAAGGGAGGACTTTCATCTGCATCAGGCCTCGGCTGGATGGAGTTGCATCTGCCAGGTCTTCTCTCCCTCTAAAGGCCACAGCTATTGATATCTCAATACTCAAATTTTGGACATAGTATATCATCCAATATGATCATTTATTCAAGTGCACTGTTCCAAATTTTATCATCGGAGGCAGAAGCTTGTTTCCACGCGTTCCTCTAATGATTAATATAGGAATACAAGGAAACCAAATATCTGCAAAGTTGCCTTCATCTGTGTATCAGTCTAACATTATGAGTTAGTTTATTCAGTTCAGTAAGATCCCAGACCTTAAGTCCAGTATTTTCTAGCATTTAGACTGCAAGAGGTTTCTAACTGGAATTATTATTGATATATCCCTCATATCCTTTACCATTTATAACCAGAAAATATCCTGGGGATGAAAATAATGATCCCAAAGGATCCTTTGACTGCCCTCTGGGCATGTTTTAATGGCTCTTTATGGCATTTTAAATCTAGGACAAGGCTTTTGCTTAAAAAAATAAGAAAGTGATTGGAAGTCATTTTGCGATTTCCTTTCTCTTTTAAGAAAGGTCCTCTCCTGTGCCTAAAATTGCTCAGGGGGCTAAAAGGTGGCAGAACCCTCTCCCCTACACACCTCCTAAATGGCATTTTTGGATATTTTCTCTCTTCTTCTCTCCCCCCTCCATCTATATTTGTTCCCACTCGTGGCCCGTGGCCCTCAAAAAAATAGCCCTAGGCTGCCACATACAACCAACAAGCTACATTTTGTCCATTCCTGCATTGACAGCATCTGAAGCTCAACTAGAAAAAATAATTGGGCATCAAGAGCAGTGTTGTGCCAGAGAAATTTTAGGGTTGCCAGTCATCCAACCTTCTCACCCTAACTAGGGGGGGTTACTAAGTACAGAAGGATGACATGAGATACTTCAGAAGGACTTTCAGTGGTTACTCAGGTCTTAAATTGGTTTCTGTATGCTTAAGCTTCTTGGGAGGAGAGCAATGTCCAATCTCGATAAAATAGTAAAGAGTAGAGACATCACACTGGCAACAAAGATCTGCCTAGTCAAAGCCATGGTATTCCCTGTAGTCACCTACGGATGTGAGAGCTAGACCTTAGGGAAGGCTGAGCGAAGGAAGATAGATGCTTTTGAACTGTGGTGTTGGAGGAAAGTTCTGAGAGTGCCTTGGACTGCGAGAAGATCCAACCAGTCCATCCTCCAGGAAATAAAGCCCAACTGCTCATTGGAGGGAAGGATACTAGAGACAAAGCTGAAGTACTTTGGCCACATCATGAGGAGACAGCAAAGCCTAGAGAAGACAATTATGCTGGGGAAAGTGGAAGGTAAAAGGAAGAGGGGCCGACCAAGGGCAAGATGGATGGATGGCATCCTTGAAGTGACTGGACTGACCTTGAAGGAGCTGGGGGTGGTGACGGCCGACAGGGAGCTCTGGCGTGGGCTGGTCCATGAGGTCACGAAGAGTCGGAGACGACTGAACGAATGAACAACAACATGCTTAAGCTGTGGATATTTTGTGTTTGCTGCCGCCTAGTGGTAAAGGCAAGAAATCTTATAAAAGCCTTTTATTCATTTTGGAAAAGGGAAGAGATTTTGAAATTTTATTTATGTATTTATTTTGGACATTTATATCCTGTCCTATCTTGACCTCCGCAGAGGGACTCAGGGCAGCTAACAACTGGCACAGCATGGTGCCCACGTCATCATCCTAAAAGCAGGCCATCCAAGTCCATTAAAACCGTAGCTTTGCCAGCAAGTAAGCCTAGTCCTAGTTAAAAAAAAGGTTTTTGGGGGAAAAAACTTTTAAGGCTACAATAGACAAATGGAAGATCAAAAGCAGGCATTTTAAAAATTCTGCTAAGTTCACACCTCAATCCATCTGTAAAGTTGAGGCACATGTTTGTTTCTGCATTACACCTATATACTCCACTGCATTAATTTCCCCAGGTACAGTCGATTCTCAGGCCCCATCTACACTGCCATATAATCCAGTTTTTATCCCAGATTATCAGATTTGAACTGGATTATCTGTTAGTGTAAACTCATATAATCCAATTCAAAGCAGATAATCTGGGATCAGATACTGGAGTACATGGCAGTATAGATCCACCTTCAGTTAACTAGCAGCCATGGGGATTGGCAGAGGCTAAATCAATGCAGTTTCTGGTTTCTTGAGAGGTACTCTTACAAATAGTCCTAATTTATACTATAGCATACCATAAACCATAAACACTGTGTTGACTTGATATTAATATCGAAATCCAGTAATTAAAAGCAAATAAAGACAAACCTAATGTAACATTTCTGCTAAAAAATAGTTTCACATGAATTGTTATTTAATGTATTATTTCTTTGTATTTTTTCCTTGAGAGTTCTGGTTGCTTGAGTTCTGGGTAACAGAGTCTGCTGTAGTTTGTAATATAAGTAACAAATTGGGATAGCTTGAGGAAATTAAAGAGAGCAAATGTAATGTAATATATCAATTTGGATCCTTAATGGTCAGGATGTTTGTCTCTTTTGCAGGCATACAGTGAGCTGGCCTATTCAGTCATCTCATTTTGGGAGGATGTGAGCACAACAAATGACCAGTTATGAAGTTTGCTACCAAATGGGATGTTGAACTTCTATCACCAACCACTTCAGCACTTGGAAACATGAGTAAATTGTCAGCTAACTGATTAGAGGAGAAAAGAAACAAGCACTTCAAAAATTATAATGAACAAGAAAGCCATATTAAAGAGTAAATGCTATGGAGTTCTAAAGACTTAAAATCCCTGATTTAAACTCCTTTGTAAGAGTGAAAGGAGGCACTGACACCTAGTGTCCAAAAGGAGCAAATGCAATAAAATGTTGTCTTGGGCAACAAAGTGAGTTTCTTTTTTTGATAGCTGTCATAATGACAACTTTGGAAAGAAGTAAGTTATATTCACAGATCTTAGAAGAATTAAAACACATGAAAGAAACATTAAGAGGAAATCTGGATCTAATAAGTGCTGATCAGAAAAAATAATTTAAGAAGGCAATGACAGAGGAGCTGGAGGATGCGTTGAGCCCCATAAGGGAATCTTTAGTTCCAACATTTTCAGGATTATATAGTGAGACACAGAAGAGGAAAACAATTAAAAAGACAAGAAAATGATGACAAAGCCCAGAATATTTGAGATGCAAACTGCTAAACTTGCCTAAACATATACAGATGGCGTATCAAAGGCACTGAAAGCCTCTATGATTCTACAATATAAATAAATAAATAAATATGAGAAAGGACAAATTTGTATCCAAGAAGATCAATATGAGAATGGTGTACTTTACACATTTCACTATGTGTTTTCTTAAATCTAATTGTGGAGACGGAGGACTGGGGAGAGTATGTTTATTTTTATTTTTTTTTGCAATGGCAGTTATATTTAAAAAACCATGGTACAATTAATGCAGTTTGATGCCACTTGATGGCTCAATGCTATAGAATCTGGGAGTTGTGGTTTTACAAGGTCTTCAGCATTCTCTGCAAAAGCACTGGATTGCCCCCCCAGTAGCACAATGGGTTAAACATTTGTGCTGGCAGGACTGAAGACAGACAGGTCAGATCTTCGAATCTGGGGAGAGCATGGATGAGCTCCCTCTATCAGTTCTAGCTCCCCATGCGGGATCATGAGAGAAGCCTCCCACAAGGATGGTAAAACATGAAAACATACAAGCATTCCCTGGGCAAAATCCTTGCAGATGGCCAATTCTCTCACACCAGAAGCGACTTGCAGTTTCTCAAGCTGCTCCTGACACGAAAAAAACAAAAACAAACTACAAATCCCAGGATTCCATTGCATTAAGCCATGGTGGTTAAAGTGGCATTAATCTGCATTAATTCTGCAGAATAGATGAACCTATAGAACATGTAATAATTGGGCTGAAATAGGTATTAAAATATTTGGCATGGTTTTTGAGGATTCCAAATCACTTCCAGTGTTGCCCAGTAGAGGTCAGTCATGAGTCCTTTCACACTAAATCTTAATTGTGTTTTGAATCTAATTTCACTGCCAAGGCAACATCCTATGCAGTCATAGGTTTCACCAGTGTACAAACTCTGGGATCCCACAGTTAAAGCAGAATCACAGTTGTTTTGCTAAAGTCAAATGTTCTTTTTTGGGTTATGTATTAAGTATGCATGTGACTTGAAATGTAAACTATTTGATTTGTAAAGTAGGTGAAAATACTAAAAGAATGACAAAAAGGAACAGTCTTGACCAGCAGCAGCACCTTCCTGGTCTCAGCCTGCATTGAGATTCAGTTTGGGGCTGACCCACAAAGTCGTATATCTTGCCAAGTCGGTGTGCTATGTGCTGCCCAGGGAAGCCTGTTTTTCTTTGGGCTTTGCTTTACTTATTAGGATAATAAGTATTAGGGTAACAAATAATTCTGCATTCCAAGGCCATACCCTCCTAGTTAGATCTGACCCAAAAATTATTCAACAAAACAGTCCTTAAAGAAGACGTAATTTAAGAGTCTTGAGGAGACATATGAATTGATAGAACATTTGTAGCACACTAGATCTATCTCCTCGATATACAATGGTCTTTCACAATAGTGATATGTGAAAGGCTCCCTGGATGTGCCTTTTTAGATCATAAGATAACATCAATATCTTTGCCTCCACACTTGTGAAGCTTATCTTTTGCAGGTATATCACAAACTACATGTTGCCCCCTGGCTGCTGATTTGGATTAATGGAACCAGGCTTCCATTTCACAAGCCTTGTTCCTGTTTGTACATTTGTAAGATTTAGAGCCGCCGCAAACTAGCCTCCTGCGGGAGCAAACTGTGCCAGCACATCCATGACGTCATGAGACTCCGCCTCTCTCTCTGCCCCTTTCTCCGCCTCTTTCTCCGTGCCAGCGTGGTTTTTCCTTTGCTAGGGCAGCATTGCCAACGTACTCTCGTTGTTGAATTCTGTTGTTGAATTCCATGGGAGATACGTTCCAAGATACTCTGTGGATGCCTGAAACTATGCATAGTACCAAATAATATTTTCATACTACTGTTGACTGTTTAAACTTATCCATTACCATAGAGCTAAAAGGTACTTTGCAACAACTCTTCCTGTGCCAGAAGTGATCCTCTCCACCTCCAATTTATTTATTTATTATTTATTTATTTACAGTATGTATAGTTTGCCCTTCTCACCCTGAAGGGATTCAAGGCACACATACACAGCAAACATTCAGTGCAATTTTTAGACATATAAGACATTCAGACAGCTAGAAGTATTTTGGCATTTTGGCATTTTCCAACTTCGGCGCCTGGAGGTTATGCTCAATTCCAGCCACGGAGGTGCTGTTGCTTCATCCACTATGACCCGAGCTCTTTTAATCGTAGTATTTCCTCTTTGTTCTTTGATCAGCGGCATTTTTTTATGGTGTCGTAAAATATCTCCCCGCTTTATGCAATGCCTAATTTCTGTACTCACAGTTAAGCTGTTTTCAAACTGCTTAGGTGGACAGTAAGCTACGCTTAACAGTCGGGTGCTCTATCTGTCTTTCATTTATATTATTACATTCATATCATTTATCAACCACAGATAATATTAAAATAGACCAAACGTTTTAAAACTGACAATCCCAGATAAAAATGATTAAAACAGACAAAACAGTCACATCAGGCTTTAAGGGTGAAAGAAAATAGGTCTTAGCTGCCCCCTGGTAACCCAGAAGGCCTAAAGCTATCCTGACGTCCCTTGGAAGGGAGCACTATGGTTTACATACTTCTATGGATAAAGCCCTGTCACTTGTGTCCACCAACATAGCTACCAAGGATATTAAACTTCCCTCTTAGTACAGCCTAAAAATAGAAATGAAACATGTTTGCTTCCCCAGAGGAGATTGAGTGTGAAGCTGCTGTTGTCTTTTTTCCCCAGCCACAGTGTATAGCATGATACCTACTTGTTCTATCTAGCTTATGGAGAGGAAGAGGATTAGCATGCTTTACATACATCCTCGCCTTGACATCCGATATCTACCTCAGCCCTACTGATGTGATAGACTATATTACACTTTTAATGTATTGTGTTTTAATTGGTCTGATTTCTGGTGTTATATTATGTTTATTTCATTTATCCTCAGTCAATTTCTGTTCTTTATAAGTTATATTTAATTTATTTTATTTCATGTTTCATCATGATTATTGTTTGTTTTGGCATTGAATGTTTGCCATTTTGTTATACTTTGGAAATCATCCTGAGTTCCTTCAAGGACCACGGAACAACAGACTGGTTCAAGATTGGGAAAGGCGTACGGCAAGGCTGCATACTCTCACCCAACCTTTTTAACTTGTATGCAGAACACATCATGCTATGTGTGGGGCTCGATGAATGCAAAGCTGGGGTGAAAATTGCTGGAAGAAACATTAACAACCTCAGATATGCAGATGACACCACTCTGATGGCTGAAAGCGAGGAGGAGCTGAGGAGCCTTCTAATCAAGGTGAAAGAAGAAAGCGCAAAAGCCGGGTTGCAGCTAAACATCAAAAAAACCAAGATTATGGCAACAAGAATGATTGACAACTGGGAAATAGAGGGAGAAAATGTGGAGGCTGTGACAGACTTTGTATTTCTAGGCGCAAAGATTACTGCAAATGCAGACTGTGGCCAGGAAATCAGAAGACGCTTACTTCTTGGGAGGAGAGCAATGTCCAGTCTCGATAAAATAGTAAAGAGTAGAGACATCAGACTGGTAACAAAGATCCGCTTAGCCAAAGCCATGGTATTCCCTGTAGTAACCTACGGATGTGAGAGCTGGACCTTAGGGAAGGCTGAGCGAAGGAAGATAGATGCTTTTGAGCTGTGGTGTTGGAGGAAAGTGCTGAGAGTGCCTTGGACTGCGAGAAGATCCAACCAGTCCATCCTCCAGGAAATAAAGCCCGAATGCTCATTGGAGGGAAGGATACTAGAGACAAAGTTGAAGTACTTTGGCCACATCATGAGGAGACAGGAAAGCCTAGAGAAAACAATTATGCTGGGGAAAGTGGAAGGCAAAAGGAAGAGGGGCCGACCAAGGGCAAGATGGATGGATGGCATCCTTGAAGTGACTGGACTGACCTTGAAGGAGCTGGGGGTGGTGACGGCCGACAGGGAGCTCTGGCGTGGGCTGGTCCATGAGGTCACGAAGAGTCGGAGACGACTGAACGAATGAACAACAACAACATCATTATTATTATTATTATTATTATTATTATTATTATTATTATTTGGGGCTCCACATGCATGATCCCAGGTGCTTAATTTGAAAAAATACTTTTTAGTGACAATGCATGAAGAGTGCTGTATTTATTGCACTTAGTAATTATGAACTGAACCCAGCACTTTATTTGCTCAGCCATGATAGCTGTTAATTGTTTTTATAATGTTTTCATTTTTATAATGTTTATAATGTTATCTGATTTTATGTTTATTGATGTTTGATATTGCTTGTGTTTTGATGCTTATTTTAACCTATTTTGTTGGGCATGTCCCTTTGTAAGCCATCCTGAGACCCTTCGGGGAGATGGAGGCGGGGTGTAAAAATAAATGTATTGTATTGTATGATGACAGTGCCAGGGTCTTGCTTCTTTTTATCCATGGAGATAGGCATCCTGCCAGCACTCTCCTGAAGCCTTTAAAGAGCTGGAAAAGAGGGAAAAGAACCTCTTCAATAAGAGTAATGATATTGTCTATTACTCTACCAAATCCTCTCCTGTGCTGCTGCTCCCTCTTGACATTCCCTCTCTTTCCCTTTCCCATTGATGCTCCTCTCATTGGTGGTTGTCCCAGGGCTATTATGAGGCCTTAAGACAAAGGATAAAGTGATACCTCCCACACCAGACACATTCACCACCCACAGCAAAAGCTGGCTGTTGTGTTACGCACAGCCAATGGGCCAGAATTTTCTTCATCACCACACCTGAAACTGGCAAGCTGGTTTAGAGACTGCAGGTTAGATTGCTTGGCACCTAACAGCTGTTTTCTAGCATGCCGGACAGTTTCCTTCTCATAGTATGTGCTGTTTGGGATAGTCGTCTCATTATGCCTACGGTACATCTGCTTGCCTGAAGACTGATATTTCCCAGGGAGACTCTCCTTTGTCCTCCACCTGTGGTAGCAATACACCATGTAAGGACATAGGAGAGGGCCTTCTCAGCTGTGACCCCCCCCCCCCCCCCAATTGCGGAGTGCCCTCCTCTTGGAGACCTAATTGCTGCCAATGCTGGTATCAAAAACTTTATGAAGCATGATCAATTTGTTATCTCAGCCTGTTGAACCTGTGTTAATATGTGTTTATTTTTACTGTTTCATCTTTTAAACAAAGATGGAAGCATGGGGACATCCCTACTGTTAATAGATTCTTACCGCAATATGTCAGCAAAGGCTGTGAACAAAGACTTGCACTGGTACTTAACGCCATGCTTGGCACAGAGAGACTTCACCAGAGGAGCCACTTTCCAATAGTTATGTCGAGGCATGGTTGGAAAAAGGCTGCAGAAAGAGAAGCAGGGATCATGTTAAGTGGACGCTGTAAGAGCTTCAGTGAGCCAAAACGTTCAGTCTTGATCAAAGGTTCCCAACCTTTAAAACCCAGTCTGGGCCCAACCCCCATATCTATGAATGCTGTCTTTCCTGGATACATTCATTCATGCCAAATAATTTGATCAGTCTCAACTTCTATCTCCCTCCCTCTCTCTTAATATATATATCATACTTACTGATGCTCAATCTGGAAGTTCAGATGCCCAGTATACCAGTCATTGAACCAGGATTGATCCACATTACATGTTGCTGTGAGCTAAGGGAAAGGGAAATATGCTGAATTTCATTCCTTTCTTTCATGGGTAACACATTATATTTATTTTGTTGCATCGCAAGACATTGTCAATTTGATTGTTTATGGATAATTTTTATGACCACCAAATGAAAGACTTCCATATTTAAAAATAAAATCTGCTTGATTTGTGATTTTAAGTAAAGGAAATCCATTGGCAGAGTGAGATTTGGCTGCAGTTCCCATCTGAGCAACTTGTGCTACTGAAGAGACAAGCAGCTTTTGAAATGCAAAGTGGCTTAGCTCTTAGGTACATGACAAAATTTTGAAGGAAATATCTGTTTCATCTCCATTTCTCATGCATAATTTTCTATGATTTTGGAGAGCTCTTCGGAATGTACTTGGAACCAATATTTTACAGTAATTTATCATCCTAGTTGTACTATAATATAGTGACATCATTTCTTTCCCATACATAGAAATGAACACAGTTTGGTCCTTCATGTGTTAGTTGACCCAAACAGTACAGGCAATTATAAGGAATGTAGTCCAAGGAGCAGGTAGCCCAGCAATAACTGCAAGACCAATTTAAAATCTTCCCTTTTTGGGCAAGGTTCTGGAGCGAGTGGTTGCTTCTCAGCTCCAGGGATTCTTGGACAATTCTGATTATCTGGACCCATTGCAGTCTGGTTTCAGGCCTGGTCATGGTACTGAGACGGCTTTGGTCTCCTTGGAGGCAGGGTACAAAAAATAAAGTTATTAAGACCACATTTTGTCCACCCTGGTATATAAGACAGGGAAATATTTTTAGAATGAGTACTTGGCATCTAAAATATGGGTTCCAGTGTGCCAAGAAACATCCTGATATAATTTGTTTTCTTTAGCAACAAGACTGCAGGATCTTCCAGATAGGCCCTATATCCCAGGATCTGATCCAAGGTTTTCTGTTTATCCCAGATTATCTGTCAGTGTGGACTCATATAATCCAGTTTAAGGCAGAAAACCTGGGTTCAGATCCTGGGATATAGGGCCTGTCTGGAAGGACCCTTTGTGGCCCTTCAGCTACTGCTGAACTGCATTTCCAGCATTCCTAATTGCTGGCTATGCTAGTGAATTCAAGCAGTATCTGAGAGCTGCATTAATTTCCCCATGGTCTTAGTGGGACAAATAAAAAATGGTGGGAAATTTTAATTTAAATATAATATTACTGATCAGCCATTTAAGGTCATGCAGTTTTTTTCCTTATTTAATCTCCCATTCTCTATAAATGCATCTGCAAAGATGATTAATTTCAATATGATTTTGTAATCCTTTTGAAAAAGGCTACATCTGCATATGTGGTATTATGGGGTATTTCCAGAGATTGCTCTTGCTCTTTCTAGTCGTCTAGTTTTCACAGCCATCTGATGTTGCTGTCTCAAGCTCTAAATAGTTCCATACATGTCTGTCTGAAGTCCTGTTGAGAAGGATGGTTAGGCAATTACGTATGCATAGCCATGCTAATCACACCCACATATGCTGGTATATGGTTTATAGTTGTCCATCGTGCCAGCTGTAAACTATAGTTCATTTTAAATTGCTTGGCTGGCTAATCCTTGGATCAGGAATAATGTCACAATAGGCCAAAATAGCTGAGAAGGAGATGAGTCCCCAATGTCCCAGTAGGGAAGTTGCACCAGGAATAAATGCAACATTCAACAAAGAGACTCATACTGGTATTACTTTCACTATGAAATTAATTTGAAAATGGAAATGGCAGTGAAGGAGTAATCTGAGCATCTGTATTTTAATTTCCCAGTTTTTTTACATTAATTTTAGTTAGAAGAGCTTACATTATAAATTGATACAATCCCAAGAGATAGTATAAAAAACATACATATTCTATAAACAGTGAGAAATGTGAGATTCTTACCTGAGTAGAGACCCAGTCTAAATTCTGATCGTAATCAATGTTCATTGGGATGTGATTCATCTGTGAGACCCAGAGAAACCAAGTACTTTCTAGTAGCCTGTATATACAAAACAGACATAAAAACACACCAGCAATCACAATACAGTCCAACCCCACAAAGTGGGCATTGACTCAGTAGCTATTATTTTGCTCATATCTACCCAAGACAGGACACATTCATTTTCTACCATTTCAACATATTGCCTTCCACAGAGACAGAAAGTATGTGACTTGCCCAAGGTCACCCTGTGGGCTTCCATGGCCAAACAGGAATTTGATTCCTGGTCTTCAGGACTGTTTTACTGTTGATATCCATGTATGCTGTGCTTCGTGTGTTTAGTATATAGATAAGTGAGTACCCAGTTGGGTCTTTAAGAGAGAGGTTCTCCAACATTTTGAGTAACACATCCCAGAAATATACATATCAAAATACATATACTTTATGATAAATATATGCATACTTAAGTTTGTATGGTAACATTGACATCAGTATTTCTGTATAGACAACTAGAACGAATTTAAACATGGAAGAGGGAATTTAAAAATTGTTTTTGATAATTTATTTCTACTGTACACCATTCACTTTTGGCTTCAGGACTGTAGACCAACACTCAGACCAATACACTACACTGGCTCTCAAGAAGTTCACCTAGAGAACCATATTCAGTTCAAGAAGCATACAGATAAGCTCAACTGTGTTCAGAGAGAAATGTTCAAGATGCAACAAGGTCATGAAAGTAAATCTTATGAGAAACAGTGTGAAGAGCTTTCTATGTTAAGCCTGGAACACAGAGGGGAGATAATACAACAAAATTTAATGATGCAAATTGCTTGCTGCTCCTCCAGAGGATAGGATGCAAACAGTGGATTCAAATTACAAGAAAGTGTAAGGAAGAACTGCATCGAAAAATAACAATTTGAAACTGGAATTGTTTCTTTGGAAAGTTTTTTTTTCGTGTCAGGAGCGACTTGAGAAACAGAGAATTTGCTGTCGGCAAAGACGTTGCCCAGGGGATACCCAGATGTTTGATGTTTTACCATCCTTGTGGGAGGCTTCTCTCATGTCCCCACATGGGGAGCTGAATTCGAACCACTGATATGTTGGTCAGCAGTCTTGCCAGCACAAGGGTTTAACCCATTGTGCCACTGGGGGCTTTTTGGAAAGTGGAAGACTCTCTTTCATTGGAGATTTTAAAGTCAATGTTAGATGACAAGCCTCTCATTGATACTTTAGTGGTAGTTTTCTGCATTACAGGGGACTAAACTAGATAGATTGTGAAATACCAATCAGCTCTAATTCTGTGATTCATGAAACATTGTCCTCTTTAAGGTTTGAGTGTGGTATATTTGACATACAGACAAGCTAAAATGTTCATTGTGTAGCAGTTAGAGGAAAGGCAAAGTTGGAAAGACTGTTTGAAAACATGTGAATGTCAGATGAAAAATATGATTCTGATGTTGGAGAATCTTTCCAGTTGAGGATATGTTATTTATGATGAATACAAGCAGGGTATTTATGCAGAAAACAAGACAGCATAACTTTTTGAACAAATATGAACATATCTGTGGAGAAAATGGTATTTACTGGGCAAAATGTCGTTACATCTTTGCTTTTGTACCAATTATGTCCCAACCTGTAAACAGTCTTTTGACTACAAATACTTTCTTGCAACAAGAAGAACAAATGATAAAATTATTTGTTCTCATCTATGAAATTTATGAAGATATACATTCCTAGAGGAAAGTTTTGCATGAGTCTTACCTGGCTAACGAATAGAATCCCATTAAACTCTTAAATCCCATTAAAGGAACATACATGAGACAGGCACGGACATTGAAGATCAGAATGAAAGCAAGCTCCTGTCAATTAAAAATAATGACAGTAACAGGAAAAAACTCCATCCAGCAAATAAATCAAGCAAATAAAAAAATGATTGTAACTTCCTTTGTTAAATTTGGATCTACTAACTGCATGGGCTGGAATAGCTGGGATCACTGTAAAAGCCACAATGCAACATAAGAGAGCAATGAGCAATATTCAAGATTGTGCAACTAGATTTCTGCTCAAGCATTGAATACTTCTCTCTCTCAGTTTCAAACCTCAACTTCTGAAGCAATTGGAGGGTGTTTGATTGGCTGCAAGGGGGAGGACAATCAGTCCCATCAGGAGTGCCAGGTTTGGATGATGGACAGAAACAATCAAACTCATGACAATTCATTGTTTGATTGTATGGAAGCATCCAGGGAATATGTTGTATTAAAAAAACAGCCATGGCAGAGACCAGTAGCACCTGGGTTGAATCTGATGGAAAAGGTGGGTTTTCTATAGAAGTCTCTGCCTCAGTTCACATATTCCTGCAAGCAGATTTCTTCCAGAAGGCATTATCTATCAGTGGTCACCCATATCACTTTCTTATAATGATTTCTCACCTTGATTTCCTACAACGTTTTATATCCATACATTTGACGGTTGTTTAACTTTGTATTGTTTTTTAACATGTTGGAAGCTGCTTTGGGTCCTCATTGTGGGAGAAAAGTGGCATATAACCAAAGATTTATTATTATTGTATGTCAAATGGCCTTCATTTAGGGATATCAGTGAACTCATTGACTTCAGTTTTTAAAAATTACTCAAAAACTGGAATGAAATTCAGAGCAGAGAAAATAATTCCTAGGTTATATGGCACATTCTTCACAGGGACATTGAGATTTTTTGGGAGGATTAATGTTTAGTGTATATTTGGTGGGTTGAGCAGGAATAAGTGAACTTGAAATCTAAATTAGCTTGAAAATAATATATGTAATTCCAAAAGTTTGGAATTAACTACTCTTAATTATTTTCTCCCCTGCTTTGAATGTGATTTTCCTGCTTCTTGGCAGGGGGTTGGACCAGATGGCCCACCAGGTCACTTCCAACTCAATGATTCTATGATTCTACTTGATTTCCAAAGAAAGCCCACTCTTTTGAAGTGGATATCCTTACCAGCATTAGCTGAATCACAATATAAAAGCAAAAACAACAACAACAACAAAAACAGAATGCAAAGATGTCTGAGTAATTCTGACGGCATGTCTACAGTTGCCAAGATAGCCTCATTTCTATTTTATTTTTTAAATACAATGTTGGGTGGGATGAGGCAGAAGAAACTGAGTAGTATTGTGAGGCAATATTTAAATATACATTTGAATATATTTTAAATTGAACATTTTTCTCTCTTGCCATATATCTTTTTTTAGCATGGAAATATGAGGGAGAGAACTGCAGTAACATTAGTCTATATTGGAGAAATGTGCTTTTTATGTTGCAAGATAAAAGAAGACATGTCCAGTTTTTAAAAGTTTGTTCTTTTTATGTACGACCTGAGGAGTGTGTTCCAAGAACAACCCCTGCAAAGGATACCTGAAACCATGGATGCTAGTGAAACCTATAGTTTGACTATACGTGCTCAGGCCAGAATATACGTACTCAGGCCAGAAGCATACCATACAATTACACCAGAGGACCTAGAGCCAAAAACACTTCTGGAGTGATGGTTGTATTTTTTTTAGCATGGTAAAGTGAAATTACAGATATTAAATCTGTGGATAAGGGATTGTACTACTTCTATCTGCCCCCTTCCTCCTTTTCTATATTCCTCGTTCTCTTTAGAGGATGTTCATCATCTGAGGATGCAATTTGTTTGTAAACAAATGCAGCACTATTTTTTCTAGGATGTTTCCAGTGGCTTCTTGGCATCTTTCCCCAGTCCCTAAATCTGATGATTTATTTATTTATTTATGACATTTATATGCCGCCCTTCTCACCCCGAAGGGGACTCAGAGCGGCTTACAAGTCATAAGTACATACAACATACTACATAATACATAACTAGCATAGTACTATTACATCATTCATAACACTAGTACTACATAATATTACATTATTGCTAGGGGAGGGGCGCTGATGTCACAGGGGACAAGATGGCAATGTCCTCCCGGCTCCCCTTCTTTCTTCTGGCCCCAGAGTGGCCGTTGGTGTTGGTGATGACAATAATTCCTCACACAAGTAGGAAAACACTTTTTTGCTCACAGACTCGCAAACCTCATTAGACGCACTTTAAACTAGGTCCACCGGGGGAGGGGGACAACAGCCTTGCGAACACTACTTTACCCATAATGTCTGGGAATCGCCAGAAGGCTAAACGGAGGGCTGCACAAACACAACAAGGACCACGTACCAAAAGCACAATAATACCAATTAAACAGCTCAAGGGAAGATCCCAGGGGCTCACATGTCTTTACACAAATGCACAGAGCATGGGAAATAAACAAGACGAACTCCAACTTCTAGCACAACACCACAAATATGATATCATAGCCATCACTGAAACCTGGTGGGATGACTCCTATCGCTGGAATGTAGATATCGAGGGGTATAACCTCTTTCACAGAAACCGAACAAAGGGGAGAGGAGGCGGAGTAGCCTTATATGTCAAAAACTCTTATGCTGCACAAGAAATTCAAGACAGCAATCTGGGAAACCAGCTTGAAATCATCTGGATAAGAATCAAGGGAACTGGGACTCAAAAAGATGTCGTTGTAGGCGTCTACTACAGACCCCCAAACCAGGAGGAAGATCTTGATGAAGTCTTCTGCCAACAGTTGACCAAACAGGCACAGAAAAGAGATGTAGTAGTCATGGGTGATTTTAACTATCCCGATATTTGCTGGAAAACAAACTCGGCCAAGAGTACAAGGTCCAACAAATTCCTCGCTTGCCTTGCAGACAATTTCATGGTCCAGAAGGTAGAAGAGGCAACAAGGGGATTGGCTACTCTTGATCTCATCCTAACAAATGCGGAGGACCTGATCGATGCGGTCAAAGTGGTAGGATCCTTAGGGGCAAGTGACCATGTGCTCCTGCAATTTGAGGTACAAAGGAAGGCCGAAACTAAGACAAGTCAAACCCGCATTTTGGACTTTAGGAGAGCTGATTTCCAAAAAATGAAGGAAACGCTGAGCAGCATTCAGTGGACACAGATACTAAAAGACAAGGGAGCTACGGATGGATGGGAATTTCTCAAGAGTGAAATACTCAAGGCGCAATTGCAAACCGTGCCAACAAAGAGAAAAAATAGGACAAGTGCAAAGAAGCCAGAATGGATGTCCAAAGAACTTCTAACTGTGCTAAGACACAAAAGAGACATGCACAAGAAGTGGAAAAAGGGAGAAATCACCAAAGAAGAATTCAAACAAATAGCCAACACCTGTAGGGAAAAGGTCCGCAAGGCTAAAGCAAAAAACGAGCTCAGACTTGCCAGGGACATTAAAAACAATAAAAAGGGCTTCTATTCTTATGTCAGTAGAAAAAGGAAAAACAAGGAGGCGATAGGACCTCTTCGAGGAGAAGATGGGGCAATGCTGACAGGGGATAGGGAAAAGGCAGAACTACTTAATGCCTTCTTTGCCTCGGTCTTCTCACAAAAAGAGAGTCTTCAACCTCAGCAAGATGGAGTGGATGAGGGATTGGAGGACATCCAACCCCAAATTGGGAAAGAAGTCGTCCAGGAATACCTGGCCGCTCTTAATGAGTTCAAGTCCCCAGGGCCAGATCAACTACACCCCAGAGTATTGAAGGAACTAGCGGAAGTCATTTCGGAACCATTGGCAACCATCTTTGAGAGTTCTTGGAGAACGGGAGAAGTTCCAGCAGATTGGAGGAGGGCCAATGTGGTCCCAATCTTCAAGAAGGGAAAAAAGGACGACCCAAACAACTACCGTCTGGTCAGCCTCACGTCGATACCGGGCAAGATTCTGGAAAAGATTGTTAAGGAAGCGGTCTGCAAACACTTAGAAACAAATGCAGTCATCGCTAATAGTCAACATGGATTTATCAAAAACAAGTCATGCCAGACTAATCTGATCTCTTTCTTCGATAGAGCTACAAGCTGGGTAGATGCGGGGAATGCCGTGGATGTAGTGTACCTGGATTTCAGTAAGACCTTCGACAAGGTCCCCCATGACCTTCTGGCAAGGAAACTAGTCCAATGTGGGCTAGGCAAAACTACGGTGAGGTGGATCTGGAATTGGTTAAGTGGACGAACACAGAGAGTGCTCACTAATGCTTCCTCTTCATCTTGGAAAGAAGTGACGAGCGGAGTGCCGCAGGGTTCCGTCCTGGGCCCGGTCCTGTTCAACATCTTTATTAATGACTTAGATGAAGGGCTAGAAGGCATGATCATCAAGTTTGCAGACGACACCAAATTGGGAGGGATAGCCAATAGTCCAGAGGACAGGAGCAGAATTCAAAACGATCTTGACAGATTAGAGAGATGGGCCAAAACTAACAAAATGAAGTTCAACAGTGACAAATGCAAGATACTCCACTTTGGCAGAAAAAATGAAATGCAAAGATACAGAATGGGGGACGCCTGGCTCGAGAGCAGTACGTGTGAAAAAGATCTTGGAGTCCTCGTGGACAACAAGTTAAACATGAGCCAACAATGTGATGTGGCGGCAAAAAAAGCCAATGGGATTTTGGCCTGCATCAATAGGAGCATAGTGTCTAGATCTAAGGAAGTAATGCTACCCCTCTATTCTGCTTTGGTTAGACCACATCTGGAATATTGTGTCCAATTCTGGGCACCACAATTCAAGAGAGATGTTGACAAGCTGGAAAGTGTCCAGAGGAGGGCGACTAAAATGATCAAGGGTCTGGAGAACAAGCCCTATGAGAAGCGGCTTAGGGAACTGGGCATGTTTAGCCTGAAGAAGAGAAGGCTGAGAGGAGATATGATAGCCATGTATAAATATGTGAGAGGAAGCCACAGGGAGGAGGGAGCAAGCTTGTTTTCTGCTTCCTTGGAGACTAGGACACGGAACAATGGCTTCAAACTACAAGAGAGGAGATTCCATCTGAACATTAGGAAGAACTTCCTGACTGTGAGAGCCGTTCAGCAGTGGAACTCTCTGCCTCGGAGTGTGGTGGAGGCTCCTTCTTTGGAAGCATTTAAGCAGAGGCTGGATGGCCATTTGTCAGGGGTGATTTGAATGCAATATTCCTGCTTCTTGGCAGGGGGTTGGACTGGATGGCCCATGAGGTCTCTTCCAACTCTTTGATTCTATGATTCTATGATTCTATGATAATAATAATAACAACGACTTTATTTTTGTATCCCACCTGCATCTCCCTGAAGGGACTCTGGGCGCCTTACATAGGGACAAGCCAGATCAGCATAGTTAAAATATAACACATTAAAATTCATACAACAGCATCATAAACTAATATAAAACAAACAATCACATATCACAACATAAAACAACCATTGAGCAAACAACCAGTGACCTGAAATAATAACAGTTTCAGTTTATCTAAAAGAAGACCAATTGCAACACAGTAGATTACTTACTAGCCATTTTTTCCTTTGGATTGTGTAACGGAATATAATCACCTGGACATAAATGGCGAAGGTCAGTGGGGCCAGCACTGAAGTGAAAGTATAAAAGAAAAATACAGATATGAAAACTTTTCTTCCATTGCAAACCATGTTATTTCAAAGTAAGGACACGGGTGGGTTCTGTGGTTCTGTTGGCAAATAAACTTTCCTCTGGAACCCTGTATTTCCATCAGATAATCTATTTCCTATTTCATGCCCCACTCCAACATGCCTTTAAGTTGTTCTTACTATTATGTATCTTCAAGTGGATTATGACTTGTTTTAATGCACTCATACGGTTTTCTTGGCAAGATCTATCTTGAGGAGGTTTGCCGCAGCCTTACTCTTAGGATAAGATAGTGTGACTTGCCCACAGTCACCCAAGGGATCCAATATTCAAACATCCAATAGTTCCACGTTATTGTCCTAATCCATCAACATGGTCTTACTGTTGACAGTTTCCAGATTAAGGGTATTGTGGACAATGCCAGAGATACTCACAGCTAAAATATTTGTGCTGGTGCTGATATGGCATGTATTTCTTTTTCTTTTTTCCAAGCTGTGAAGGGCAGAAGAGAAAACACGTGTTATTTTTGTTATAGCAAATCAATATTATTACAGCTGGGCATAACACCTTCAGCCATCCTTACAGGGAAAATCAGAAGCAGAAGCATTCAGAGGTCCTCACTACCTCTGAGGATGCTTGCCATAGATGCAGGCAAAACGTCAGGAGAGAATGCCTCTAGAACATAGCCATATAGCTTGAAAAAACCTACAATAACCCTGTGATTCCGGCCATGAAAGCCTTCGACAATACATTCTTCAACTGTGCATCAGATCTACAGTTTAAGAATCAGTTCTTCTCATAAGGAAGGATTCATTTAAAGCACTGATTTTCAAACGGTGGGTCCCAAACCCAAATGGGGGCTTTTAGCTCAATGTTGAGGTCACGAAAAATTTGGCAACAATAAAAGGTTTCTGAACACTCATTTACATAAATCTATTAGCAGCAACATGCGGTGTTTACAGTGGACTCTGCAGAAAACGTTTCAGTTGTACTCCACAAAAAGGGAAATCAGTCTGTTATAGCAAGTGTGGCAA
Source organism: Anolis sagrei (assembly GCF_037176765.1). Lineage (NCBI taxonomy): Eukaryota > Metazoa > Chordata > Lepidosauria > Squamata > Anolidae > Anolis > Anolis sagrei. The sequence goes on from NC_090021.1 coordinate 237,156,257, forward strand.
ATGCTGGTTTGTTATCAGTATTTTTGGTATCTATTTTGTATACTTGGGGTCATGTCAAAATGTCTTGGGCAGAAAGGGGTTTTGAGTGAGAAATTTTTAAGAAGCTCTGCTCCAAAGTGTGTGGAACTCTACAACAATTTCTGGCTAAATGCAGTTACATTTCTGCTCCAGACTGTTCTGTAAAGGTCAGGAGTGGAAAGGATGGGATTATAACACTGGAAAGAGTCCCTTTTCACACTTTGAACAATGAAACCCTGGATAAGGCAATTTGGGAACTCTCCATTTGAACATAGTTGCCAACTCTCACTTTTTACAAACAAATGGTAGCAAGGGATCTTGGAACCAGTTTTAAATTCAATTTAAATTTCATTTTAGAAGACAATTCTAATAATTCCACCTACCGTACTTACAGGTACTTGTAGTGGGAGGCGGCGGGAGGGGGGGGGGATACTTTTCCTGTTCATTTTTATGGAATCATCCTCACATATGGATGCTCTTACACGCATAATGTGTGCTTAAGATGTGTTCTCCATATGTTTAGTATAGCTTATTTCCAAGTGTACATCAAGCAGCCTATCTTGCTGGAAGGCCTTCATAATAACTGTATCCCTTTACATTTTTTCTACAGCTGCAAGTACCGATAATTAGACAAACTTGATTGCAACTTTCTTGCTGATGTTGGGTTCCTGCCCTTGAAAACTGTTCCATGGTCCCAGAACAGATCAAATGGTATAAATTGCCTACCATTAAAAGGAGAAAAGCTATCTGATTAAACTAGCTAGTTATTTATTTATTTGCCGAAAGCTTTCATGGCCAGAATCATTGGGTTGCTGTAAATTTTTCAGGTTGAATGCCCATTTCCAGAAGCATTCTCCCCTAATGTTTCACCTGCATTTATGGCAAGCATCCTCAGAGGTTGTGAGGATTTATTTATTTATTATTTACAGTATTTATATTCCACCCTCTTCACCCCAAAGGGGACTCAGGGTAGATCACAATGCACACATACACTGCAAACATGCAATGCCATTTTTAGACATACAAGACAGACAGATAGAGGTATTTCAGCATTTTTCCAACTTTGGTGCCTAGAGGTCATGCTTGATTCCAGCCACAGAGGGTGCTGTTGCTTCATCCACTATCCCGCTGAGCTGACCATAGTATTTTCTCCTTGTTCTTTGATCACTGGGATTTTTATGGTGTCGTAAAATACCTCTCAGCTTTAAGCGGTACCTAATTTCTCTATTCACTGCTCAGTTATTTTCAAACTGCTTAGGTGGACAGTAAACTAGGCTTGACAGTCAGGTGCTCAATCCGACATGGGCTTCAAACTTCCCCCCTTCCAATTGGCAGTGATCTATTGCTGTTGGCTATTAATCAGCTGTGCTATGGCCTGGCTCTGTCATTCTTGTCTTTCCTTCTAATGAGCTTGTTCAGTAAAAACAAAGATTTATGAACCTAACTTTCTTTCTGGATTGAATGAATAAGAGAGGTTTACTCACCTCCACAGAGAGTTTCTTCCCCAGGCTAAACAGGAAAGGGTGCATGTTGAGATCTGGGTCCTTGAGAAAGCAGTTGGGTTTGGCATGGTGTTGGTTATGCATATGGTTCCACTGGCTTGCTGGTCCACCCTTTATAATAAAAGATGGAAATATAACACACACACACACCATTTTGCTTGGTAACAGGAGCATTGTGTAGATACCTTCCCATAGTCTACAGCAGGCATGGGAAAACTTCCCCCCCTGCAGGTGTTTTGGACTTCAACTTCCACAATTCCTAACAGTTGTAGATTGTTAGGAATTGTGAGTGTTGAAGTCCAAAACACCTGGAGGGCTGAAGTTTCCCCATTCCTGGTATATAGGGTGTAGCCTTTGATGGAAAAATTAATTATTCAGGTTTCTGAACTAGAAAACTTCACCAATGGTCTTCACAGATTCAAAAGATGGCAGGGTCCTTACATGTTCAATAGCAATATAGGCTGTAGCATATTAGTAACTGTGCACTGTGAAAACTATGGACTTCATCACATGAGATAAGTAAAGTGTTTGGGATAGTTGTTTTTCCCTTTATCTTTGCAAAGCCCCATTTCGAAATCAAATTGATGATTTTCCTATCCCCATCCCATGGTTTCCCTCTTTCCACATTCTTTTCTACTTATTAGTTTGCCTTCTCATCACATAGGAGACGTATTTCTCCTCCCACTGTCTATTCCCTTGTTGTCTTTGGATATTACAATTTCTCTTTATAAGAACAGATAGCTCTGAATTCAAAAGGTAAGTCTATTTATTTTATGTTTAAAATGAGATATAAATTACCGTTCCTTCCTCCTTGGTCTCAAAACAGTAATGGTGGAAGAAAGGAATCAATACTGCTCATCTTGGCTCCTCCCTCCACGATGACCTCATCATTATCTTTACAAGCAGGCAAGAGGGAATTCCCATCACATGCTAAATTGGGTGTTTTTATACCCAGTTTACATGGGGAATTGAAGAATAAGTTACTTGCCAACCAGCTTAGGAATAATCAGGAAAACCTACACTTTAGAAACGCCAAGATACTTCTACTCCACATTTGAAGCTTGTGTCACGTGAAGGGCAACATCGGTTGCAGTTTCTGAAGTGTGTAGAAATGCTGATTTTACTGCATGTGATGAAATCCTACATTTATTGAAATTCCTCTTCTGGACTGCTGATGGTGTAGAAGTCTTGACTGCTGATGTACCAAGTCACCATAGTGAAAGATTTGGGGTCCCTCTCTATTTATTACAGACTGTTTTTTATTTGTTTCAGGCCCTGAAATGGGTTAACGTGAAAGTGAATGGTACACCGAGGCCCCTTTTACACTGCCATATCAAATCCAGATTATCTGCTTTGAACTGCAGTGTAGGCTCATATAATTCAGTTAAAAGCAAATAATCTAGATTATCTGATTTGATAATCTGGATTATATGGCATTGTAGAAGGTGCCACAGAGATGTAATGCTTGTGAAACCATATAATCCAGTTCAAAGTAGATAATCTGGATTTTAATGGAATTGTAGATGGGGCCATAGGATCTTCTGAAAAACCAATCAACAAAGCAAACTGACTGGAGATATCAAAGCCATACCATTTTATTTTATTTTTTCCTGCCATTTGCCCAGTATGGACCCAAGGTGGCTTGCTACAAAGATTAAGAATCATTACAATTAAAAGTGTTTTAATAAAAATATAAATAAGCCATCTTGCTATTTTTAATAGAAAACACTAGTCTTGGTGAAGAAACCACACAAATCACCCTTACCTTAAGCACTCCCATTACAAAGAAATGAGCCAGCCTATTCCACTTGGGTTTCTCAAAGACTGAAATGTGCCCCAAATCATGCTGAAGGAACCCATATTGAATCTGGAATAAGAAATATAGCGAGATATAATGATGTGTTCTCTCCCTTGAATGAATGGGAAAAGGGTTATTTCCAATTCCAAAGCATAGCCTTTTCACTTATGAATAGAAACATTAGTTACCTTACACATACATTAAGAAACTCTTATCCATTGATTCAATATCCACAGTTTCACTCATTCACAATCCAAAACCTATCTCCTTCTCTGAATGATTTATAGGTCTCTCTAAGGCTCCTTCTACAACGCCATATAAAATCCAGATTATCTGCTTTGAATTGGATTTTATGGCAGTGTAGAAGGGGCCTAAATCCTCCAGAATAATGTTATAGCACACTTTGAGCCCAAGTATAGTCAATATATATGGTTCATTATTATCTAGTTTCCCATATACATAGATGTGTCTTGAAATCTATGCCCTGTGGATATGGGGGTTGCATTATAATTGTAATTTTACAGTTTCGTGATGTACCTGTTCTAACTTTTGCAAGCCACCTTGTATCTCAAGGTTGGGGAAACTATGAGAAAAAGCTCAATAAATATATATAATTACTAAGAGACGCCAACCCCCACTCCCAAAAAAAGAAGCTAAATCTTCATGAAAGTTTAGCTGGCTGGTGGATCATTTCTTCATGAAGTCTTAATCTGTTCTGAAGGGCTGGTTAAAATACCACATTTTAACAAGGCCACATTATCTTCTACAAGACGATTATTTGCTCAGTATTGAAAGCCTTACAGTAGAGCCATATCCATGAAATAGATAAGTGAGTAATGACATGCATATTTATTTATTTATTTATTTATTTATTTACTATATTTATATACTGCCCCTCTCAGCCCAGAGCAGTTCATATAACCTTGTACTTTGTACTTTGTAATCTGTTTAATGTTATTATCACTTATTGCAACTGGGTGCTATATTAGCATATCTATTATGTTGTTGTTCTGTTAACATTTACATAGGAATTCTTTGCAAGAATGTATTTGGTGTGAAGACAACACAGAGACCCCATAAAGGGAAAGTTTCCCGAAATGAGGTTGATAAAGCCCGGGGACCCTTGTTGTCTTTGCTTTTGTTTTTAAAGAACATTTCAATCAATATTATGTGGATTCAAGATACAGCCTCAGTTTGGTTTGCCTTCGCAGTAAAGATTAACTATCAGAATGCAAGATACAGCCGGGAACAAAACAACAAAGCTGAGACTGTACTATCAACCTCTTCTGAGAGGAAGCATTTACAATAACCTCTACACCCAAGTATGATCTTTACAAGCTGTTAATAGTGATTTATGTGTTTTGATGGTGTAGTTACATTAAATTGTTGCTTGTATACTGTAGTACAATCTAGAATCTGAGTTTACAACAGTTAACAACATTTGTTTGTTCACTGGAATAAAATAGGCCACAACTGTATTGAACCAGCAATTGGGCAATGGCTATAAGATGGTACATTACCTATCACATCACTTTGCCTTGACCCACTAAAATACTACAGAGTACATCATGGAATGCCATATTCATAGAATCATAGAATGACAGAATCCTAGAGTTGGAAGAGACTTCATGGGCCATCCAGTCCAACACTTTGCCAAGAAGCAGGAAAATCACATTCAAAGCATCCCTGACAGATGGCCATCCAGGTTCTGTTTAAAAGCCACCAAAGAAGGAGACCCCACCACACTCCAGGGCAGGGAGGTCAGAAGTATTGAAAGATACAAAGCACTTAGACCTGTGACATGAATGGATTACCTGTGCAATGGTGAATAGTCCTACAGCTGCCAGAAAGGGCACCCAGGATTTCCCAAAGTACCAGATGGTGAGCCAGGCTGCTATATCTAGCACAAAAGCATGCAGAAACATGAAGATGAAGAATGGGTAACTTGACTTTAGGAGTCCCATCTTCTTGACTGTTGCATGCAGTTCCTGAAAATCATTTGTCAGCATTTCCTATAAGAAGAAGAAACAGTAGAAGTCTTTCATCTTTGGGAAGATAAAATCCAACACTTATTTAAATTATAAGGATTATCACAAAAGCAATCAAGACTGTGAGACAATTAGGAAATAGATAAACCTTAGATGAATGGAAAACGAGAAAGTCTCGTTCAAATTTCTGTCCAAACAGGCAGACGTGGAAAACGTTCTATTGCACTGTCGCCTATGAACCATAAGTTCAACACAAAATTGGAACACTGCAGTGGAGAGAATATTTCACACATTCTCAGTAAAAGTGGTTTTTTAAAAAACTTTGATTGTATATGAGACAGCAAATACAGAGTTTCTTAAGAAACATGAAAAAGAGTTCTGCAGACCCTCTTTGCTGTGCTTGCTCATCCTATCAATATTAATGAAACCTAACCACAGAGAGGATGGGGTAGAGAAACTATGGTTATATGGTCTCAAGTGCATAGGATTATTCATACCAGGAACTCTATTACAATTTTTCAAGACTATATTTACAACCCTGTATATTATGCTGATATGTATGTGACTGTCTCTCTTTAAGAAGCTCTTTTAAGTGGGTCATGCTTTTTAAATCACCATTCTTATGTTTTAAAGATTTTAAAGTTATTGTCATTTATTTTTAATTAAACAATTCATTTAATTGTTTTTATTTGTCTTAAACCTTATTGTAACATTACTGCAGGCTCTTGGTACCTGCTGAGGTTTGGCTTCAGGATCCCACTGGATAGCAAAATCCATGGATGCTCAAGCCTCAGTATATGCAACCACATAATAAAATGGTGCTCCCTGCATACAATGAAATAACCAAGCTTTGCTTTTTGGATTTTTAAACAAATTGGGATATTTTAAAGATATTAATGGTGAAATCGGTAGATACATAATCCTTGGATAGGAAGAGCCAATTGTATTCTATTTTACCTTTTAATGTAAACCATACTGGAAGAAAAGCAAGATACAACAGAAATAAAATAAATATGTGCATGTGACTTACATTTTTGGTGGGCTCACAGCTGGGTTGATCAGGTGCCAGTTCTCCAATTAGTAGTGAATGCAAGTATTTCCTTACCAAGTCCCCATCCTTGTGGAAAGCGCTGAAGGCATCCTAAGAAACATACAAAACCATTGGATGTAAAAGGGAGAAGATGCTGCTGAAGTGATGGTTATTTGCAGACAGGTTACATTCATTTTCAGCAGGACTGATTTCTAAGGCACCAGCAGCCAAACACAACTGGTGGCAGAAAAATTCCAAGGAGGTGGTGTGTGATTTTGGAAGTTTTTTGGATAGCTGGGACTCGTGGTCAAAATAGAAAAGGTAATATCAGAGCTGTTTGCAGAAGGAAATCTCTTTTGTTTCTTCTGCTTCTAGCTATTGTCATTTTTGCTTGCATTGTGAGAAGCCACCTTGACATCACTGGTAAGAGGCAGAAATACGTGCATTTTTAGTAAATGGTTTGAATTTGAATATTATCAAAACAGAAGGGCCACTTTTCTGTAACACATGGTTCGCCATTGGGTTAAAGGAGATAGCAATGCATCTTGTGTTCTAAAAGACCTTTCCTAGATTACAGAATTTCAATATACCACCTAGGAACACATCTCTTATCTTTTCTGATGAAGGACGCAGGGAACACGATAGTGGTTCAACGTATACATGGCTTCCAGATTTCCTCTCTCTGCTTTAGATGAAATTGTATATCTCTTATTTATTATTTATTTATTTAAAACACTTATATTCCGCCCTTCTCACCCCGAAGGGGACTCAGAGCAGAGCACAACATATACATGGCAAACATTCAATGCCTGGGTACAATACATAAACATTAAAAACATTTATCTAAATATTAAAATACACCATTTAAAAAAAACAATTTAAAACCGTCCTAGCCATCCGCATCCGCATCTTACTAGGGGCCCTCAATGACAATCAGTCCGGGCTTCATTTACACATCCTAACATTTATTTAGTGTAAACACTTCATGATAATATAAGGCATTTTACATATATGGAGTTGGGCCTTGTGAGTATACAGATAATGACACAATAATAATGTTATTCTTATATCCAGCCACCATCTCCCCGAAGGGACTTTGGGTGACTTATAGATGGCACAAAGTGCCTAAAAGCAAACATAAAAGTTAACACAATATAAAATGCAATAAAACAAAACAAATGAACTTATAAAAACATCAATTCAGACTCAATCAAGCTGCGATCCTCCAACCGTGGTGGTAAATTACTGCAACCATGGCTGGGCTCTAAACATTAGGAATAAAATAAGTGCTAGCATCAGTAAGAGCCACATCTTCAAGCTAAGAATAATTTAGCAGGAAATATGCTTTCTTTGAACTCAGCAAAAATGCAAAACTAACACAAAATGATCCCAAAACCAAATCTGAAAAATCCCAGAGGTATTACTGAAATGACATCTTGATTTCCAGAAATATTTTCTAGATATTCTTTGTCAAGGAAAAAACACACAATCTAGAAAATCCATATTTTTCTTGTTTTCAGTCTTAAAAGTTTCTAAGAACTAAATTTTTAAAGTCTCTAAGAACTACATGTTTTGATATAAAACTTTTTCTCTCACTCTATTACTTCTAAGTTCAAACAAAAGGAAAAAACCTCTAAAGACTACATTTTCTCATTCACAGACAACTAGAGAGAGACACAGAAAAGGACAGAATGAATGAAAAGGAGTGAGATCTCTCTTCTTGGGTCTTAAAACAAAGGCATGTGCATCCTGAAGAAATTCCATTCTATGTCATCAATTAGGATGGGAGGAGAAAGGACAGAGAGTGAGAGAAAACAGACCTGACAACAGGCACTCAGGAATGTGGGAAAAGAGATTTTCTCAGTCTTGATTAATTCTATCTGTTCTTCATTGAGGACTACAAACTTGAGCAGTGTGAGGTTGAATTCCAACACACTCAATGCCCTTGGAGAGAACTGTAGGGAGCAACATTTGAACATGAAGCATCCTAATATAGACACAACATACATTTTGCTACAGAATTGTGATTCTTTTCAACTCTTACAGTCCTCACAATAAGATCTCACCGTGGCATCTTGTCCAGCATAGTGGCTGATGACACGTGGACCCCCAGGGTGCAGCCGATGGAAGTGACTGATATCATAGACTTTCTTGCTGATGACAAGCCACTTGTCTTCCTTAGAGTTCCCTTTGCCCGAGTGGAGTCCTATCTCCTCCCAGGTGAACAGCTTTCCAACATCTGATCCAGGTTTTGGCTTTTCAACACTAGCTCCTGATTGTGGAGGCATTCTCACAGCCAACAAAGCATCAGGGATGCAGATTCCAAAGAGCTACCCTGCTGTTCTTCTCTCCAGTGGAAGCATGAACAGGTAGTGTAGTCTAATCCAGACAGCATTATATATACTTGCATTTGCAACTCACTGAGACTCTGGTGCTCCTCCCCACCCCCATTGTCTCCTCCTCCTGCCCTTTCTTTGTGCTTCTTATCCACCTCCAAGGTTTTAGGAAACTGTTCTCTCAAGTCTGGTCATGCTTCTTTTTATTGGGCATTATTGCTAATTAAACAACCATAGCATTTATTGGGTATTCTGAATTAGCTGTTGCACAGCATATGTTAGTGTTTAAAACTAGATCAGAATCACTGCTGTACTCTGACAGAAACTTGGCTTCCAGTGAACTTATCAACAATCAATTGCTTGTATAGTGCATTGCAATAAGCACTTTATAAATAATACACACATAGAGTCCCAACTGTATAAAAATCATTTTGAACCCTAAATACCAGTTGTATCCTTTTCAACTTGCCATCCTTATGTAAGGAAGCCACTGTGCTACATTTGCAAATCTTGACGCAAAATCAGTCCACCTGCAAATATATGAAGATGTATGTTGGATCTACAAAGGTACCTATGTTTCCATTGAACCATTCTCTAGGTGATGTGAGAAGATATCTATACAGCCTGGGATAAACACAAGCTAAGTATGGACTTTGGTTGAAACTGAAATTATCCTCTGAAACATCTTCTGAAATTATTTGGCCAGTAATGAGTGTAATAGATTAATTTTTATTTGCAGACTTGCAAATCTCTAGTAGGGACATTTGTAAAAAAGATGCAAGTGAGGTGAGCTATTCTGGGCAAAGTGTGCTTGAGTACTGTAGGCAAGTGTGATGCATTTCTAAATTCCTTACATATAAATAAATAAATAAATAAGAGAAAGAGCTACTGTTTTTTAAAAAAGCAGCAGCACCTGTCTCTTCAGTATGTTTCAGCTTTCCTTCTCAACTGTGATAACTTGTTTAGAACATCAAATGCATTATTGCAGCCATGGCCATTCAAACAGAATCATTATGCTATAGTTGCATAAAATGAAAGGGAAGAAAATCAAAGTGAGAGTTTTCTCCACTCTCCAGTCTTTACTTTCCATGAACAGATTAGGATCAACAATTAGCAAGGCTTAAAACTGCAGCCACACCCTGTGTCATTTCTTCAACTCTGTGAACTGCATTGGTGATTTGCTCCTCTCTGCAAACTTTTCACTATTTTAGCAGAAACGTGAAGCTTTATGATGCACTCACGGGGTTTTTCTTTCCTTGATGTCATAAAAATTAGAAAAGAAACTGACAAAACAAGATGACAACATTGTGCTAAAAATATGGTAAAAGGCAAAATATTAGGGTTTTGCATTTTTTTTGTTAGTCCCTATAATTCAGATCACATGTCTTAAATTCGTACTTATGAGGCAATGTCCAATATACGTGGATAAGAATCGAAACTTACCCCATACTTTTTCATTTTCGTTTTGTAAATTTCGGAAAGCTCCCAAAGTCAGTTTCATATTCGGTGCAAGGAAGCAAAGCTGAAAGCAAGCCAAAGGCTTCCTCAGTGCCTCTGTAAATTAATGGAGTCTCAGCATTAGGAGTGGGAAAAAGAGGGAACATTGTTTTCTGGAAACAGCACAGAACTCTGGGAAATGTAGTTTGGGAAGGGAGGAGCCCTATGCCAGATAATTCAAAAGGCCCTGCCCTAAACTACATTTCTCAGAATGCAGTGCACTGCTCAGCATCAGAGAGATTTGCCCCTCCATAGCCAAACAGAGTTCCAATAAATTATTATTTTTGTTCCTGGGTTATAAATGTAATTTCCCAATTGGTTCTATCATGTAAATATGGCAAACGTTTTTTAAACTGCAAAAACTTTGTTTTTGTGTGAGGGACATTGTGTTATAGCACATTTTGCTATCCAGTCCACTAATTAACATCGTCATCCACCCACTTAACGGAGTTTTGATGCAAAAACAAAGTTCCTGGAGTAGAACTACTACTTTCAAAGTAAGGATTACACAATTAAACAGGAAATAACACTTTAAAACTAGGAACATATTTTCTTTATTTAAAAAATGTTGTTTATAAAAAAAATTAAAATGTCACAAAAATCTGTGGATGTGTGAAATATTCTGAAATTTGGTGGACTAAGAGTGGTAAATGTGTTCTACCATTGCCATGTGTTTCATCCCAATAACTGTAAAAATGAGGGAGAAAGGAGTCCCTGAAGTTTCCCCAATTATAGTAATTATGTGCAATTACTATAATGAAATAGTAACGAAATTTCATTACTCTCATTATAGTAACAAATTTTTCATTAACTATATTTTAGAAATGAAATGCCCTCCCCCCCCCCCCCCCCCAGTTTTGTAATGAGTTTTGAACCATTTTTTAAATGGATCTCACATCCCTACAAAATATCATGTACATTGTGGTACCATGGTATGGGGGAAATGGTATCACAGGGCTCTTCTACACTGAGTGGTTTAGCCTGGTTTAAAAGGGTTCCAGGGTCATTGTTCACACAGCTGAGAGGTGCATCAGATCCACTGGGCCAGTGCGCTTGGGTTCTTCTCTGTATTGTTGCCACCACTGTTCCGCATGGAACAGTGTTGTCCTGATTGAAGGAAGTAGGTATTATAGCTACTCTATAATGCTTTGTTTAAATCTCTTCTGTAATACTGTGTCCAGTACTAGGCCCCACAGCTCAAGAATGATACTGACAAGCTGGAGTGTGTGGCCAGAGATATGATTTATGAGAAATGATTGAATATGTTTATCTTGGAGAAAGAAATAATAATAAGTGACATAATATCTACATTTAAATATCTGAAGGGATGTCATGTAGAAGATGGAGTGAGCATGCTTTCTGTTTCTCCAGAGACTAGAACATGAACCAATGGATTCATAATATAAGAAAAGAAAATCCACCTAAACATTATACTATAAAAGCAGATATACAGTGGATTAGATTGTCTTGGAAGGTGGTGGACTTTCCATTGTAGAAGAATTTTATCAGAAGTTGAATAAGCATTTTTTTCAGAAGCATTTCAGTTGCATAATTCTGCATGGTTTTGGCCTGTACTAGATGGTCCTGTGGTCCCTTCCAGCTAAGGGTCCTTCTACACTTCCTGATATCCCAAGATATAATGGGTTTGCCTGAGGCATCCATATGATGCCTCAGGTAAACCCAGATTAATTTGACACCAGGTGCTGGGTCTGTGAGGATTGACTCCCAGGCTTCTTTTGCAGGCCTCCCAAGAAAGTTTTTGAGGGGGAAATGGGGGGTGGTGGTGGAGGGTGGCTCCAATGGCATCTAGCCGCCACCTCCCCCCCCCCCCCAAAGGAAAGCCAGGGATTTGAGTTGGGAGTGGGGACAAAATCTCTGGAGGAACAGAGTTAAAATAACACAATTCCTCCTGAGATTTTTGGCAGTGCAGAAAGGCCCTAAGACTCTGATTTTACTTTCTCATAAATTGCTCAACATAAGCAAAACCCATCAGTTATCCATTTGTACTAGGAGGCAGTGTGCTATTAGCCCCAGGAAATTGACGGGAAAGCTCTGTGTTGATTCGTGAGTGCAGTTCTCAGGCCCACTACTGAAGCCATTGGGATGATTGGAGATAGTTCAGATGTGAAGCTAACCCTTTCACATGGAGCCTCCTTTCATCAGGGGCTGCTGGAGTGACTATTGCTCACAAAACAGATTAGAGCAGGTCTACCTCAGACCCCCAATCCCCAGATTGGGGTCACCCCCACCACCAGTGTCCAAGATAGGACCTATGCCAACCATCACAAAGTTATGACAAAGCAACACAATTCAAATAACAACATGCTCACATACATTGTAATAACAATGCAGAGCTTACAAAATACAAGGGACAGTGGATGAGTTTATGTCCAGGCAGAGGTACTGGGTGGCTCACGCAGCTTCACCTTTCAAATCCCTTTACCTGACCAAGTGGAACCATCCTGGCACCCAGGTTAGGCACTACTACCCAAAGAGTTTAAACTGAAGCTTTAACCCAATTGCTGGCTCCTCCCTTCCCCTCCTAGTACCATGTGGATCCCCGTGGAATGCTGGGAGGAAGAAACCAATACCAAATGACCACCCGGCTAGCCAAAGCCACAGAGAGGTCATGCAGTAAGTCATACCACCCCCTTTTGCTCTTGGTGGAAGAGAAGATATTCACCCAACCAAATGATGGATACTAATAGCCATATAGCTAGACTGGTAGAGTTAAACACTGCCAACATAATTATTAGATCTCAAGCAAAGAGTTTAAAAGATATTATCCGTATGAAGTCTAATGCACACTTCAAATTTCAAGAGCCCGAAACCCCAAAAAGTATTTACCATATTACGCAAATCTAATGTGCACCCTAATTTTGGGAGGGTAATTTAGTAAAAAAAAAAAAAGGTGAGCATTAGAATGGAATAAATATGGTATTTTGTGATGGTTTCTTCCATTACTACGAAAAGGCAGAAGCAAAGTTGAAAGAATACAAATAAAAGCTTATTTTCTTGAATGTTTTGATTGTTTATGACTATGGTAATTAAAAGCTTTAGCTAAAACACAGAATTGCACAATGTCTAAGCCAGGAGAATACTGCCAATATGGTGTTATTAATACAGCTGTAATTTGAGAAAGATATTTGGAAAGAACGCCTTTGGTCTTCTTCTCTGGGATTAAAAACATAAAGATGTCACTGAAGAACATCATGAAAAGTGCTGAGGCCCCCTCCATGCTCCTGATCCCGGATTATCTTCTTTTCCCAGATTATCTGGCAATGGAGACTCATATAATCCAGTTTAATCAGATAATTTGGGATCAAATCCTGGGATATAGGGCAGTGTGGAAGTGACCTTACATACCTTTGATGGGCTTTCAATATTTGGAGGTAGTGCTCTGTCATGAGAACATCATCCAATTTCTTGTCTGCAATTTTTTCCCCATGCCATCGTCTCAATGGAGGGTTCCTCACTGAAAATAATTGTGTTGTGACCAAATTAACCTATAGCAACCATTTCTTCAAGTCTAAACCTGCATCTTTAAAATATAGCGAAGATTGCCATTAGCAAAATCATAAGCATAAGCAATACCTTTCAGAAGTGTTATATACTACTTATATCGCCTGAAATGGTGCTAGAATAATGGGATCAGCAAATTATTTTAGGTGATCAAACAAAATCCTTGAAAAATAATGCCACTTTTGACATTTCTCACTGGCTGCCAAAAGCTGCAAGTGGAACAGTACTTATCCAGATTTGGTTTCCTTTCCAAAGAAGACACTGAAGGTATGAGAGCTTTTATGTTTATTAACAAATATATAGGTTAAGATAGATGCAATGTCTGTTTTTGTTTCAAATTTTTGGTGTGCCCCCCCCCCCCATTCTGTTCTTGGGAAGATTTCAGGAGATCAGGAGGGGGTCATTTAAATTCGTAATTTGGAACCCTGAGTTCAGAGGCTTGTTTCTCCATCAATTTTATGGCTATCAGGATGAAACTTGGCACACTTATAGGACACATTTATGACTGTAAGCCTGCCAAATTTCAGAATGTTTTGCTAATCCACTAATGTTTTGGATTTTTAAAAATGTTTTTACAAATAACATTTTTAAAAACCCCCAAAGAGGTATTTTTTTGAATTTTCCCACCGTGGCAGAACATAAGTAGGGCATCATTCCAGCAGTTTCAGAAAAATTTGGTCCTCTACTAAATTTTATGATTTTTTCCATAGTTGAAGCACAGCATTATCTATCCATCAGATAATGTCCGTCTCCTCCTCTCAGTAAGAAAGATAAAATTTTTTTTAAAAGTTTTGACTTTGCAGAAGATCAGTTAATAGGACAGGTACTAGTTGGTGCGGGACATAAGCAAGCACATTTAACTAAGAAGGGGTAGGGATTTTATTTGGAAAATAAATGTCTGAAGTCTGCAGGTTTCTTTAAAAAAATCAACAGCCCCAGTAATACTATTGTCGTCCAGCATAAATGAGACACCATTAGACAAAACATATATGGTAAAATGTCATATTTCTTATCATGATCTCCATATACTGTGATAACACAGTATTTTTTCCCCTTATCTTTTCCAGAAAATAGTAGGATAAAGGAGTTCCAGAAGGGGGGAAAAAAACTTAATTTGGACCTCCAGAAAACAAATAGGATAAGAAATATGACATTTTATCATATATCTTTTGTCTAATGGTGTACCTGGCCCGGGCTTCGGACTGTCAACTTTCAGTTGGCAAGATTTACTGCAGCTGGCAGTTAACCTGCCATGCCAAAGACTGGCCCTTGCTGTGCTAAAGCTTTCTGGTTTGGTCAGCCAATCAACTACAGTAGCATTGTCAAGCCCACTTTACTAACTTTTAAAAAAGAATATGAGGAACTTTTTGAATACCTTCTTTTGGGGGGCTTCTGGCTGTCTGGGTGCCCTTCTGAAAGGTACCTAGAGGGCATCTAGATACCCCCCTCTGGAAAAGGTGATTTTTGGGGAAAGGTGTGGGGATTTAAATATGAGTCTAAGCAGGTTTCTTCATCATGCATTTAAGTGAAGTATGGAAGTACACTTAGAACCTTGGTAGATGAAGGAAGTGCTGTTATTCTTCCATTTCTGAGCATAAGCACAAAACAGCTTCATGCAGCCTTCCAAACTTATTTTCTGTTTGTTCATCTGATAATCTTGATAATCATTTCTTGCTTTATTTATTTATTTATCACATATGATAGAAAGTATCTATTTGTTGAAAACATTTTCAACATAGACTCAGTCACCCTTTATGAAATTTAGATAATCTTTTCGGAAATAGATATCAAGAGTACATAATCTTATACAAATATATCTTTCATTTCAGTCAAAACAACTGGACTATCATGGCCATTCCATTTCCAATAGCTTCCTTTAGCAAATGGAAGGTACTGCACGATAAATTAGCTTCAACCAATTGGCCCTGGAGGCACAGCATTCCATAGCATGTTACAATTTGTATGTATCTACGTGATATTACATCAGAATGCTTAATCCTTACATATATCTAAGAATCTTGGTATCTTAACACTAAATCTGACAACCTCAGAACAGAAGGCTAAATCTTGCTGTGATATAGTTTCCAAAGTGTTTCAAAGAACTATACAACTCCCACCAGATTTTGTTGAAGATAATATGGAAAAAGTGCTTACGAATCTTAAGTATTGCTCAAGCACATTGCTGTAACTGCCCATCACTGGTTATGTATGCAACCCCTGTGTGACAATAGCTCTGAAAAAATTCTGTCATAAAGCAATGGTGAAATTAAAATTACCATATGTTTAACAAAATTAGCACAAAGGCTTCTTTCCCCTTGGGTAAAATTCGAACTTTAGTTTATTATTGTTCTCATATCTGCCGAAAGAAGTCACATGAACTTGGGCACACAGAGGCTTTTGTGTCATCATTGGCAATTGTACTATAGTGACATAGATATTTTTGGGAGATACTCATTATGAAATATTTGAAAGGGATTTATGATTTTCTACTTAGAATATAATCACTTTGACAGGATCATCATGAATGGATTGAACTGATCTCCAGCTCTATGCATCATTTTGATAGATTCAACCAAACCAGACTTAACTTGCCCTTTTTGGTTTGTAGGAACTTGAGGCTCATAGCTGATGTGATGCAATTTATTTCTTCTCTCACTGGGATCATGAGAGCATTGCACCAACTATTCTTTTACAGAGAATTCTCAGGGTGTTATTTCCAAGATGTTAAAGTTTTTCATATTAGTCTTATTTAATATTACACCAACCAGCAGAAGATAGCTTCCAATGTTCATTCCCAGTTCTTATTTCTGCTGAGCCAGACCCATTGGTCCATCAAACCCAGCGTTTCAATTTGATGGCAGCAGTTATTCTCCCAATTTTCAGGCAGGATTCTTTCCTGGCTCTACCTGTGGTTGCTGGGAATTGAACCCGACACCTTCTGCACACAAAGCATGCACTGTGACACTGAGTTGTAGCCTCCTCCCATCATTGTTCTGACACCATCACTAAAAGATTACTTCATGAAGACGCCTGAAGCAAATAAAGTGGGATTGCATCAGTTAGACATCCATCTAAAAACTCTAGTTTGTTCTCTAACACTAAGAGAACTCCTCCAGTATTTTCTGTTGGTCGTGGTAGTCCTATATGCCAAGTTTGGTTCAGTTCGATTATTGTTGGAGCTCAGAATGCTCTTTGATGCCTGGTAAGCAATAAATCCATACAACTGCAATTCCCAAGTGTCAGGGTCTGTTTTCTCCACCGGTGTTCAAATTGGGCATATTGAGTATTTATACCAAGTTTGGTCCAGATCCATAGTCGTTTGGGTTCACAGTGCTCTTCGGATATAGGTGAACTACATCTCCCCGAAATTACTGTCAATTCCTCCCAACCCCCTCCAGTATTTTCTTTTCATCATGGGGGTTCTGTGTGCCAAGTTTGCTGCAGGTCTGTAATTTGTGGGGGTCTCATTGGGCTGTGGAAGTCAGAGCTGAATCAGTTGAAGGTACTTCAAATCCTTTCATCCGTTGTCCATACTCCCCCAAACATATTGTTCTTTTATCATTAATCACTATGCTTTAATTATGTTCAATTTGTAACAATGAAAATACATCCTGCATATCAGATATTGACATTACAATTCATAAGAGTAGCAGTTATGACGTAGCAACAAAAATATGGTTGGGGGTCACCACAACATGAGGAACTGTATTTAGGGGTCATGGCATTAGAAAGGTTGAGAACCACTGCCATAGGCCATGACAGTTAAAGGGGCATTGGTACTATACTATCATTGTAAAATGTGAAACAATACTTCAATATATGTATGTGCCAGCTTTCCTTCAATGAACTGAAGGTGCCACATCTGCCACAGTGGCATGCAGGTAGTGAAAGGGCTAGGAATTGGAGTTGTTCAAGTAAGTTCTTCTTTTGCCTCAGCTTACAGCCAGGAATGTCAGGATGATAGCCTATCCCACTTTATCAGCTGTGAGCAGGAAATAATTCAGGTAATTCAGGTAAATGAAGTAACTTCTCCTTCCGCTGCCTCAGCATATAGCCAGCAATGTCAGGATGACATCCGATCCTACTTTATCAGCTGTGAGCAAAAATTAATTCAGATAATTCAGGTAAATGAAGTAATTTCTCCTTTCTTCGCCTCAGCTTGAAGTCAGCAGTGTCAGGATGACATCCTATCCTACTTTATCAGCAGTGAGAAGGAATGAATTCAGGTAAATGGCTCTAATGTTGCCAAAACCTCCACACCCTATTCTGATTACAACCAACATGTTATTTAAGCTCCGGAGATCATTTCAATATTGTCAAACTAAGATAGTGTGACCTGGAAGACACTTTCATTACCCATATATAATTTCCTATTTATGCACTATGGCCCCGTCCACACAGCTGTATAAAATCCACATTGAACTGGATTATATGGCAGTGTGTATTCAGATAATCCAGTTCAAAGCAGATATTGTGGATTATCTACCTTGATATTCTGGGTTTTATGGTTGTGTGGAAGGGCCCTATGTTTCTTTCTTGCCTTTCCTGTATAGAAAGGTGCAAGCAACCTCCCAATTTTTTTCTGACAAGAATCAGATGTGCAAAAGGATTTTGCTGTGCTTAGATACTAACAGAGAACAAAACTGGTAGCATAATTTTTTGTAGAGTAACAGTTTTAGAACTGTTATAACTGAGCTTACCACTTGCTCTTCCAGTAGGAAATCATTGGAAGGCATTTTTTTTTAAAAAAAAAAATCATAAACAGATAATTTGTTTTTCAGGCTGCTTCCCACTGGCGGAGCAGAGTGAAAGGAGTGCTGTGCACTAAGTCCAAAGACTTCATCATAGTAGAGCAGCAGTTCTCAACCTGGGGGTTGCGACTGCCAAGGGGGTCGCTGGGCCATTTTCCAGGGGTCGCAAAGCTGCCTTGGCTGGCCCCACCCCCTCTGCCTTTCCAAAATGGCTGCTGGCCCCTGTGCAATGCAAACAGCCAGGCACTCCTGGTTGGCTCTTCCTTCTCTTCCCACAGGGTTGCAGGGCGTCAGGAGAAGGAGCTTGGAGACAAGGGCGCACGTGGGAGAAACCACAACGCTTGGCCCTTGGCCCATGCCAAGCTCTATAGGGGTAAGGGTTGAGCAGAAGGCTCCCCACCTCTTGTCCCGCCAGGCTCAGAAGGGTTGAGGGGCAAGTGCAAGTCTCAGCGCATGGCCAAGGCCATCTGAGAACCTTTCGCCGCTCGCCTCTCACCCCCACTGTGCTTGGAAGGGGCAAGTGCAAGGCTCCCCGCATGACCAAGGCCATCCAAGGACCCTTCGCCACTCACCTCTCATCCCCACTGGTCTTGGAAGAGGCGAGGGGCGAGTACAAGATTGCCCGTATAATGAAAATCTGTTAATAAAGATTATTTTTTTTTAAAAAAAAAGATTGCCCGCATGGCCAAGGCCATCCGGGAGCCTTCACTGCTTGATTCTTTATCAGCTATGAAATTATTACATTTTGGTACCAGAGGCAAATGCTGATCTAGCCTCGGTCACCCACAAAGTCGGCCGGCTCCAATCACACGATGTCATGTCAGCTCTGTGGGTGAAGGAGGGCAGAACTGGTGTGCTGCCACTGCCCTGGCAGCACAAAAGGCTTCCTATGTTGCCATTCCTTCAATGGGGAAAGCCACATGCTCCATGCATGCACCATGCTTCTCCCATGTGCAAAGCTGCTGGAGGAGCGGGGGCATGTGGTGGTGGCTTCCCGATGCCCAGCGATGAACCGGAGTGTCGCCAAGAGCCACCAACAAAGGTATGATGAGGTGGCAAATGTAACAGTTGCAGTTAAACTTCAGCTTTCAAAACATCTAGCATGGTCACAACCTGTGTTTCCTTTTCCTCCTTAGAATTTTGCCATGCCACCAACAATCTGCTTTGTTTACAATTATGCTAATTCCCACATGATAGACAGTGTTACCCATGATCCATTGCAGAGGGCTGATGGGATTTACAGTCCAACAACATTCAGAATGTCACTCATTCATTTGACCCTGTAGAATATCTTACAGTTGATTTTGCGATGTTAGCTGTCTAGTAACTCTCTGCTGTCATTCCAGAGACATCTTCAGCAGCATGTTCATGTTTGCTACAATTTTTACTTTTGTTTGTATGTCTAGCCTTAGTATCCTAAGTAGAAGCTTTCATTTTGTCATAGGAACCAGGAAAAAGAGGACTATATTTGTTGCATTGTCTGATTCATGACAGCAGAGGGAGGCAAAGAAAACAAATATGGTTTGCCAGGCAGAACTCATGAAGAAGATAAGCAGTAGGAGGAGGGCAGCTTTAGGGTAAAGTGAACAGCTGGATACAATCTAATTTGACCTAACTCCAGTTCAGATGAACACTATTGCCATTATCCTTGGGTCATTCCCATATAACTGCTGCCACTAATAGCAGGCCACAGAGCTCTGGACAAGCAACTGACAGTTTTCTGTTGTGCCTGAGATGTCAGAATGGGTGCCCATGCAACCAGGAAGAAAGTGAGAGTACTGATTGCATGGGTGCTTCGTTCTGAAATCGCAAACAAATCAGAAGACAGACAGCCATTTGGGCCAAGCTCCTTGGTGAGATAGGAACAGCAATGGCGACAAAAAGATCACAACAACAACCCTGGAGGCCAATGTGGTCCTAGCCGCATTCAAACGTGTATGTGCTGGATCTGTGACTACTCCAAGTCTTGTCTACACTTGACTTAAATGTTAAGTGTAAATAAGCCCTATTTATTAAATAGCCAAATGTGTGTACAAAATCAACATGTTACTTTTGTGGGTTCAGCAAAGATTGATGGCAGCACATAGAGGAGATTCCACACTATAAGTTTGTTATTTTTCTGAAGTTAGACTTTAGACTTACTTTTTGGAAGCAAACTACATGTGTGTGTGTGTGTGTAAAAATATGTGTATGTATGTATGTATCTAGCTATCTTTTCTCCAAAATGGTTCCCACTTTCAGAGAGCACTGTGAACCCCACTGATGATGGCCCTGGACCAAACTTGGCACACATATACCCACCACTACAAACAGGAAATACTGGAGGAGGGTGTGTTTTTTTTGGGGGGGGGGGGGAGATTAATTCAAGATGATGGAAAATGCAGTTCACCCTGCATCCAGGGAGAAGTTCTAGAGAGCATTGATGAATGTATCTGGACCAAACCTGGCATACATACCCAACATGACCAACGGAAAATATTGGGGGGATTGACCATAGACAATGGGAAATGCAGTTCACCCTGCATCTAGAAAGAGCACTAGGGAGAGCATGGTGAACTCAGTTTATGGATCTGGACCAAACTTGGCACACATACCCATCATGGTCAACTTGAAGTGTTGGTGGAGTTTGGGAGCCAGTGACAGAGAACAATTGAAGCTATAGTTCACCCACAGTCAAAGAGCACCCTGAACCTAACATATGATGGATCTCTGCTGAACTTGGCACACATATCCATTATGACCAGCTTTAAATACTGGGGACTGATGAAAGAAGATGATGGGAGCTGCAGTCTGCCAACATCCAGAGGGCTTTATGAACCCCAGTGATGATGGATCTGGAATATTGGCACACATATCCATCATGACTAGCAAGAAATATTGAAAGGGTTTGGTGGAACTGTATGAGTTATAATCTGCCCATATCCAGAGAACACTGTGAACTCTACTGTCAAGTTTGGTACATGGATCTGGACCAAACTTGACAAAGAGATCCAACATTACTAACTTTATATATTGGCAGGGTTTGGAGGGAATTGACCTCGGATGTTGGTAGTTTTAGTTCACCCACATACTGAGAGCACTCTGAACCCAACCAATGGTGGATCTGGACCAAACCAACAACCAACTTTAATTTTGGGAGGCAATGACAGAGGACAGTGGACATTATAGTTTACTCATATGCGAAGGGCACTGTGATTCCAATTAGTGATGGATCTGGACCAAATTAAGCACACACACCCAAAATGACCATCATGAAACAGTGGCAGAGTTTGGAGGGATTGATCAAGCATGATAGCTCATTCAAATCCTTAGGCATTTTAATGGGTGTGTTTATGGAACTATTAATATTTCTAACATTTATCCTTATAAAATATCTAATTCTAACCCGGGCATTGCTGGGTCCCTATGCTAGTTCTTAATAAAATGGGGTCTAACCTGCCTGTGACCAGGCTGCATAATAAGAAAGTATGCTTGATATAAAAGATTATAGGCCAAAAAACACCATGTAATTCTTTTTGCATGGTCTGCCAAGGCTTTAATTGTGTTTCTTTTTTTACTTTGGTGATGGTTGGAGTTTTTATGTAGATATCTATCTGTGTGTGTGGGTTTTCTGTAAATGGTGTGACCCAATTGTTGATCTGGTTTGCGGATGACTAGGACATCTAGAAAAGGCAGTCTTCCTTCCTTTTCTTTTTCCATGGTGAACTGGATGTTTGGGTAGATACTGTTAAGATGGTCCAGGAACCTGTTGAGGTCTTCTTCTCCGTGGCTCCAAATGGTGAAAGTGTCATCCACATATCTGAACCATATAGTGGGCTTTTTGGTTGCTGTTTCAAGGGCTTTGGTTGCTGTTTCAAGCCTTGGCAGACCGTGCAAAAAGAATCTGCGAAGCCCACCTCCTCCAAGATGAACTGAACCACCTCAACTGGGCTCTACAGGCCAATGGATACTCCACCTCAGACATCAGAAGAGCTGCGAGACCAAGAACAAGTCACGAGAATAAAGATGAAGATCCTCCCAGAGAAAAAGTGTTCTTGCCATACATCAAGGGAACCACTGACCGCATAGGGAAGCTGATGAGGAAACACGACATACAAACTATCTACAGACCCACCAAGAAAATCCAACAAATGCTACGTTCAGCAAAGGACAAGAGGGATCCTCTCGCTTCTGCAGGAGTCCACCGTGTACCATGCAGCTGTGGACAAGTCTACATTGGGATCACCAAACGCAGCAGCGCCCAAACACGAATCAAGGAACATGAAAGGCACTGCAGACTACTTCAACCAGAGAAATCGGCTATAGCAGAGCACCTGATGAACCAACCTGGACACAGCATATTATTTGAGAACACAGAAATGCTGGACCACTCTCACAACCACCATGTCAGACTACACAGAAAAGCCATTGAAATACACAAGCATGTGGACAATTTCAACAGAAAGGAGGAAACCATGAAAATGAACAAAATCTGGCTACCAGTATTAAAAAACTCTAAAATTGCAACAGCACAACAACAGAGAGGAAACAAACAAGGACTCTCAACAAAAGTTTGCCCCAGGCGCAGTCAGGCCATTGTATGCTAATCAAGGTGGTCAGTTGAAACATTCACACCTAGCTCTAGCAAAGAAGAATCCTTTGTCTCACCCTGGTCATGCCACAGATATATAAATCCTTTTGCCTAGTTCCAACAGACCTCACAACCTCTGAGGATGCCTGCCATAGATGCAGGCAAAAGTTCAGGAGAAAATGCTTCTAGAATATGCCCCCCCCCCCCCGAAATTCTCATGGTGGTCCGTGAGAAGGCCTTACTGGTGCATTATTTAATCTGTTATGTTTATTCATATCATGATCTGATCACCATGCTCAATATATCCCATATGCATGGGGGTATTGGGGTAACGATACAAAAGGTTTGCTAAGGTAGACCCTCTTTCACCCAGACTCACCCCCCCCCCCCCCCGAATCAAACTCAGCTCCCCCCAAAACAAAATCCTAGCTACGGGCCTGCCTACAACAATCCAGTGATTCCGGCCATGAAAGCCTTCAATAATACAGAGCCTGAGGGTATCTTTATACACATTGTTTTAAATAATTTCGCACATGAAACAATGTTTGTGTACAGTGAACTTTCAGAAAGTAATGCTGTCACTCTCTTAGCCACCCATATGGACAATTTTGTACTATTTTGGAATGCCAGATAAGGGATGCTTTACCTGTATTGTATAACAATTTACCTTGGAGTAAATCTTATTAAGCTAAATGGGACTTATTTTTAAGTAGACAATTTAGGTTTCTAACACACATCTCTTGATTGCCCAAGAAACAGGGCTTGGCTAGACTTGGTTTGCTCCTGGCTATTTCTGTCTTTCTTAACATCAGCTACTATACTTCTCAGAATGCAAAATTATTATTACCACAAAAAGGTGATATTTCATAATACTTTACATTTCTAGGCAGTTTAATTGTGTTGGTACACTCTTTTGTTGTCTGGTTAAATATTGTATATCAACTTGATCAGATAAAATAATTACCTATATGTCAGCCTGAACTTTGGAAACATATTGGGTGGAACACCAGGATGCTATCAGGAGAATTTCCCAAACAATCATATTTGCCTATCAAATTGTTACTCACACTTCTGTGTGACAATGCTTTTTTGTGGCCTGATCACAAGATGCTCTGCAACAACATTATATAAAACAGCAAGAGCACCAAAGCAACATTATAACATGATGCTGTATTATATTCCTTTGGCTGCACACAATATTTAAATAATAATGATGATGATGAAGAGTTTATAACCTGCCTCTCCCTGCAGCTCGAGGTGGGATACAACATCATTAAAACAAGAGTTAAAACACTATTAAAATACATATAACAAAATACACAAAGTTAAAATACAAGTTAAAATCCACTAATGAAATGCACTAATGAAATGCTGTTGACTCGCTTCTGGCAGGTCATTCTACTGTCTTTGGGCAACTGATGAAAAGGTCCTCTTGGTGATGGTTGCCAATTGGGTTCTGGCAGGCTGGAGTAGATGCCCACAATAGGACTTAAGTGTGCTAAAGGGTGGATTGTATGGGAAAAGGAAATTCTTAGGTAACCTGGATCCAAACCATATAGGACTTTAAAGGTCAAAACCAACACTTTGTACTTTGCCCAGAAACTAATGGGTAATCAGTACTATGACTTTAGTATATGTGTAATATGCTCACTCCTGGATTTTCCAGTGACCAATCTGGCTGCTGCGTTTTGGACTAATTAGAGTTTCCAAACTTAGTACAGAAGTAGCTCAGTGTAAAGTGAACTGCAGATTCTCAGATTCTAGGAAGGGGCACAACTGCCATATCAGTTGAAGCTGATAGTCAGCACTCCTGATCATCACATCAACTTGGACTGATATTTGTAGAGACAGATCCAGGAGCACTCCCAAGTTTTTCAGATGGAATGAACCACATCCAGAACTGCTTGCCATTCAGCCACCCCTAGATTAGGACCCTTAATGGCAAGCAATTCTATTTTATCTGGATTCAGTTTCAATTTTCTCCCTCATCCAGCCCATTATCTCCTTCAGACATTCATTCGGAGAAGACATGCTATATGCCTTCCATAACAGCTCTAGCTGTTTTGGAAGGCATGTAGAAATATATTTGGGTCATCAGTATACTCCCCGTGCCTCTGGACAATCTCTCCCAGTGGTTTAATGTAAATGTTAAAAAGGATTTGGGATAGAATGGTGCCCTGTGGGATGCCATGTAGCAGCTCCTTTTTTTGAGGAGCAGCTATCCCCAAGCACCACCATCTGGAACCTGCAGGAGAAGTATGACCACAACCACTGCAACACAGTGCCTCTGATCTCCAACATCCCCCATCCCTGGCATTCCAAAAGGATACCATAGTCATTGGTATCAAAAGCTGCTAAGCGGTCCAGAAGTGCCAACAGGGACACACACCACTTGTCAATGTTAAGACGGAAACAGGATCAATTCAGCTTAACTTGAAAATATATATAGTAATATCATATAGGAATTCAGGACAAGATTCATGTCATGGTACAGATCATTTGTCATCATTTGTCATAGAGGCCATCTCTTTGTGGCTGTGTGTTTATGGCATTGAATGTTTGCTATGTATATGTACATTGTAATCTGCCCTGAGTCCCCTGCAGGGTGAGAAGGGTGGAATATAAATACTGTAAATAAATAAATAAATAGCAGTCTAAACTCTATATCTTGCTCTGAAGCCAGTTTGAAATGGATCAAGGAAGAGTGTGTCATTCTAGACTTCCTGGAGCTGGAGAGCAACAGCCTTCTCAATCACCTTGCCCAAAAAAGGATGTTAGGAGCCGATTGCTACTGTTTAAGAAGTTCACCATAAGTATTCTCAGTGACATCTTGAGACCAGCCAAAGGCACTGGTGGAAGACAGTGCTGGCATCTGGAGGACTAACTCTTTCTCATGGGAAAACTGTGATAAGAGACTGGTGGGGGGGGGGGGGGAGTGGAAAGGGCAAGAAGGGGGTGGGGTAGCAGTTGACAAACTGGTATCCAGTGGTAAGCTGAAGTCACCCAGAAGCAAAATTCTGGGTGACTCCAACAACTCCTCCGAGACCAGTTTTGTGAGCTTAGCTAGGGAGTCTGTTAGGAGAAGGCCGGACGGTACAATAACTAAAAGCTGTCCATATTAATGTATTTTATTTGCTACTTTTCAAAGAATTAAACCACATGACTTACAGAGTGAAGCATTTTGCAGTTGCCTTTTACCATGAATTGACCATATTTTTGAAGAAAGCAGTCTGACTGAACACATTTCACTAAGGCAAAGGCAGTGTAAAAAGCAAAAACTGTAGCAATGCTAATTGTCCCAGGTTCTTCTGTGATTGCTGGAAAAAGTCTAAGGACCCTTCTAACCTGCCATATATTCCAGAATATCAAGGTCAATAATCCACAACGTCTACTTTGAACTGGATTACCTGAGTCTACACTGCAGATAATCCAGTTCAAAGCAGATAATCTGGGTTTTATACAGTTGTGTAGAAGGGGCCCAAGTAATTCCCCACTAGATATAGGAATGTTAGTGGGAAAAGCTTAATTACACATATTTAAATGAACTGCTTTTTTCAAACAAACATTAATTTTATTATTCTTATGTTAAAAAGAGGACATTTATTATGCTCATGTTAGTTTTGCTTGTCATTTTAAAATTCCATTACATTATTGCTGTTTTATAAGCTCAACAAAATAGCCCACTTATATACAAAATAGAAAATAAATGGGTACAGCAAATAATATGACTGTTGAAACTTATTATACTGTTCAAATTCACAGTAATTACAAACAACATTGTATGGGTTTTGTACAATCACTCTGAAATGGTATCGACGTCGTGTGCTCTTATGCTGAGTTGAACATAAATCAAATTCACAGTAATCACAAACAATATTGTATGGATTTGGTACAATCACTCTGAAATGGTATCGATGTCATGTGTTCTTTTGCCAAGTTGAACATGGATCAGCTGCCCACGACCAGTTTCGACCTTACTCCTGGCCTTCCTCTGGTGGTCTGAAATGGTTCTATACATCAACAATTGCTACAAATATATCCATTAAACATCATATAATAAAACACATTTGAAGATACTTACAAAGTTATATACTTGACACTTGTTCTCCATAGAGACACAGGTTTTTATACTTAGTGGGATCTAGACCAAAGGAACAACATGTGGCTGTAAGCATTTAAAAGTTACATACACAGAAAATAAATGTTTTATCAAGATGTGAATAAATGTGTACTCACAGGATACTCTGCTGTGTGTTTGATACTAATTGCGAGTATGAGAAACATATGGGAGTTCCCTCAATTTAAAGGGGGAAGATATAGGTAAGACAGATAACTTATTTAAAGCTATAGGAATGAAAGAAGTGAACACCAGATGGCGCTGTGAGTGCCCTCAATAAATTAGCATTTATTTGTAAGTAGATACTGTGTTGCCCCGAATCTAAGTCACACCTTTTCCTTGTTAAAGTTAAGGACTTAAAAATGAAGCACACCTTAGATTTGATGGCACCTTACATTCACTGAATTTTAGGGTATTTTTTTTAATTACCTTATCTCTGAGAAAAATTGAGGAGAAATAGAAGGGGCTCCAGTCTCTAAAATTCTGACAACCCTTTCTAATTCTTCATCATGAAGAATTAGAAAGGAAATTTGGTAAAAAATTGTTTTACACAACAGTGACAGCTCAAATAGTATATGCCAGATATTGGAAAACCCCAGAGATACCTCCTTTAGAAGAATGGAAAAAAAATATTACAGATTTGCTGATAATGGATAAAATAACTGTATTATTAAGAGAACAATTAGAGAACTTTGTTAATGAATGGCAACCAATGATTCAACATCTCAATGTAAAATTATATATATATAGAGAGAGAGAGAGAGACAGAGAGACAGAGAGAGACAGAGAGAGAGAGAGAGGATCCTATAAGACTGAAGAAAAGGAGGAAGCAGATGTTAAGTAAGAGTCTATGATACCTTTATATGTACTATTTAAATAGAAGACTGTGATCCCTTAAAGAAAATATATTATCTGAGAAATGATTATGGAACACTAATAGCTGGAAAGTATTGCACTGTATGCAATAAGCACTTGCAAATGTATGTCTATTTGAATATTTTTTTTAATGTGCCAACCCTAACAATTTTGTCCTCAGCTTCAGTCCAACAGCTGTATACCAGTCTGGCTTAATAATAAATAATAAAAAACTTTATTTGCTACCCCGCCACCATCTTCCCAATGGGGACTCGGAGCGGCTTACATGAGGCCAAGCCCAAATGACAATTACAATAAAGAAAAACCAAAAACACAAACCGAAAATGCGAACAATAAACAATAACATCATAGTTATATAAAACACATGAAAACATCACAATATGAAAAATAAAAAATATGCACAAGAGGCTTAGCTAACCTCCACTTCTGCTGCCTCCCAATGGCCCCATAGAATTAGGAAAATAAACTCATGCAAAAAAATAGGACTTCCAGGCTTCTTCACACGTCTTCCTTACCCCACAGGAAGGATTGCACTACAAAGCTGAACTGGAAGAAAGTCAAGGTACTATGGCTGCAGAGGAAATTTGAAAAAAAATTATAAGAAAATTGTTGGTTCATTGCTACCTAAAGGAGGTGCCAGCCATTGGCAAAAGGTGTTTGAGGCACTGTTACATGCAATGGAGGATGCATAGAGGGAGTCCCCATAAGTGCTATAGATAAGACAGTGCTTCCAGTTACTCCCCACAGTCCTAAGGTGCAGTGAGAGACATTCTAAAACATTCCAAGGAAATTCATGAAAGGTTACTAGCAGGTAAGAAATAATCCAACATGTGCTGGCTCAAAGGAGCCACAGATAATGCATAATTTTGGAGTTTAATGTTGATAACATAAACATGAGGCACACCTCAGTAAACAATCAATAAATGGGAGCTGCCTTTTTTTGAATATGATTTGCCATCCTAGAATTAAGGTAAAGCTTTTGGGTGTGAAGAAGAAAAAAATGTTTATGTTTCCCTTCAAAGCATTGCTTGTGTAATATAAAATAGGAGACAGGTCATACTGATTATCTTAGAGTGTCCTGATCTGTCACTTGGGCATTCTTGCCTCTCCTAGTTGACCCAACACTGCCCTGCTAGTCATTTCGCATCCCAGCTGAGATAATCAAAACCTTGTCTTATCGTTTTAAGTTTAACAGTCATTGCTCACTGGATATGAACTTTTCATGCAAACATAAAACACTCTTCTTCATAAGGAGCTGGACTGAACTCTTTTCAGACAAGTTATTTTGAAATGCACTGGGATTAATATTAGTTGGTACATGAAGGGATGCTACATGTTTATTTTTCACGCTAATCACAGGAGTACACAGTTCTCTGTTACTAAATATGAAAGTATTCCCCTCTACTCTTTTCTCCATGTCCCCTTTGCCTTTTATGCCAAACCTTTCTAGACCATAAGTCTGAAGGTAGCAACTGTTTTAATTTTATTGACATTATCTAACTAATGGACTCCAGGAGACTTTCCATCTGGCAAAAAGTATTTTGTATGAGAATGTAACCCCACAACCTCTGAGGATGCTTGCCACAGATGTAGGCGAAACGTCAGGAGAGAATAATTCTAGAACATGGACATATCACCCGAAAAACCTACAACAACCCAGTGATTCTGGCCATGAAAGCCTTCAACAATACATTGATGATACTAGTTATAACATACATTCCCAAATGTATTTTATGTGGTCGGTTGCAGGTGCCAATCATAACCATTTAACTCCCTCAGTTGCACTGGAAGATGGCCTACAAGGAGGATTGCCTCAATACACTATCTGCTCATAACAGTCAACTTACCATCTTGTGAGCTAAAAGAGGGGCCCTCCCTTCAGAGTTGTGTTTATAGAAATACAGTGATGGATATGCCACCTGTTTTCATTTTCCCAGGACAATGAGAAGATTATTCAGGGCAGTATAGTGAAAATAGCTGACAAAGAGCTGGGGATTATTTGGTTCATGGACAAAATAATAATAATAATAATAATAATAATAATAATAATAACAAAAAGAAGAAGAAGAAGAAGAAGAAGAAGAAGAAGAAGAAGAACCCTTTATTTATATTCTGCCCTTCTCACCCCGAAGAGGACTCAGGGTGGATCATAGTACATATACACAGCAAACATTCAATGCTGCTTTGTATAGACAATACACAGACAGACAGAACAGAAGGAGGTGGTTTGTTTTATCTGTTTTTGGTGCCATGGAAGGTTGGGCTCAAGTCCAGAGAGTGCTGTTGCTCTATCCTCTATGACAAAGAGCCGTAAGGACTTCCTCCTTCCTTTTGGTTGCCCAGCAATTTCTGATTTTGTTTTTTTTATGGCATCATAAAACACTTCCCCGTGCTTTTAGCAGTACCTAATTTTTCTAATCACAGCTAAAGCTGTTTTCAAATTGTTTAGGTAAACAATGAGCTAGGCTTTGAACTTGCAAGCGGGGCTTTGAACTTGCAACCTTTTGGTTGATAGATCTTATAATTGCTGATGATTTACCAGCCGTGCTAAAGCTCTGTGCCAAATCAGCATTCTATGGTTGGCCATACAGCTGTCCATACCTTGCTTATTAAACCCTATTATATGTAAATATTTTAAAAACACCAGAGCTCATCTGATCTTAGCTGCTAAGTAGAGTCAGTCCTCATTAGTATTTGGATTAGAATCTTCTAATGAATGTCAAGTGCTATAAACTTTATTTCAGAGGATGGAACAGACAGAACCAACTCTGAGGAATCCATGTTTTAAAAACTTTATGAAATTCGTGGTGCCTCATTATGTGGGCAGGCAAATTGAAGGCAAAGATACACATAAAGCTAACATGGTGTACTGGTTTAACTATAGGTTGCGTTTAGACCAAAACTCAAATCCTTGCTCAATCATGGAAACTCTGGCACTTCCAGCTAGGCCCAAAATGTGGAACCTTAGGTAAATCCAAATTAATGGCGACTAAATCCAGATTAATTTGACACCTGGAAAGATCCAGACCTTAATGTAATCTACACTACCCTATATCCCAGGGTGCAGCCACACAGGGTGGAAATGCATACCTTCTCATGTTTTTATCTGGGGCAGCCAAACAATACCTTAGGTAAAAACAAATTCCTTCAGGATGAAGCAGGAAAACCCTGCTTTGTCCAAAGTAATTTGACAGCTGGAAAGACCAGCTGGGCATCTGGACACCCCTCCAAAAAGCACAAGCTTTCTGGGGCACGTATAGACTGTAATGCGGGCCCAATTGGATTTTTTTAAAAACCTGACTGGGCATGCATTAAAGCCCTGCCTGGAACCACCCCCAGGATCTGATCCTAGATTATCTGGCAGTGTAGAATTTATATAATTCAGTTCAAAGCAGATAATCTGGGATCAGATCCTGGGTTATAGGGCAGTGCAGATCCAGCCTAAATTATATTAATCACCATGGTGCTTACTTCTGATTAAGCATGTGTAGGGGACGGAGTTGCACACCACTATTATTTGGTGATCAAAGATAAAACACTTTGCACCATATCCACCTCCTATTTCATTCCTTCCTGCAGTTTCAGTTTGAGCAGGATGTAACTTTTAATTAAACGCTGTCAGTAATCTTATCTGGTATCTCTCGTGTCCTTTTATGGTATGCCTTCAGTTCTTTTCTCTTCACCGATTTTGAGATCCTTTCATGTATTTCCCAGCACCAGTTTTTTAACTGAGTGCACCAGGCCTCCAAAGTTCAATGGCACCAGACATTTATTTTCTGGATTACATCACCTGATTTTTTTTGTTTTGTTTCGGTGCAGATAGAACCACATCGCCCATTACCACCACTTAATAGGCGCACCCCCCTTTTTCAGCTAAAAAGGGGATAAAAGTGTGACTACTATGCAGTGAAAAACATTATTTTCCCATGCTTCAGGCTTCAGTGTAATCAGGTGGGGAAAACTACCCTTCTACACAGGACAAAATCTCAAGAGGAACTGGAATTTTATATCCCAGTTCCTATCAAGATTGGGGCCCCACACCTGCCCCAAACCCCAGGTTTTTGTTAGGTGGTGGCAGAGGTTGACCTGGGAGGGCATTTCGCTAGCCCCATGTTTTCCCATTAAACTCTAAGAGCCCCAAGAAGTGGGATGACACCCCCACCCTCTCCTCCCAGACTCCCTTTTCTCCTGTAAACCTACCAGAGGGGGGTGGCTAATTCAGACTAATTTAGTCAGAAAAATCAGCAATATCAGAACACATGATAGACCAATCTGGGCACAAAATATTACTTGAGAACATAGACATTCTGGACCCCTCTTACAACCACTATGGCGCCTCTATACTGCTATATAAAATCCAGATTATTTGTTTTTGAACTGGATTAAATGACAGTATAAACTCATATAATCCAGTTCAAAATTTAAAATGTGGATTATCTGCTTTGATAATCTGGAGTTTATGGCAGTGTAAAAGGGGCCAATGTCAGACTACATAGAAAAGCCATTGAAATCCCTAAGCACATGAATTTCAACAGAAAGGAAGAAACCATGAAAATGAACAAAAATTTGGCTACCAGTATTGAAAAACACTAGAATCAAGACAGTGACTAATGAACACCACCCAGTCACAGGAGGTCTCCAGTCGGTAAGCAATCAAGAGCCACCACCCAGACAAAGAATGTCTCCAGGCCAGGGGTTCTCAAAGAGTGCTCTGTGGAGCCCATGGGGCTCCATGAAGCATATTGAGGGGCTCCACGCTTCCCCCTCCTCCTCCCCCTCTTTCCCTTCTAAGCTTCCTCCTCTTTCTTCTTTCTTCCTCCTCCCCCGCCTCCCCTGCTGCCTAAAGCCCCTTTTCCTCACTTTCCTCACCCCCAAAAGACTCCCCCCCCCCATCTTCTTCAAAGCCCAGATTGTTCCTTCTTGCCTTCCTTGCTTCCAGATCTCTATTTCCCTCCCACCCTCAGGGGATGCTTTGATTGTGCTTTTCCTGCATGGCAGAAGGGAGTTAACTGGATCGCCCCTGGGGTTTCTGCTATTGCTGTTGTTTTACTACTACTACTACTACTACTACTACTACAACTACTACTAAAAAGCCTGGGTGGCCATCTTTTGGGGGTACTTTGATTCCACTGAAATACTGTTAAGTTTATATTGGTTAAAAAGTTTGCCCCTTCCTACTATATATACATTATTCATATGACGTAATAATATAATATAATATAATATAATATAATATAATATAATATAATATAATGCTGGCTAATCTATTTGTATTATATGCCTGCTATGATACATCTTAAGTGAAGCACTGGTGCTGTTGTAGTACAGCGTGATAGTAACGTTACTACTACTGGTAGAAGGGAGGAGGTGCTGGAGGAGCAGCAGTAGTGAAAGCGGATTAGAGACATATTCATGGCTCCAACTAATTCCGAATCATCTGAGGGTTTCTCAGATTGCGAAATGAGGGAAGGAGAGGAAAGCAGGGGAGTTAAGCGGGCTACTCACGAACAAGAATCTGATGAGGAGATTCAAAGGAAGCGTATCCGTGATATACTTAGTGCTCCAACAGAGGATGAACATTTCATGGGTTTTGAAAGGAGTGATGGGACTGAGAGTGACATTGGGGAAGAGAAGGATCTTGACTGGACCCGAGTACAGGAGATTGGGGACATCTGTACTCAGCCTACCTCCAGTGATAACTTTGAGGGGTTTACTGAAGAGTGGCAATCTGGGAACACTTGGCAGGACCTAAGTCTTGACAGACGCTGGCAAAGGTGGAGAGATGGGAGGCAGTGTTCAGCTGCAGGGAATGGGGCAGCTGAAAATGATGATGAAAGGGTGGGGAGCAGTTCATCCTCTGATGAGGAATTATAGTATTTAAGTTGGTTTGGTTTCAATGGGTCTTTGCAGAAGGCAAAGTGTCTTTTCGGGTGTGAATCTTTGTTCCTGCCATTACTCTTAAGCTTGGGTCCTTGGACTACATATCTCCATGTTTCCGTGACTTCTAGCTGATACTCCGTAAGTGCTGACTTCAACTCTCCCGCTTTGACTCTGGACCGCGTTTGACGACGACTACGCTTTTTGGACTATATCATCTTGTTTTGAACGTGCCTGGACTACGGACTGCCTTTGGACTCTGCTTTTGCTCGTTCCCATCTTGTTTTTGTGTGTTCTTTGGACTCTTTGAATTACAAGCGGATTGCTGTATATTTTTGTTATACCAGATTATATTCCGGGATAATCCGGATTATATTTAAATTGGTTTTTTCGCTCAGCGGTTGCTAAAGACTCTTAGTTTTTGCTAGAGACACTGAAGTAAGTTTGAGAACCCCTGTTCTAGGCAGTAAACATTTCAAAAGGAATGAAAGCCAGGCTACTGCTATACAGGTGCCCTTGTACTGGTATGGCTGTACCAGGAGCTTCAGCTTCATTTTCTTTCTATTGAGTGTTTGCATATATTCCAAGGTTCCATGCGTTTTGCAGTAAGGTGGCTTCCCTTGGTTTGCAATTATAGGGCCAATGACCTGTCTATCATTGTTAAGTTTTGGTTCTGCCCCTTTTTCCAGGGCTCTGGGAGGGAAAGGGAACCATTTTTAGTTCAGTCTTATAGTGGAAAGCTTGGCTACAGGACATGGATCAGCTCCATCTGTTGACAAGCTTTGTTTCATACAGCATCCGAGGGAAACAGAAGCATCCGGGGGAAACAGCTCTACATCTTTTGTGGAAAAGATCCAAAAGAACTCCAGCTAGAGAATCTACAAAGCCTTGGCTGGTAGGTCTACTCGGGTAACCAGAAGCAATTGGAGCCGGGAGTAGAGCCCACACCAGCAAGCATAGAAAGTAGATTGCCTGGGAGGGGTTAAAAAGGGTTTTCCTCTTAAAGAAAACAAACAGTTCACAAAGCCAGTTACCTGTCCATTTGGGCAAGTTAAGAAACATTTGTTTGACTTGTTGAAGATCTGAGAAGTGTTTGTTTAAATTGTTGAAGATGTAAGCAATAATAAAGGACTTAAACTTTTCAAGCATCTAAAGACTTTTGTATAGGAAAATCCTTAGGGCCTCTCAGCCAAGGCAACCCGGCTTCCCGCTGGGCACAAAGAGCACGTCCTGTTCAAAAGTCAATTATTATAGGCCCAGCACGTGACAGCACCGCCCTCACTAACTGACTATGCTATCTTCATGGTTACTCACATGCTAATAGTTAGATTTCACTTAACACATGCAAATCAAGTTTGATAATTGCACTTCTACACACTAGTTTAACAGACAATGGTTCTTTCTCCCTAGGCATTCCACAGGCATTCTCCACTTTTTTTTTTTACTACCATCAGATCCCCTAAAGATGCCAGCCACAGATGCAGGCTAAATATTAGGAGAAAATGCTGCCATACAGCCTGAAAACCACACAACACCCCTTTGGTGAACTATTTAAAATAAACTACTTTCCATACTTTTGACATCTGCTAGTAATCTTCTGATGAACAAACCAGTTTCTTCCTTAGTCCTTTGATTTCACTGAATGCTCAAGGCAAAACGGTTTTTGATGACAGGTTGGCTTATCCCAATTAGATTTTAAAATAAGTCTTTAATCCAGCAACTGTTACATTAGTATTATCTGCTTTAATCTTCATGCATGCACTTTAGACTGCTGTCCTACATACCTTTATTTTAAATAAGTCCCATTGAAAGCAGTGGAGCTTACTTCTGAATAGACATTATAGGTCTCCAATGTAAAACCTGCTTTTTAGAGATTTTATAACTCTCGTGGAACTATTTTCAAACTTATTTATTTGCCCTGCTTTGAAGATTATAGGGATTTGAGGCCTGGTTTATGGTGAATTAATTAGATAGTGGATTTATTTCGCACCTTCTTAGAAGGCGCAGGATAAATCCACTACTTCCAGTGTTTGAAATGGTCATATGACTGATCAAATAAATAAATATTATTATTATCACTACTTCCAGTGTCTGGACTGCAGTCCAGACACCATTCCCACAATTTTCTGGAATAAATAAGTCCAGAAAACTGTGGGAATACCCCCTTCCCTCCCCCCACCCCCCAAACCCCTTTGAAAAGTAAAATAAACTTACCCGGCCTCCATTACAGTCTTGGAGCAGCTCTTCCAGCGTGTAGTAACGACATGCCGGGAAAGCGAGGGGGGAGGGGGAAATCGCTCACCCCCTCCCCGCTCTCCTGGCACATCATTTCTACATGCCATGAGAGCTACTCCAAGACTGCAATGGAGGCTGGGTAAGTTTATTTAACTTTTCAAAGCAGTCTGGTAGCTTCGGGGGAGGGGGTAGGGCCTCCAGATGTTCTTGTGGGCCAGTCCCACGAGAGCATCTGGACACCCACCTCAGAAAGTGTATGCTTTCTGGGGTGTGTGTGAACAGGTCCCCAGGAATTCCAGTGAATTTCCAGTGAATTTCCAGCCTTCCAGTGAATTTCCATGGCTGAATGGGAATTCAAATCCTTGTCTCCTAGACATTTAATACTGCATCAAACCACGGCACACTATACTGATTTATCACTAATTAATTCAAAGGGATGACTGCACAAATTGGGATGACTGTATTTAGGACTTATAAGACAAGGTGAGTGCCTAGAACTCAAAACTGTGTTGTAAAATAAAGCAGCAAACAGCATCACCCAAATTTCAGGTAAAACAAATAATAACAGAGAAGTGAATGCCAAATAAAGCAAAATATTAGAACCCTAAGACCATTGAGAAGCTCAAATCAAGGGATTTTGCCTAGCACACAAAATATTAAAAGAAGCCAAGAAGCACGCATATTGAAGCAGAGTTCTACATGTGTAGTTAAACCATATCATTGCTAAATGATATGCGGGGTGCAGACCTCGGAAAGAACCTACAAATATGACATTATTTCATATCCTCCAATATTTCACAGATGGAGACTGGGACATATTAACCAAACAATAGTAGAGCATGGTCAATACGGTAAAAGTTATTAATGAGGAAGAACACACAAGCTGGGAGACGTGTTCACAGTTTGCTTTTGCCTGAGATGCTGGGAAGAATAAAATTCTACCCCCTCTGCTCCCCCCACCCAAGTTAATTGAGTACTTTGGACTAAACTTGAAACAACTACAGTGAACCAAGGAAGTGGGATGAGCAAAGAGAAACTGGGACATTTAAAAAACAGCCGGAAAAGTGGGATGACAAATTATAGGTACTCTCCCTGTCAAATCAAGACAGGTGGGGGCTATAATATTTCATGGTGAGTGCAGAGAAGGCTTACCTTTAGGAATTCAAGTCCAAAACTATTTAAAGAACACTTAAGGATTATCCATTTTTCATTTAACAATTATTCTAACCATTTTAACAATGGTTTTCTTATTAATATTAAATTTTATTCCATATGTTTTATATAGTACCGAGTGTACAAGGGCTATATGTACTTTACAATACATGACCATATTTTACTGAATGTAAGGTGCTATCGAATGTAAGGTACATCGCACTTTTTGAAGCTTCAATTTTTGAAAAAAGAACTTTATTTGAATACTTTTTAGAGTTACCTCTGCATGCACAAGGCCTTGTTTTTGTTTCAACCCAGTTGTTACCATGTCTGCATGCATCTTTATACCTAGCTCATATGCCCACTGGGGAGCCAAGAGAAGCAGAAAGTGGTGCTTCACTCAGCCAGACTGGTAAAAAGTCATTTGTCTGAGGCTGAGGACAAAATGATGAGGGTTAGCAGAGCCACTGGGGCTGGGGTCCTTCCCGCTCTAATAATAATAATAATAATAATAATAATAATAATAATAATAGTAATACTCATCATCATCATCTTTATTTATATCCCACCACCATCTCCCCAAAGAGCAGCTTACAAGGCACTCCAAGTGCAGCATATAGCATAAACGGCACATGAGTATAAAACAAGATCACATAAAAATTATAAAAAACAACGACTATCAAGACATAAATTAAAATAAAATAACACAATTAAAAAACACAGGCTATCTGTGGTTAAAACTAGCTGTCATCAATTCACAACTAAAGTGCCAGAGTGTCAGTCTCATATGGGTCCATTGCAGCCCCCTCAAAGCCAAAAGCCTGCTTAAAAATCTATGTTTTTAGGCTGGATCAGAAAGATTCAAGGGTGGGGGCTAACCTAATCTCTTTTGAGAGGGTATTCCAGAGCCAGGGAGCCACCACAGAGAAGACCCTCTCTCTTGTCCCCACCAACTGCACTTGAGACAGTGGTGGGACCAAGAGAAGAGCCTCCCTTGCCAATCTCAAAGCCCGCGCCAGTTCATAGAAAGAGATGTGGTCTCGAAGATAGGTTGGACCCAAAGCACATAGGGCTTTGTAGGTAATAACCTGGATCTTGAATTGAGTCTGGAAAATTTTCGGAAGCCAGTGGAACAGTTTTAGTAGGGGCATAATATGTTCCTTATAGCTAGCCCCAGTTAGTAATCTGGCAGCCAGCCTCTGCACTAACAGCAAACAGTCTTCAAAGGCAGCCCACATAGAATGCATTACAGTAGTCCATTCTGGATGCAACTAAGGCATGAACCACCATGGCCAAGTCAGGCTTTTCGAGTTATGGTCACAGCTGGCACACAAGTTTTCACTGTGCAAAAGCCCTCTCAGCCACCGCCGACTCAATGATGAGTCCAGAAGGACACTATGTCCTCAGGGGGAGTCAAGCACAGGTTGCCACCCTATGCCTCAATTGGCCTTGCGACTGACCAGGAGAACCTCTGTCTTGTCTAGATTTAGCTTCAGTTTGTTGGCCCTCACCTAGTCATCACAGCTGCCAGACACAGATCCAGGATCAAGGAGCTTCCTTAGATTGAGGTGGAAAAGAATAGTAGAGTCGCGTGCAGGGACGGCTCATCCATTACGCAAAGTAAGCGGTCGCAGAACACTTTTTTTTCCAGGGGCGCAGAGGCGCCTCTGTAAATGCCCCTCGACCGCCACTTGAGGAGCGCCCCCTCAGCTCACAACAGCCCTAGCAGTCCAGGGGGAGCCTTGGCTTTATTACCTTGCTGCTAGGTGATCCTCTTCCCAAAGGGGCCGGGCCCTTGAGCCTCGCTTAGCCCCTCTCATTCCTGCTTCACCCAGCCACCGGGTGCGCGAGCAGAGCCGGTGCTCAATCGTTCTCCGTGTTCGATCCCTTCCCCATGACCGGCTCCCTTTCCTGATCCCCCGGCGCTCCATCCGCCTCCTCTCCTCTCCCCAATCTGCGGGTGGGCCAAGGGGCGGAGCTGCCGCACCTGGCCCGTTTCGGGTCCGGAGCCGTGTCTGAAGACCCCAGCGTGTGCACCAAAAGTCGCCTCTTCTCCTGACTTTCTCTTCAGCCATTGGGGCCAAGAGAGAGAGAGAGAGAGAGCCCTTCCGGCTGGAGGTATCTCCCTCCTCCGCTCCCTCCTTTGTTTTTGCACCTACCTTCAGGAAAGGTGGGCATCTCCACCTCTGTCTCTCTCTCTCTCTCTCTCTCGGTCCCAATGGCTGAGGAGAAAGTCAGGAGAAGAGGTGACTTTTGGTGCACACGCCGGGGTCTTCAGGCACGGATCCGGACCCAAAGCAAGCCAGGCAAGGGAGCAAGTGCGGCAAGTGTAGTTACTGGGATGTATACTTCACCTACAATCAAAGAGCATTCTGAACTCCACCAATGATGGAATTGAACCAAATATGGCACACAGAACTCCCACGATGAACAGAAAATATATATCAATGATTGGTTGGGGGGGGAGGCAAAATACTGTTTGCTTACAGTTGAAAATTACCTAGGGCCGCCTCTGGTCACGTGTCATTTGCATAGAGATGGCACCCAACTCTAAACCTCCAGATGGTCTCACTCAGTGGTTTCATGTAGATATTGAAAAGCATGGGGGAAAGAATGGAACCTTGCAGAATCCACAGGTAAATGGCCGGGGATCCGAGCAGTTGTCCCCCAGCATCACTATCTGGGTACAATCCTCCAGGAAGGAGCAGAGCCACTGCAATACAGTGCTCCCAAGACCCATTCCAGAGAGCCAACCCAGAAGGATAACATGGTCGATGGTATCAAGAGCCACTGAGATGTCTAGGAGACCCAGCAGGGACACACTCCCGCTGTCTACTTTTCTGCTGAGGTCATCCATCTAGGCGACCAAAGCGGTCTCTGTACCGTAGCCAGGCCAAAAACTAGACTATGATGGATCGAGAATCCCTGGAGTTGAGAGGCCACCACTCGCTCCAGAACCTTGCCCAAAAAAGGGAGATTAAAAATAGGCTGGTAGTTATTTAGTATAGAGGAGTCCAGAGACAACTTTTAAAAAATTGGTTTTATGATTGTTTTTTTCAAACTAGATGGTATTTTTCCCTGCTCCAATGAGGTGTTGATGATCTTCAAGCCATTTTAGGATGGGGCTCTTCGTCCTCCTCCTTGTCCTATTCCTCCCTATGAGGAAAGCCTTTAAAAAAAAACCCTCCAAATCCATGAATCTAGATGCCATTAATTGTATGGCACACCCTATTTTTGAAGCCCTAAAGTGGGGAAAAGTGCACATTAAAATTGGTGACATAGGGTAGTTTAACAATTAGAAAACATGTTTCTCATTGTAATCGTGAGCATGAGAGTGCTATTTTACTTAAGGCATCCACTGCCAACAATTTTAAATACTGACAGCTGACAAATTCTCATCCGTTCCAGATAAGAAGATTAAACTAGTTTTGACTAGTTGATGACTGCTATTGCAGCTAAAAAGACTTCCACCCCAAATCTATTTTTACAGATGTAGAACACATATTTAATCCCACATATTCACCGCAGAGGAAGAAATAAATATTGTTGCCATATCTATACTTCTTCTTCTAAGACTGGAAAGTTTAGAAGCTCTTAACCAGTTAAACTCTAGAGGGATTATCATTTATTATCACTTAACATGTAAGGTGGAGAAGGAACAAATCAATTTCCTGCATCTTTCCAACTTTTCCAGACTTGCCTAAGAACAAATTAAAATTGCCTCCTCCAGGACGATAAAACCAGTTCAAGTAGGACCTGCTTATAGTGCTGCAGTATAGAGCTGCTTGTTTGTTCAGCCAATCGTGCTCATTTTCCTTTCTCTTCCTCACATGCATGTTTTCTTTGCAATCTAGTCTCAGCATTTTGTGATCACCAGAGCCTGCTCAGTCTTTGGAGGCAAGGGTTAGAAAGGATAGGAGTGTTGTATTACTTTAGCTATTCCTGTGTTAAAATCCTCTCCAACACAACTAAAATATACTTTTTAAAAAGTTTTATTTACCAAAGGACAGAACTAAGTTCCCTAAAGGTACCAGATCTCTCTTGAGCTTGGAAGTGAGACCTCGGACTTCATCCCATGCTG